>NW_020653854.1:24814590-24879317 GCF_003589595.1 Hyposmocoma kahamanoa
TTTGTAATATGATTTTTCGATCAAAATATTTTTAATGTAGTTTTTAAGCTTAGGAAATGATAAACTTAATATATGCTCCGGAATCTTATTGTAAAATCGTATACAGTTCCCCATAAAAGAGTTGTTTACCTTGGTTAAACGAAATCGTGGTACCATGAGTTTGGATTTAGCTCTAAGGTTAATATTATGGATATCTTCTTTCTTATTGAAATTATGTATATTTTTACGGGCATATAAAATATTGGACTAAATGTACTGTGATGCCACAGTCATGATACCAATCTCCTTAAACTTTTCTCTGAGAGAAACCCGAGAGCCTAGACGGTACACAGAACGAATCGCTTTACCTCACATGAGAATCCCGTAGGACATTATGCTATGGAAGTAACTAAAGTAAACTAGTCTAGCAGTACTAACATCGGTAAGCTCACGTATTCTGCGGACTGAAGGAAAATTCAAATCCTTTTACATACATTTTTAAGACTTTAAAGACCTAAAATATAGGAATGCATCAGTCTTGCATTAAAATAAATTAATCAAAATCCAGACATATTTACATTTTTGCTTTGTAAACAATAGGACGTTCGGTAAGGGCGCGTTCCCACTATGTCGTCACGTTTTATTATCGTTGGACGACTGTCGTGTCTAGCCTGTTCCCATATCACGACTATCTGTCGTGGACGATTTTTTATCGTTGAACGACTGTCGTGACTAGCTGTTCCCACTAGATCGTGACGACAATATGAGCTGCGATAATCTGTCGTCACGTTTTTACCGTGACGTTTTTTTATCGTCCGACCACTGTTGTTCTAGCTGTTCCCACTGTGACGACAGTTTGTCGTTGTAACGATAAAAAATCGCGAACGACAGTTAATCGTGTCGTGCTATATGTGAACAACTTCATTTAAATATACAAGCCACGACACTGTAAACTGCACGACAATCTGTCGTCACGACATAGTGGGAACACGCCCTAACTTTCATTCGATAATTGTGTTCTGAATAACGTTTGTAACGTTTGCCGGTCGAGAAGTTCGAGTAACCGTACGGGTGTGACGTCATTTCGGTTAAGTTTCGAATACTACAGTTTGACGTTCGATTCGGGTGTTGTGAATAAAAATGGAAAGAAATCGGTCGACAACTGAGTTATCGTAAGGTCCTGAATCGACCCCCAGCAGAGACTTGTGTAATTGTGTAACTCCCGTTCTCCAGTGTAAACCCCTTCTGACAGTCAGCGAGACGGATTATGGTCTAAACCTCTGTGCCCAGCGTTGAGACGTATTCGGTTGTCCTTTAAAGTAGGGTTAGCCCGACGACGCGACTTGAGCAAGAGCGGTATAAAGCGCGACATACTGCTATTCTCGCATAGAGATCTCGCGCAAGCCGCACCCTGTCGTGCCAACCCTACTGAACACTATATTTGACTTCCTGTCTTTCAGACCAAGAAACGATATGTAGGCTATATGTACGAGAGTCCCGATCAAGAGAAACCTGTATACGAAGCGAAAGGAATTGAAACCGTGAGGCGCGATGGCTGCCCAGCTGGAGTCAAGGTGATTTGAGTCCCATCATACTTTTAGCTCAGAAACCATTATAATACCGAAGCTATAAAAAGGAATTTCTAGTTTTAAGTAGAATCAAGACGACATGAAACACTTTGGACCGTTTTTATTGTAACAGGTCTAGAGTTGAATTTAAATCTGAAGTGTCAGGCTGTTGCACTTGATCATAGTTTCCCAAAGTGGTCCCTATCGTGCCCCAATGGGCGCTGAATAGTCCTGAGAGGGGCGGTAGCGGCATCGGAAGTAATCAGGGGGTGTTGATACTGCCCAGGGGTTGTTGATACTGTCCAGGGGTTGCTACCGCATTAGAAAATAAAACCTGTATTATCTGTATAAACTACACTACATATCGCACTCTCAATACAAATAGTCAAGTAAGTAAATAACTCGAAAAGTGTATTTTCTCAGAAACGATGAAAAACGAATTACTTCCCTTGAAAGATCATTAAAATGTATGTATGGTTTATAGTTTATTACAGACACTTAAACAATTTTCTACTTGCCAAATATATTTAAAAATAAATTGGAAAAAATATTTCACATTTTTTAATAAGGACTATTTTGGCCTGAACTAAATCGCATAAAGTGTAAGGGCGTGTTCCCACTATGTCATCACGTTTTATTATCGTTAGACGACTGTCGTGTCTAGCCTGTTCCCATATCACGACTATCTGTCGTGGATGATTTTTTATCGTTGAACGACTGTCGTGACTAACTGTTCCCACTAGATCGTGACGACAATTTATCGTTTCACGCCATTGTCTCGCCTTGTCGTTTGCATGACATGAGGCACTGCAGTCGCTTGTATGTTCTTTTGGAAGTCAGTATTGTGTGTTCGCTCGAAATGGATGAAGACGAAATTTTAATAATATATTACTTTTAAAAATGCGGAATAGGAAGCAAACAAAGAAAAGAAAATATAACGTGACGTGACAATAGGAGCTGCGACAATCTGTCGTCACGTTTTTATCGTGACGTTTTTTTATCGTCGGACGACTGTCGTTCTAGCTGTTCCCACTGTGACGACAGTTTGTCGTTGTAACGATAAAAAATCGTGAACGACAGTTAATCGTGTCGTGCTGTATGTGAACAACTTCAATTAAATATACAAGCCACGACACTGTAAAACTGCAGGACAATCTGTCGTCACGACATAGTGGGAACGCGCCCTGACTCATTAGGAGTTAAGTAGATATCTTTTAATTTTTTCTTACATTTTAACAACTGTTTCATTGACGGGTAGAGAATTAAATTTCAAGTTCAGTAATGATATAATATTGATACAACACTATTGTAATAGCAGTGCGATATGTGTAATTGTTTTTTGTGTTAAGTTAATATAAAAAAAAACATGTTTTAAAGTATTTTTGTGGCGATAGGCATTGAATTTTTTTGTCTTGCCTAAGTGGGCGGTGAGCTAAATAGTTCGGAAACCTCTGCACTTCATTAATACCATAGTAGCGTAAAAAAATAATAAAAAGAATCCTCATATCTCATATAATAATAATAATAATGTGCCAGGCCAAATCTAGTCTCAAAGTAGAGAATTCCTTGTGCTACGAGTGCCACAGCAGCCCCATATCTTTCATATAAATTTTGTTTAAAGTGACGCTCCCTATCAAATTCTTGGTTATGTGGGAAGAGCAATATAACCTGACCTTCTCAATCAGGATCATGTCCTCCCTTCATTCGGTTCTCAAAAGGCTAGTGCCTTGACTTAGCCGTCCCGGGTGCACGTACAGTACCCTACCTATTTTCCAGATAGGTACCGGAGCTGTAGGCACTCTCCCATTTCATTCCCATTGCACGTTTCCATTGCACCTTGCGCAACTAACGGTTGCCACCCCTTTGACTAGAGTCAAGTGACTTAGAAGTCAACTACCAAATCTCCAGAGTACCAGAGCAACGGAATACACTCCCGGCACTAACCAGAACCGTTCATTTTCCAAATTGGCTCTACTTGGAACCGAACACTGCGGTCCCGCTACCCTCCAGAATTAGTCACCGGGGACAGTCAGCTGAGAGTCCTAAAACCCGTTACTAAGCGACGCAACAGACACCCTCTAATTCCCCAAAGGCACTGGTACTCCCGCATGCAGACGGAACGCAGCAAACTGCTTGGCGCCTGGCTTCGACGGGAGGGTGGTAGCAAGCCAGTCGGTCCCTTGCGGAACCTACCACCGCAAAGTGGGATCATTCAGCCGTCACTAGATGTTATTGATACAAGTAGTGTCGTTGCCCGGGGTGGACCGCTAGGAGGTAGATCCCAACCACCCCATAACAGTATGAAAAATCAATTTTGAATTGACCAACTTCTGCTGTCCCGATTTTTTCTTCCCACACAGTGAAATAATGCTTATAAGAAACTGAGCCTATTAACATTAATAAAAAAAAAACCAGTCAATTTTATTAATTTTGTACGACAAAATATTTTATGAAATTTGACCAACTTCGGCTGTCTCGATTTTTTTTCGTCCTATACAATAAAATGAACCCTTCGTGAAATTGATTTGAATAATACAAAAAAAATTTGATCAATTTTATTCATTTTTATGGGCCAAGAAATTTACATTACCAAAATGAAATGTTTTCGCAAAAAAATGGTTCATAAGATAGTTTCCTTGTATTCTATGGTTTTGGATTTCCCCATACTGTCCACAACTCACAAAAAAACACTCTGTATACCGTTCCCAATTAATTTCAGATTCTGCAACGTTCCCTCATCGAGCTATTTTCCCACGGCGACATGTCGCGTGTAAAGCGCATGGTAATGTCGACTCTATGCAAGTTGGCCGACGGCTCACTGCCACCGCAGGACCTTTTCTTCACGAGGGAATATCACGGTCCTGCTGGGTACAGGCCTGGGGCCGCTGCTCCACCTAATGAGATAGCCAAGTTAGTTTATACAATATATTAATAAAAATGGAACTAAATTAATTTGCTACTCCGCAAAACCAAAGGAGGTTAAATCGTGCACAATAACTGCGCTTGTGTTGTTTTTTTTTTCATAATTTTACCCACCCTCCCTCCGCTTCAAATTAGTAAAATAACACAAACGCACCTGTAAGCATTGACTTACAAATAAATGGACGACGGGTCTAATACAAAAACCACGTAAAAAATGTCCCAAGTGAACCTATTCGAAATTTAAATTGTAATGTCATCGCAGTATCGCGCTGTCAGTCGAACAAATGAAGACTAAAGCGGAGTTTGGCGCTCTGTATACGATTTTAGCGCCTTACAAGTGCGGACACTTTTTAGCGCGGACCCGACGTCCATATAATTGTAAGTCAATGCCTGCAAGTAACAGATCCCACCACTAAAAATATGCCCGACACGTGTTTCACCTCGTACCAAAGAGATATAGAAGTGGCCAAGTACCGCTTATATTTTAACCAATCGGGAGGCAGTAGGACATTTGAGTAGCATTACGATTATCATATTTGATATTTTAGTTAGCAAAAATACAACTTTTTTTTATTTTTCATTTCAGTAGCGAGTACCATAGGCAATAGAATTTTGGTTCAGAACTAGGAAGAATCCCTATGTGATTTTTTTAAATTTATTGAGGCTTTGGCTAAGCCATCAGCCTAAGCATGAATTATTATAATTATTACTGAGTTTTAAATGCAATTTTTTTAAAAAGGCTACTAAAACTAACTACTACAGTATGAAAGTAAAAAAAAATTTGCGCCTTTGTGACATGGTTTATGAAATTATATTTGACAGATTAAAATACAGGATTAGAAAAAGTCATTTTATTATTTAGGGTGAGATATTTAATGAATTTATTGTATTTTTAGACGAATAGCTTCCCGCGATCGTAGAGCGGTTCCTCGCTCCGGCGAACGTGTAGCGTGGCAAGTATGTGCGGGACCCCCCGGGGCCCCGTTAGTCAAACTTGCTAGGACCCCAGAAGAGTTAGTGGCCGATAGTGGACTGACCCCCCACGTGTCGTACTATGCACTTAGGGTGCTATTGCCGCCGCTGCATAGATGTTTGTCGCTCCTTGGCGTCAACGTGTTTAAATGGTGAGTTACGCGGCACATCTTACGATTTATTTTGTTAGTACTTATTATGTAATGTATTTGTGACCATATTCTTTGGTTGTACGCCTTTTGCATATTACCTGGAAGAAATTCTTACATAGCAATATAGGCCACCTGTTTCACATTAAAAAAAGCTTTTGAATGATTGTAAAACTACCTTCATGCATATTATATAGTATAGGGCACACAATCACAGACACACACATAGACAACCACAAATTACACTCACGAAGGAAATCGATGTAGGCCATACAAATATTTCTGCCGACCCGGGAAAGAACCCGGGACCTCTGCGTGGCAGACCATCATGGTAACCGTTCGGCCACGGAGGCAGTAGCACGGAACAAATAAGTAATGAGAACGGACATTCTCCGCCCCTCCCTAGCTTTAGATACTGCACCACGCCCCGCACATTGACGGTCACATTGACTAATCGAGAACAAGGTTGTCGGCGAGCCGTTTTCGCGCTAAGACGGCTTTGATATTTGAATATAGTTTTCATTTATTCAGTACGAAATTTGTACGTTAATATATAACATCATTTTATGTTACTATTTATAATGGTCGTGAATTGTGCTGTGTGATAATCATCTCAACGGGATAAAGAGAGGAGTTTCTTTCGTTTTTTGAAAGATGAAACGTAGTAAGTAAATAAACTTATGTCTGAGACTCATTCAGTTATTGTTGTGTTTAGTGCAGAGTAATATATAGGTAACACAGGTTTATTGTATCAATATAATGAGACGCCATAACTTCGTGAGCTAGACAAGGGTTCTCGAATTTTCAATTTTTATTGCCGATAAATATTACGTGAATATACCTATTATTAACTAGATAAAGTTGGACATGCAATTTGAAATACTTTGGTTACCTTATTTAAAAATACCTGTCCGAAATATAACAATTTAAGTGCTTTTAATATATTTTTTTAAATAAATCTTCAATATTATTCTAGGTAGTGAATTAATGGAAAATATAATATTATGTCGATATAAATACGTAATGAACATGTGTAATTATTAGGATTCTATAATAGAATTACAGATAACAGACTCGCGTTAGAATTTTCGCTATGTTGCCGTTCTGACCACGTGACATAATAGTACGAGCAAGGGATGGGTAACCCTGCCACTTCACGCACACATTTGTGCAGATAGCGCCTTGCTGTATGTAGTAGTAGTAGGTAAATAATTTTCGACCGTTCTATGGAGTGTCCAGGGTGTGACGTTACATAGAAGTGTTTGTTTAATGGAGCCAATAATTTATAATAACTCGCCGAAAGTACTAAGCCTGAGAAAAATCTTACGCTATTAAAAAAAAAAAACAACTTATTGTTTAATAAAATGTACTTGACTAATAATAATATACGGTGTCAGAATTTTTAAATGAGAATTCCCAGTCCCAAAATATGTTGAGGGTGTGTTGTTATAAGAGCCCATTTAAGGTAGTTTTCCAACACCGGCGAGGCGAGACGATAATAGAAATCTCGTTAGCCTATTTCCATCATTAATTGCCATTAACAGCTCGCGCGAGATCGTGATGGTATTGTGGATTGTATGGATTTAGTGTTGTTCAGTTCATCTAGATATAAATACGCGGTAGTAATCACATGTCCTGTACTTATTATTAAATATGTTAACGAAAGTAGAATCCGATTAAACCATTTTTTTATTAAAACTTACGCACTGCACATTTCGCGATTGATATTAATAGCCACCGCGAGACCGTGCGGGGCACTCGCACGAGTAATCGTGTTTCCGTTGCAGAGTATAAAATATAGTATTATAATACACCAACAAACATTTCAAGTCTCGTCTCGCTCATCCTCGTCGATCTAGACAATTTCTACCGAAGATGTTTGTTCATCTGGATGTTTTTAATTCGAATATTAATTTATAGAAGACGCAATTACGTGTTTCGCTTGAGTTTTAGCTTTTAATATTTTTTTGTTTTACAGAACAATATAACAGTATACTGTATTACTATTCTAACAAATCTGTAAATTTATATTTTTATTGTTTAACATTTTTGTTTTCTTCGTTTTATATTTGGATATTGTAATTTTACACTAAAATTTAATTTTATCATGCTGTGTACAGTTTTTGGAATGTGTTGTTAATGTATCAAACTGTATCTGTTAACATGGTTACGTTCTGTTTGTGTACCTTTAAAATAAAATTTAAAAAAGATGTGCTAGGAGAGAATTGAAACTTTGTCGACAAATTTCAATTCTCATCTCGCCTCGTTTCGTGTCTCGTCTCGCCTCGCCGGTGGAAAAGAACCTTGAGTCTTCTTCTATCTGCATCTTATTATTATGGGGAATTCCTTAGTACCCTTTAATTGGTGATCCATGTGCCTGGTTTAAATCTGGCTCGAAGAACAAACAAAGATGTACGGTGTATCCGTAATCTTATAAAATGATAGTTTGGTAATAAAATTGATAAGTATAATTTAATTGCTTACTGATAAAAGTAAAGTGATTACTGATAATGATACATTTTGATGGATTTGTGATTCAAATGAGTACGTGAACTGATTTAACTTACAACATTAAGGTTTAAACTACTGATGGAGAGCATTGCTGCTGTTCTCTACATAAAAAACGGCTAAGTAACAAAATATTTTTTGAGATATCATAAAAAACCATAACCCAGTTTTAGAATATGGAAATTGTTTAATAATACAGGCTGTATATTTGGAAGTGAGACCTATTCATACATGTCATAGTAAATCATGTTACAACTTAACATAGACTAAAATAAAATTAGGACATGGGAGAGAACAAAAAATAAATCAACAAATGTGTTTCGGAGTGTACATAGGAATAAACCGATTCCCTTTACGCTTGATTTCGAGTGCAATGGGAATACTACCAAGCGAGCGCCGAGTGAGGCAGCAACAATAACAATGATTTCACATCTCCCTTCCTACTTTTTCGCGGGCTTAGGACCGACAAAGCACCTCACTCTCTAGAAAATAAAAACTAAGTTACTCACCTACTTATTTATGTTATGATGAAAAAAGCTGTTATTAAAGTGATTACGTATTAGCTTATGTTAATTATTTTTTACTTGAACTAAATGTTTTCATCGAAATGTTTTACATACAAAAGATAGTTTATGATAACTAGTTAACATTTAATATATAATTATCATAAATGATAATGATTGATTTTTTAGTTATTTACACTTCATTTACACTTACGTGGTACGGAGCAAGTGTTCAAAATGTCCACCGTTTTCCACAATGCATAGTCTAGCACAGCACAGTACATTTTGTTTTAATTTGTATTTGTTTGTTTTAAAGTGTGTGTGCAACCGCGTAAACTCCGATTTGGGAACATTTCAATAGCTTGTCTCACACCATCACCACTTATTGCGTAGACCAGACCAAGGTCGCGAGTGCACTGTCTCTCTATGCAAACAGCAATTTCGCGTATGCGCCCGCGCCCCCACCCCCGACCTGTGATTTGTTTTTCGTCGCCGTGCCAGAGAACAAAGCCATGCCGCCGCCGCCCGCTGCTGCGTCGGAGCTAAAGATGGGAAAAACTGCTTATTTTTAAAACGTTTAAACGTTACGCTTTTTAAAAAAAGCGTGCTTTTTTAAACGCTTTTTCACTTAAACGCTTTTTCGTTTGAAGCTAACAATAATAACTAGTTATTTATTGACCATTTGTCACTTGCTGCGTTTTAGTTAGTGGACGGCAGATTGTCGGTCGTCGACCATACAGTGGAGATATTGTGGGATGAATTATTATTAACTCCCAACAGGTGGGCTGAAGTAGGGCACACGCGCGAGGCCGTCCAAAAGCAGACCCGAGGAGGTATCGCGCGGTACATGTGGCGCAGGCGCTGCGCCCTGTGCGGCGCGCCGGGCGTGCAGGCGCTGTGCGCCGCCTGCGCGGGGAGGGGCGGCGGGCGGACCGCCATCGCCGCGCTGATGACTCGCTGTAGCCACGCCGATACTTGCGTCGCTTCTTGTCATATGGTAAGTACTTTTCGGGTTTCTTTTTAGGGTTTTGAAATTCGTACTTGACGATGGACTGTGGTGCACGTTTTGTTTTTTATTTAAAAAAAACAATGACACTTTCAACTACGCGATATGTTGTACATTTTTTTATGTAATCCGTTGGTATAATTTATTCTTCTTACTGTTGACATTAAATTGACAACGATAGCTAATTTATGATGTGTGAATGAATAAAACTGATTTGTTATAGTTCCAACTGTTTTTCTTTCATCTGCCATTTCCTTCGCTATAGTGAAGTGAAAAGTTGTGTGTTTCGCTCGGCAGCAAAGTTGTTTCACGTCTCGTGCCTTGACAACTAGTAGCTATTAGTTGTTTACCTTAGAATAATAACGCATAGAATGATAGTTTCATATCAAACGAACTGTCACAAGTGAGGCAAAAATCAAATTCATGTAGGCTAGTTTTAGTAGTAGGTTAATTTTCGGTTTTAGTGAATATTTATATAAAAGTACAAGTTGAAACGCGTTACTTCCTTGTGGAATTTGATGTTAGTATCTATTTTATGTTTATCTGACGTATTTTTACACTCATTTACAGCAGCACATTTCGTCATTTTTAGCTAAAATTCTGGAGCTGTTCGCGGTGCAAGTTGACCTTGAGCTCTGAAGGCCCGCCCGCTCGTGTAGGCCCTTTGGGAGCGCTTCAATTTGCCTCACTTAGCGTGTGCGGGCTAGGTTTCTATGCGTTATTATTCTAAGTTGTTTACCATAAAAGAAAAAGAAAGAAACAACAGAAGAAATGCAAAAAGTACGCAAGAGAACGTATGTTTAGTCTCAAAGCAAAACACCTGAGAAAATCGAGGTCAATATGTCATCTATGGAAAAAATATTCAATAGTTTATAGTTCCTCCAAGGTCATAATGTCGAAAACTCACTGTCTCGGGGTGAGTGTTTGTGATCCGTCGTTGTGATCGATTTTCATAACACAAGTGCTGTAGTTACTTACTTCGGCGTCAGAGTAACATATGTTACGTTGCGTAGTATTTATTGACTTATATTTAGTAAAATTTGCGCGAGTGAGTGTACAGAATTGTGAAAAAACAAATATTAGAAAGAATATTGTGCTTCAGTAGGGAATCCACATTCCGTTTATAATGCCTGTCCTTGTCCACAGATCTGCAATTCGTGCTGTGGTCACACTTATTCTCAGTGTTGCAACAATACGGAATGTCCCGTTCTTTGGCGGCGGCTGACCGCGCAGCACCGTTTCACCGACGTGCAGCAACTAATACACAATCTACCTGAATATTTTCACCAACAAATAGATTTTTAACCTTAAAATAATTATAAATAAATTATGTTCGTAGAGTATTTTTTTACAAATAAATAATGAAGCTTTATTATTTATGTGTCCTTATTATTCTCATGGTGTGAAGTGTATTACTATCATTAAGTCCAGATTTGACAAATTAAACATAAAATCGTTCCCGTATATTCGATATAACTCTATTGTTTGTTCTATAAATCAATAATATTTACAAACTAAGTACCTTAAAAAATTCATGAGAAAATAATGGTCATCAACGTTTATAATATTTATTAAATAAATCAAATTTGCTGGGCTTTAAAAGGCTTGTTGGTTTATAAAACTTATAAACTTTAACAATCTTCGAAAATGTAAAGTTTAATGCCAAGTGTTCCGCTTTTTTGTGCTATATTCAACGCTTCAAAAAGAGATAGACAAAGTTTGTATCAGTAGTTTGTCACTCACACAATATTCTTATCTATCATACGACCTTTACATAAAATTCACTATATTTATGCAAAACTTGTTTTCGTCAACTTTTTCCTGTTGGGATTTCCAGTTTTTAGATTAATTCAGGCTTCATACTGCGTTGTAATCGTTAGTTTTCGGGTTTAGAAGTCGAAGTTTTCACCGTGAAGTGGAAAAAAGTGGTTTGAAATGTTATTACTTGAGAAAAACACGGAGCTGCGTAAGTTGCCCGCGGGGAAACTTTGCAACATCGTGAATATTCTGGAAACAGATAATGATTGGAAGAAGATTATGTCTCTCATACCCAGGAATCCTCGAAGCGAGTATTTCGAACCAAAATATAATAACGAACACATCAAGTGAGTTCTTTTTAAAGAAATCTTATATTGTCTTTATGCAGTCCAGCACATCAATATCAACTTTGGATCGCTTTTATATTAAGCGTCGTAAAGTTGAATTTAAATAGTATGTGTGAAATTTGACGTACTTTTGACCCTGATTATGTTTATTTGCAAAAAACATAATCAGGGTTTTGTAAAATACTAACATATTCACAGGGCTTTATTAAACATCTTAACAAGTTTTGTTCCATGACTTTTCATAATTCATCAGATTTTAGTATCTAACGAAAATAATAGATAACTCCTAACTAACTAGCAGTAACAAAAGAAAGCAGTACTAGCGGTACTGATCAAAAAGGTGTGAGAGTAGAACAAAAACTGAAAAGTTTATATTTTGCTAAATTGTTTTATAAAAAATCATTGAGCAAAAGTTGTTTACAATGTTAGTAATATACATATATGGTTTCACATGCAAAATGGTGCCTTGACATTGAGTTGCAGACACCAGCCCATCACAAAATACCATACCATGTATATTATGATTAGTTAGTTTTGATAATGCTTGTTATATGGTAAAAAAGAGGTAAGTGCCCACGCTTAATTGACGTCTGATTTCTACCAATAAAATTGTCTCTATGCTCTCCTACTTAGGCAATACCTTAATATTCAACGATGATGTAATGTATTATTAATGAACCAAATACTTTGAGTCATCATCATTAGCTGAATCTATTCAAAACTTACCTATTGGAAACTAAGTCACCGCGCATCATCAGGCCCTTTTATTCAGGAGTCATTCTTCTTCGGCATAGCATTTTAGACACTTGTTGATCTGCTTTTGCAAACTTGAGGTATTATTATTAGGATGGCTTATTCAGGGTGACAGTCCACCTTCAGACTAAATGGTACTAATCTGTCCCATTTATACCTGTAATGCTATAGGTGGCACTGGTTTATCCCAGTTATACCATTTGGTTATAAACAATGGTATAAATGGTACTGACCTGTCCCATTTATACCTGTAATGGTATAGGTGGCACTAGTTTATCCCAGTTACACCATTGGATTATAGATAATGGTATAAATGATACTGACCTGTCCCATTTATACCTGTAATGGTATAGGTGGCACTAGTTTATCCCAGTTACACCATTGGATTATATATAATGGTATAAATGGTACTGACCTGTCCTATTTATACCTGTAATGGTATAGGTGGCACTAGTTTATTCCAGTTATACCATTGGATTATAAATAATGGTATAACTGGACAGGTTAGTACCACTTATACCATTAATAGTATAACTGGTCTGAAGGCGACAGTCCTTCATCATTGCGACCTGCAATGCAACCGATTGTGATGACTACTATTTACACTGTCGAATTGCGTCCACCGCGAAAGCCCTGGTTTGAGGACGGGGTACTTTCTAGGAATGCATTGATCTTAGCTTTTAGACTATGTACTGGCCACCTTACCCTAAATAAGTTTCTAACATCAAATAAAAAAGACCAGTATCTCCACTATGTAAATTCTGTAACAAAAAGATATGCTACATTTAATGGAATGTGGTCATGTGGCTCTGAGAAGCCAATTTCAATTAGGGGATTTTTGGCAGGTTGGGGAGTTAAATGTCATGTTGCGTGAACCGTTAACCAAGAGGGCTAAAACTCTGTTCATACCTCTCGTGTACTTATGGTTTGTTTATTGCAGACAAATAGAAGATCATGCAAGAGCAAGTAGCAGGAAGTGTGCTGAGATATTATTTGAAGAGTGGGGTACCTCCGGCAAGGTGCGACCTACACTCGTTACTTTGAGAGATGTTTGCACAAAGGCTACAATTTACCGGGCTGCTGATGAGATTTCAAGCATGATACAAGGTAAGAAATGTCTTGAGGGATGTTATGAAAGTAGACATTCAACTACTCCTTGGAATTTATTCCGGCATGACATTGCAGTCACGTGTTACATAAAATTATGAAATTGCCACAGCATACAGCACAGTACCACACAGCTTTTGTAACAGAACCACCAAAAAATTTCGCCAAAATATCTTTAATCATGGACAGTCAAGATTAATAAAGAGCGCTTCCATTTGCATATGCTTTAAAGAAATATTTTCTCTTATGTTATCAAGTTATCATTAATCTATTGTTATTTTCAGAATCTCCCCCACCAAGACCCCAAGACGGGCCTGCAGCAAGAATAGACACAGATATATTGTCTACTTCCACACTGCAGCAGCCAGACAGTACAGCTCAAATAAAAACTGCCCCTGGCAAAGAACAAGCCGAATCCTTAGGCCACAAAACTACTGCTGAAATGGTGTCTGAAGGAAGAAACATACCCAACTCAAGTCAAGATGCTCAAGTCCCATGGCAAACTTGGCTTCCGAAAATTGATTCAATGCTGACAAAATCAAATGTGGCTGGTATAGATTCTGAAATACTCAGAAACCAGGAATTAATTGACTTCCCTTACAAAGACCTTGAGAGAATTACAAAACGGTTTACTGATAAAAAGATTTACATTCCTGATCCTAATGGTGGGTCAGGTAAACTTGCTGGAAAAATTGGTAGTGGAGGTTTTGGAGAAGTTTATGCTGGTTTTCATACTATTTATGGACAGGTGGCTGTGAAAAAAGCACGTACACACCTAGTGTTTGATAAAAAACCTGATATTGCTGTAAAAGTATTTAATGCTGAAGTCAGGTTTCTTGCTCAGTTTAAGCATAAGAATATAGTTCCGATAATCGGGTATTCCATAGATGGACCACTGTGCATTGTGTGTGAATATATTGATGGTGGATCTCTGCAAGATAAATTAGCAGCTAAAATACTGACAGAGAAACAACGTTTGAAGATAATGCTTGGTACAGCTGAGGGTTTGAAATATTTACATGGAGGCAAGAAATTGGAATCTAAGAAAGATAACATTGATTATGAAGCAAATGATTCAGAGCATTTTTCTAAAACTGGAAATTTTGTACATGGTGATATCAAGACAGCCAACATTTTATTGACTAGGGACTTCGTGCCAAAGGTATGTAGCTTCATATATTGTCATATTTTGCGTGTACTAAAATATATTTACATCTTCCTATGTCTGCAGTAACTGTGGCCTGCTAATTGACTACAGTAGTGAAATGAAATTACAAAAGTTTGGTTTCCTTATTGCCAATTAAGTTCTTTGATTTATTAATTTTCCTTTTAACTTTGTTTGCAAGTATATGATGTTGTCTATACCTCGTATGTGATTTGGATTTATTTTTTCAGGAAATATTTGTGTTATATTGTAAACATGTTGTCAAACCATGCTAATTCATTTCAATTAGTTAAATTATACCTCTCTTGGATGCTACATTACTCAAATAAAAAACATATTTAAATAATTAAATTATGAAAAAATGCGTAGCCAAAGTTTTCACTCAAGGCATCAATAAATGGTTTAAATTTTAATATTTTTTCAGATATGTGACTTTGGATTAGGCAAGCAATACAATACTACCTGCATGACTTCATCACCAATGGGATCACACGCCTATATGGCTCCAGAAGGCTTCAAAGGCACCATAACTCAAGAAAATGACATTTACAGCTATGGTATAGTCCTTTTAGAGATGCTAACCGGACATGGCCCTATAGTTCACCAACATCGTGAAACTATCAATATAAAAGACTTTGTAGAAGAGAATTGTCCTAACAATGAGATACAGAATGTTCTAGACCCATTTATTGACAAATGGACAAAGGGTAAGGAGATATATACACTGGCGAAAAAGTGTTTGGAGTATCGCAGGAAGCAAAGGCCTAATGCAGAGGAAATTGTTGATACTTTGTACACTATTAGTGGTTTTGAGAAGGATGATGATAAAGGACTTCCACTTACCGTATTGCCATCTTATTAATATAACCAAAATTAATGATCTAATTTCTACCCTGCTTATATTTTTTTATGAATATTTACATATATACATATATTTTTAGATAATATATTACAAAAATGCTACTAAACAGGCAGACAGGGTAGAAAATTGATAAGGGCAAATAATTAATCGAAAAATTACATTTGAGAATATCGTCATTAACTTTCATTGGTTGGACCATATGCACGTCTTTTCCAAATAAGGGCTAGTACCCTCTACAAGAAATTCTCTACAGCATGTCAGCACGCGGAAGTATCCAGTAGCGTCCTGAGCTGTGGCCACCTGAACGCCCTCAGACATTCCTTAAAATTTTTTACAGTCCCCGGGTCACTCTTATATCCAGTGGTGCAGTTAAATCAGTATAAAACACTTCTTACTAATAAGGTGCTATATGAGTAAATAAATAAAACGCACATTTGCGTATTACTTACACAAATATATTTTTAGATAGTTCTTATATAATTCTAATGATAAATGAAATGTGATATATGTTGTTTATGGCACATAGCTGCAGCATAATAGTGACTGCATGTACAATCAATGATTAAAAGAACTAAGTAGATATTTAATATAAACTACGACAATTAAGATTTAAGATTTTCATGGTAAACTTAATAATTAGCATTAGCTATTTCAAGTGTCTGCAGGAGGTAAAGAATAGTCACTCCATGATAATAAACGTGTGATAGTGATAATTAGTTACAATCATTAACATTTATACATCAATATTTTTTGTTTTGTCAATATTTTTGGCATTTATTGAACTACATAAATTTTTTTTTTGTTATTTTTATTTATAAATACATGGATTTTTTTTACATTTTTGTTTTATTGAATATACAGGTGTACTATATTGCTAAACACTTTTATAAGCAAATTATTTTTTTTTTTGTCATTTTTCCAGTTTTATTTGGCATAAAATTAGTAAAATAAGTTAAATAATACTGATTTGACTCATGCATCTACTGTTTTAAACATACACATATAAATTAAATGGAGCTTACATAGGGTGAGAGCAATGTGCGCGTACCTCTTCAACTCTGTCAGTGAACTGCCTCGGTGGCTGTTCCAAACATTTCACAATGCTAAGCTGTTCATCCTCAGTACAAATTGTGATCAGTGTAGCGATGAGCTTCACGACTTTCCTGCAGTTCTCTGGCTTTGAAGCGCACTGTAGCTTCATCATTTCAGCAAGAATCCTGTAGTCGGTCTGCAGGTTCCACACACACCAAGTGTGCTTTATCCATTCTTTGAGACACTGCAAACAGTAGAACTCCCTTATTCCTGTTATTGTATTATTATTATGTTGATTGTGAGCGTTATTATTCCTTTACTCCTTCAACTGCCTCCATGGTCGAACGGTTACCATGCCGGACTGCCACGCAGAGGTCCCAGGTTAGATTCCCGGCCGGGAGAAATATTTGTATGGCCTACATTTATTTTTCTCGTGACTTTGGGTGTAATTTGTGGTTGTCTATGAGTGTGCCCATGTCACCCGCGACACAGGGTTTCCCTAGTGCGGGGTTATGTTGAGTGTATGCAGTATTAATATTATTCCATCAAATTCGATTAGATTAGTTTTCTCGACAGAATTCCCAACTTGGCATTCTCATAATTTCTCGTTTAATTTCATAATGCAAAAAAATATTTACAAAGTTTGGTGCCAAATGTGGATGATGATAATCTCTTTAAACACAACTACATAATAATGAGTGATCGAAATTGGAGTTAATTTCGCTAAACTAAAGGATAATGTGGACATTCCCTTTTTTAGTGAACATTCCCAAGTTTTCTAAATTTTTCTATAGTGTGTTTGTGGTACCGTTGCGCATCGTTGTTGTCGATTTCCATAACACAAGTGCCTTAGTTACTTTGGGATCGTAGCACCATATGTGATGTTGTCTAATATTTATTTATTCAATTTAAAACATTTTACCCCTTTTCTTCTGTGAAGTATTGATATGTTCCACTTTCAAGTAAGCTTTAATTGGTTGACAGGTATTATTTTAAGCCTGCACTGAACTTGTTCTCAGTGTAGTCTTTTACTAGTTTCTAATACGTTCTTATATGTTAGGGATATAAAGAAAAGGTTGGCCTAAAAAAGAGCAACAAATAACAGAAATACTTATTAAAATGTAAAAAAAGAGTAACAAAAATCGAAAATACGTATTGAATGTAATGTTATATATCCCTATAAACTTACCTCTAAAACATCATTCAGGAGCACATCCTGAATGTCTTTATTGCAGCACAAAATAATTCCATCAACAATAGCTAAGTGAAACCTGCGTCTCTTAGCGCATTTGGTGCGAAGCATTTGGATCAATTTCGTAGTGAATCTGTACAGATTCAGTTTTCTGTATACATTAGACTCATTCAGAACTTGTTCAAGTGTTAGAGCATAGGTTTCGTCAGTCTTCTGCTCCTGCAAGCCAGACATAAAAGTTTAGCAAACATTTTAAGACTTCACAGATAAAAAGGCTAATATGGTGGCAAAAATAAGTATTGATATAATTAAATCTGTCATATTTCAAAATTATTTAGGAATGTGTGGTCAAGAGCACAACAAGCTTTACATTTTTGTACGAATATCGCCCCCAGAGCTAGATATAGCCGCAGATATGCTGCCGTCTGTAACACAGCATGTAAATACTTTTTATTTACCTATATTATGTATAGTTCCTTAGATAGTGGAACATGATTCATATCCTACGACAAGGTCTACCGCTTAACTAATCCGGTTCCTGAGGGAGTGATGCGGTGCGGGAGAAGTGACAGTTTACGTAATAGTTAGTTGTCGCACTGCACACGGGATAATTTCTAAAGATTTTTCTGACAATATTCAATAGCAAGTTTTTTTAAACAAAAGGGCCAAGTGGCTTGTCTGCCCATTTCACTTATCAATGAAGTCTCTATTAGTCTCTGTCTCCCACACCACAGAGCTATCTCAGGAACCGGCTCAGTTAAGCGGTAGGCCTGTAGTTTATGTGAGATTAAAAAAAAAATGTGATTATGATGAGAGCTGAATTAATATAAAGTGAATATAAATAGATTGGTGTATGTGTTTAGATAGACCAGCCCCCGTAGCATGGTTACACATGATAGTCGCAACAAGCCCGATAAAATTGAAGTAAGCGCGCGCTATTGGCTATCTAAATTAGATCTGATTGATTTATTTGTGATTTTTAAAAATTAAAGCGACTATGTCGAGAGCAGAATTAATATTAAAAATAGACGAGTGAATGTACTTAAAGTGATTAGTATAAACAGTCTTCACCTTCACACTGTCCGGTAATAGCAGCAGAAGTTGCAGCAAACTTCCAATCACCAAGTTAGTGACCTCTGCGTCACGTTCTGTGAAGGCCTTCAGCAGAGTGCCATGGATTACCTCATAGTAGTTGCCTGTGTCAAAGACATTTGGCTCCTGCAATGATTTTTTATTGTTATTTTAATCTACTTACATTTAGGACATCACAAATCACAACCTCCAAAGATGCGTTTTGAACTATGATGCTTGTCAAATGTTGACTATAAACCACATTTTAACCGACTTCAAAAAAAGGAGGACTCAATTCGACTATGTTTGTTTTTACTTTTTTTATGTTACATGATATCTCCGGTATTTGTGAATCAATTTTGATAATTCTATTTTTGTTGGGAAGAGGGTACCTCAGTAGTGGTCCAATTTTCTTCAAAATTAGAAGAAAATATTCCTCTAAAGGTGGCTGTTCATGCATGAAGACTTAATTTTATAAATAGCGCTAAATTTTGTAAGGAGCAATTTTGCTATGCTCCAATTTAAGGCGTTTTTCTATCAATATACTTTAAACAGTGAGCACCAAGCTTCATTATCTCCAGTATTAAGGCCCAAATAGTGGCGAACTAGAGGATGAATCTGGTTCTGTGTACTTTCCAGTAACTGATTTTTGTAGTACTCTCTACTGAGATTATCTTGCATTTATTGCAGTTGAAATAATGACTCCAAAACTTTACACAACAGTGTCAAGTGTCAATCAATGAATATTGTAACCACACATAGAAAATAAATAAGTTAACAGTGAATAAAGAGTTAGGGAGTTATCACGGACTAAAGCCTGGTAATCAGCTGATGGTCCTACACGTGTGACTGAATTTGTTGGAAAACCTTTTCGCTGGCACGTCTTCTATGTAGGTTGTCTGTGTTTGTTTCAAATTTTGATTAAAGTTTTTAGTGTTCTTTGTCGCAACGACTCATAAAAATAACTTGTTTGTTTTTATTTTTGTAGAAATTTTGTGGCATAGAAGACTCATATCTTCACAGAATTACCTTAGTGTTTAGAATTATATGTAATGTGATGCTTTTTTCAGTATTTTATTTGTTGTTCGTTCAGTCTTGGAACGTTTTCACTCTGCATTGAACAAACATATCTTTTATTATAATAATTAATTATTTTTAAAATCTTAACTAATTTAAATATTTAAGAGCAACTGAGTGTCAGAAAATAGTTGTGGTAACCTTTTAGAGATAAATTCAATTTGAATGGGACCGACTCACCACATGTTGCAAAATGGAGGCACAACTTTTGAGCCCACTAATTCTATTGGTTGGCACAAAATCTTCAATCAGGAGCAGTGCAATCGGTAGAGTTTTCACGAGATTCACTTGGATCTTGAAATCCTAAAACAAATAATAACTTTAAACTCCAATGACTCACAAATTTAGACACCACATAGTTCCAAGTTTGTCTCCTCAACAATGCATAATAGCAAAATCAGCAAAATCTCCTCAAGGAGTTAAGTTCAGATGTCTGAGTGCACCCCATTGTTAATTATTCAAAAAAATGAGGTGGAAACAATTCGCTTAATGCAAATGCAGACTGAAGGGGACTGTCGACATGGCAAGTAGCACTGAACAGCGCGCGGGTTCTTCGTGGCAGGTAGCACTACTGATAAACAAGAGGATAAATCCACTCTGAGTTTGTTGATTGTCGAAAGCGCGACCGAGGCGCGCCGCCGGTCTACGTGGCGCGTAGCGCTATGCGTCGTGCATTCTTCAAGGCGCGTAGCACTACGTATCGCACGTTGTTCATGCTGCGTAGCACATCGCTTTACGCGCATCATATTCTATGTACTAACAATAACAGTAACAAATTTATAAACCTACAACATCATACTACAAATCTACAACCGCCCTTGCGTAATATACTAAACACAGCCTTACTTTTACATCCTGAATGATCGAGTTATAGACATCAATGAGACTTGGGTACTTCTTGAAATTTTCAGGAGTCAATTTTTGGTGGAGCTCCTCCATAGCCTTATCGAATATGGCCTGGCGGTCAAGCTGCTCCGCTTTCAACACATCATCTAGTTTTACTCCGTAAATAAGCTCGAAAGATGCGTTAAACTTGTTGGTGTACTCGGTGATCACCTCGGTAGTCCAAAGAATGTTAGTTTGCAAATCCACATACAAGATCCATAAGTAAGCAATAATTCGCGTAGATCCTTTCAAATTCTCCTTTAAATCAGCATCATCCAACAATTTTATTAGTTCGTAGAAATGTTGAGAGAATCGATTTTTGTAAATGTCGAACTCCCCATGAGTTTCACATTCTTCGAAGTCTCTGCTTAGTTTAGGCACTAGGCAGTGTTCGATACTTCGTATCATTAGTTGTTCCAGACTGAGAGAATCCATTTTCACTCAACGTAAATTAGAATTTTCACCAATTAATCAATACAAGACCTAATGATTCTAAACTTTTTAGAAACAAATCTTCATTTTTAACGTTCTGTTGTTTTGTCTATGATCGGGCGATCACGGCTTGACAACTTGATTGTCGTTCGTTTAAATTAAAGCGCACATTCCTAGGTAAACGTGTCGACCATGTTGGTTGATATGCTAGTCAACATGGATTACTTACTCCAAAAAATGTCGATTGAGATATTAGCTAACACAAAGCGAACAAAGCTAACAGCATGATTTACAGTGAATATTATTATTATATAATGTAAACGTAAAGTGGCTAATGTACGAATGCAAATTTACTCTAATGCTCAGGCCACACAGAGGCGGCCGCAGCGTTCCGGGCGCAGGAATTTTTGTAATATACGAGTTTATATGAACCCTGCCACACTGAAACGCACGGCAAATGCGCGACGTTTCAGTATGGCAGGATTCATATAATATATATAAACTTCCCGCGGCCGCCTCTGTGTGGCCAGAGCATTATTGTAATGCATGTTAACTATAAACAACTTTACGGTTTGCATTCTGTAACTGTGCCTTGTATAAATAAATAAGTACCGATAAGGCATTTTGTTTACATACATACATTGCTTGGTTCCTTGTAACCGATGCAACACGAACTATACATATATTTGTTCACTCTTGATTACCTTATTTAAGACCTTGGCTGCAAGGTGCTCCCAAGAGTAAATAATATATTTAACACACAATGCAAACTATATGTTTTCATGGGCTTATTAATAATAACAATAATAACGTACACATTCAACATAGCTAATAATTTAAGAATGTGCAATGTAAACTGCTTCCTATGATAAACTATGTTAATAATCCTTGCTCTCAAATGTAGTAAGCATAGGTATAATTGTTATTTTATTAGCCATTTCCCATGTCTATGTAAATATTAACCATTAACACAATTATAACTCTAGTATCATTGATCGATAATAATTTACACAATTTTAAATATTCCCATTCGCCTCGGAAGTAAACCGATAGACCGATATACTGAATTACAGCTACCGTGCGCTCGAACGCGGCCGGGCTTGAAGCCTTATTTTATTATCTGACAATATTTTCTATATGGTCACATTATCTGTGAAATGTCAACGAATTGAGCAAAAAAAATTTTGTTAAAAAAATTATATAATTTCTTGAACAAAATAGTAAACAAACAATCCCCTTCCTGAAATCTATTCAGTGGTGAATAAACTGCTACAATGTTGAAGTATGTGTAAAATTATAAATTTGCATAATTTAACCAATAACTGAATAAGCGTACGTAACTTCTAATTCAGTTTTTGATTAACTTAAAAAATTTCAAATTTTAGGTTTGGAATCAAGTCAGCTGTGCTCGGTGGCGCTGTTTACTATACGATCGACAAAGGCATGTGGAAGGATAGCGCTACCACAAATGCACTATACGAAGAACTCGAGAAGGGGATTTCTCCTTATGTTGGTGAACTTAAGAAGAAAATCCCATATGAGGTACTGTTCATTCGTAAATGTTAGTACAGCCCTGACACCAGTACAATCATCATATTCTTCTTATTTGTATGACCATCACACACACACATTTACTTATCTCGTGAGTTTGATTGTAATATGTGGTTGTCTATGTGGTGTGTCCATGGCTCCCAAGACACAGTAGAAAAAAAAAATTCAAATGCATGTTAGACGTTTCACCTTTCCAGCACAAATATGTAACGAAATTGGTATTGTTTCAATTGGTAGATATATTGTACATTCACAGTCTAGACAGTGTCATACATTTACAGTGTAGTGTAAAATGAAGGCACTGAACAAAGCTTAATAATCTTCATTAGGCCGTCCAGTTGCAATTAGTTCAACCTGGGGCCTTACCATGAACTCTTCTCTAAAATGAATCGTTGTGAGATAGCACTACATGAAGTATATATCACCATCCCGCTTTTTTGTAGTTACGAACCTATACTGAACTGCAATAAGAGGTCATGGTAGGGCCCCTGATTGTACAAATTAAGGAATATTACTATCACAATTTGTATGCAGAGAGAAAACAGGTAATGTAGATTCTGTCACGAGCGGATGAAACTCCTGTGCATCTCCTCACCCAGTGCTGCCCTCTAATGGGCGTGTCAAGTTCCATACTGGGTGGGCACAGGCCACACCCAGAGGACATAAAAACTGTTGGGGCTAGGAGAGTTCTTAAATGCTATTGGCCTTGACTTCGAACGTAATTAGTGGTGATCACAATAGATCAGTTGATGGTCGCAGTGATAAGGGACCGCATAGGCCCCGAATGAAGCCACCCTAATAATAATAATATGTTAAATGACTCTTAAGTAATGCGTAAATAATACAATAATATCCTTATAACCTACAATTATATAATTTCCAATTATATATCACCCTTATTAATATATTTCTCACTCATACAATTTACTAAAAAAATATTTTTCAGAGAAAAGTTTTTATTTGATCAATAGATGAATAGCTTTCGTGGATATTACGTCTAATAGTGTTCATCAAATAGTCTCTGCTTTAAGTTTGATTAATTTTTTTAGCACTGATTCCACTTTTTTGTAGCCAATAGTCGAGCTTGTTCTCGAGACGACAGCACAAACAATATAATAATGAATAGTGTTTTGTGAATTTTAGCCTATTACATTATACTTTCTTCTTATTGTATCAATGGCATTCACTATAATATAACCCTGATATAAATAGAATAAAAGTGAGATGTGACTAACAAGCTGAAAGAATTCATGTTCTTGGCCACTCTGTGATAAACTTGTTGCAGCACCACTTTTCACCCACCATTCTTCAATTTGAAGAAACTTATTGCTTACATTACATTTGATTATGCTCAAAAAGTAGAATTTAATTAATTAAAAATTATTTCTAGATGGACAGTATATCACCCTCTTAACTTTACAAGTACAGGACTAAGGGTCGTATTCCAGAACTCTACTCAATGCTCAAGTCAGGACTTGAGCAGACTTGAGTATGATTTCAAGCACTGGAAATACGACCCTAACGGCAAGGACTCGAGTATGATTTTGAGTACGACCCTTAGGGTCGTATTCTAGAACTCTACTCTATGCTCAAGTCAGGATTTGAGTACGGTTTAAAGCACTCCCGGGATTCTAGAACTCTACTCAATAGAGTAGAGAATACGAGTTTTATATGCCTTTATATTAAACACTTACAAAAGCGCTGCAGTGGTACCATCATTAATTTTCATTAAGCAGTTGCAGCGCAACTGTCGTGACACGCGCGCGCCACATTGTTGGTGAAGTAAGAAATAAGGCGCGGCTGCCATTAATTTTCATAAAATATCTGGATGCGCAGTCGCAATGCCAAAGTCGTGACACGCGCGCACCACATTTGCGATCACAATATCAACAAGAAAAAAGTCAGACGTAATGCGCGGCTACAGATGCGGTTTTTAAGCATTTAATTTGAAGGCCCTAAATCACGAGTTTTTGCCAACTGATCAAAATAAATTGTTACTGCTCTAAACCATACACCATATTATTTATATTAACAACTATTCTGTTAAATAATTCTTAAAATGACCTATGTTTGCAGCTTCCTCCTCTACCTACGAACGACAGAGCATCATACCTATTGAAGTACTACTGGAACACTGGTGTGAAAAATACATTCAAATTACTCGTCGATTTACCAACACATGCCTCCAATGCAACCATCAAGGTTTACCAATTAGTAGCATCAACTATGCAGGCTGCTGAACCGAGCCAAGATGTGAAAGATGTAGAAAAGTAATTAATGTGGGATAAATTGCTTTGAGTATGTATGTTTTTTTTTATTTGAACGGTGATATTAATTCATTAAAGAAAATTTATTTAGTTTTTTTCTTGTTTTTATTTAAGATAATTTGAAGGTCAGATCAGGTAAACTTTCGATGGGGAACTTAATCCAATTTGCTGTTTACTTTTATCAGCAAGTTTTTAAGTTGACGAATTTTATGATGAACTGTAACTTTTATTACATTGAATATAATAATTAAGTAAAGGTTTTAAATAAAAGTCATTTATACAAAAACGGCCCACAATTGTGGAACAGTTTGATTTATTCCTTTCTCACAGTGTCGCATATTTTACACTCCTCATTGACTTCTCTTCAGTACTGTCAGTCCCGTAAACATATCAACTGATTTTATACCTTTCAATTTTCACAAACAACATTGTCCCTGTTGGACTTATGTTTTTAACAATACAAGAAAACAAACAAAACAAAATTACATGGAAACTAAACTAGTGCCAGAATATATTTATAACACTTTGAGCTACCTTTATTATATCTAGTAATTCTTAGCAAATATATTTTTGTAAGCAATAATTCAGTAGACGCTTACGGCATTGACTGTACGAAATATGCACAAAAACTCGCAAACACCGCATTTTTGAGGAATCCTAAACAATATCTAATCCTATAGAGAAGTTCAATGGTCTTTACAACTTCATTTTCTCAAATACCAATAAATAAAAAATAATTCATTCTATGTTATATGAGGAAATGTCCATAGGATTCTTAAAAAGTATGGAAAGGTCACTCATTATACTAATTGCACAAATAAAGAGTGAGAACGGATTTGTGCACGTCACAATTTTTTAAATCAACAAACGTCACAAGGAATGGTTTTGTGTTCTGTTAGATTATGCTTCATTGAATAGTCAATGCCTCACATGTGTAATGTTATTATGTACATTGTATTATTCAATCAACTAATGTCATTAAATATCTAACACACAAAATGTAGGAATTGCGTGTAAGGCATTAACTTTGTACACAAAACATGTAAGTGTTATTAGTTAATTTTGTAAATAGTTCTGCCGATTTGTAGATAATTGTCAAGCCAAAAAGTTGTCTGGGAATATTTAATTTTCTAGGAACAATGACAAATGGAGTTATTCTTTTTGGCTCATAATATGGAGGTGGTCGGTTTAGAGTTTATTACGTCTGAGGTTGCAGATACTGAGTAAGTGCTAGGGAGGGCACTGCTAGGCAGCTGTTTCGACTTCCATGGGTTCTTCAGCGCCGGCTTTCTTTTTCTTCTTCTTGTTTGATTTCGCCGAAGAGTTGAGTAGAGACTGTAGGCAATAGAAAATATTAATTTCACATACTCGAAAACTGCAATGGATTTTAAGCAGAAAGGAACATGGATTTAATTGTTTACCGAGATTGTAAATTTTCAATCGAGTGCAACTGCATCAGTGGTCAAACTGTAACAGTTAACAGAACAGCATACTGTTAACAGTATGCTGGTCTGCCGCGCAGAGACCCCGGGTTTGATTTCGGGGCTGGGAGAAATATTTGTAAGGCCTACATTAATTTCTTTTTTGAATTTGGGTGTAATTTGTGGTTGTCCCTGTGTGTGTCCATGGCACCCGTACTACAGGGTTTCTCTAGTGCGGGGCTATGAGTGTGTGCAAAAAAGTGGTTGGCTATATGACCAAACATAATATTTTCACATCAGCGCCATCTGGTTGCCAATTTACTGTTTCAACTTAAACTGTTAATTATTTCCAAGAGTGTAGTTGTGAAGTTCGGTGGATGGCAATTTATAAAATGTAAAAAACCCAATCTAGTAATGACCCACTGTCAGATGATGATGGTAATATCAAGTGAACTGATTGAAGTTTCTACATAATTAAGTGAAATTACTCCACTAGTTTGTTATAATTATTAATACAAAGATCGAACACTCAGAAAAAAACCCTTCGATCCGGCCGGATTCGAACCGACATCTTCCAGCTTACCGTGTCAGACGCTATACCAACTAAGCTACGGAACGAACCAGTGGACCTCACGAATTTTTCTATGTGCTTTTTAGTCTTAGCGCCATCTATGAGAAATCTATGAAAGATTTATCACCCAGTTAGTACCTTTACAGTTACCAGTCCTGGCGAGAGATGTCGCTATTCGCTGTATTTTAAATTTTTATTGAATTGATATTCAATTATTTTTTGTGAAATGACTCCACTGGTTTGTTATTATTATTAATACAAAGATCGAAAACTCAGAAAAAATTCCTTCGATCCGGCCGGATTCGTCTTCCAGCTTACCATGCCAGACGTTATACCAACTAAGCCATGTTTATTTTATTGTTTATAACAATGTAGTGATGGTTCAAACCGAAGTGCGATAATTATACAAATCGGCTCAAAAAGATCACAGTTTTATACCCTGTGCTTGTTCAAATCACACTACAATATTGTGTGCTTTGAAAGATAACAGGGATACATACGAAACAACATATTATTTTCCGAAGTCCATGTTTCGGTGTCTATAGGTGAGAGGTAAAAAAATATTCTCAAATGCCAAATAGTAGTTTTTACTGCAGAGCATGTTAAAGAGAACGAGGCTCTTAATTATATATTTATAATGTAGCGCCACAGTGGCGCTACTGCTGCACTTCTATAAGCGTCTAAGGCTACTAACTGATTGACTGCATGTTTACAGTTAATGCATGAAGTCGTTATCCGAGACCTCGACTGCATGATGTTGATGACGGTTTCATGCAGATCTCGACTTCATGAAGTTAATTACGACTTCACGCATTAACTGTAAACATGCAGTCAATGTGTTAGCAGCCTTATTTGAAGACGCCTTTAAGGTCAAATAAACAACAAACGACGATTGGACTTAATTCATGTCAAATGGGTGTTTTTTAGCATGTTCTAAAGCAATGTTTGTATATACATCTAAATTCAAAAATATTTATTTATGCATTGACTTCCGAACTTTAAAAGACAGTTATATATTCAATTTTTAGTATGGATCAGCATTTTATTGCAATGAGTAACGTGTCTCGTGTTGAATACAAACCGGCAACTAGAAACAAATATTCTATTTTCATACAATTGATATGAAATCGACACAGTCGCCGGTTGCTTGTATCCAATACAAGACACATATTTGCGCGGCGCCTTAAGATTGAAACCCAATTCTATGCCACTTTCAATAACAAAAGTGTCAAGTTTGATGTGCAGTTGACAGTACACACTTGCCTAAAAAGTTCCTTTGTACTGTAAAAGACAAGTAAATAACTTACAAGTAATTCAGGGTCCTTTATGGAGCGATCGCTCTTGCACGTGGACTTGTCGAAGGGCAGACCGGTGATGCGATGCGTGCCGGAGGGCAACAGTAGCGCCGTGAACTTGAACTGTGCCACCAGCTCACCAGGCCGCTCGTACAGCACCTAACATTTTACACTGTACGTATTATACAGTGTTTTTTTTTAATGGGACAGTATGGGGAAATTCGAAACCATAGAAGATACAAGAAAACTGTCTTAGGAACCATTAAGTCTTTTTTTTGTGAAAACAATTTGGCATAGTCAATTTTTGTCAAGCATGAGTTGTCCATAAAAGTGAGTAAAATTGATTATTTTTGAAATGCTGATCGACTCAAGTTTCAATATATGAATGATTTTATTGTATTGGAAGAAAAGAATAGAGACAACAAAAGTTGGTCAAATTTAATAAAATGTTATTAATTTTGTACGAATTTTTTTTTAAATTTAATTTGACCAACTTCTGCTGTTTTAATTTTTTCTTTTTGTCTTTTATGGCAAGCGAATTTCGCATCGAATATATTATATGTAGTTTTACTCTCTAGCTCAACGCGTGACAATCAAACTGTACATAATTAATAACCACACGTGATAAAAGATAAAGATAAAGGCCTTCCAATGGGGCCATCGAGTATATAACCAGAAATAGAGAAATAAGGCCTGTAAATTCCTGGTAGCTCATCAATGATACATCACTTATAAATGGACATGTATCTAACCAACGAGCAACAAAACTGTATGGTTACCTGGAAAGGCTCGATGAGTTTGTGGTTAACGCACTCGACTACGCCGAGGCGCGCACTCGTCTCCTTGTCGAAGCTGCGCAGATTAAAAGGCATCGAACCGTGTTTGTTGCGGACCTGCATAAATGAGTTATGTTTCAGTGTGTACAATAAGACCAGACAACGTAATGAAACTGGCTAATTATATTTTATATTAGCCGCGGGGAATTTCTACGCGAGCCTAGATTTAAGGACGTAAGGTGTTGGGGTCGTTCCCCGTGTTCCACAATCCTGCGCTTTTGAAAAGATATGAGTACATATAACTTTTTTATTAAAAAAGAACCGACCTCAAAAGTTAGCTTGTCGGCTTTTTTACCCGACGGGAGGGTTATGTTTTTCAAGTTGTACGTCCATTTATTTTTCATGCTGTAAAGCCTAAATGGCTTGATGGATTTTGACATATGAGGTGTCATTAGATTCGTCTTGATTGTGGGAGTGTCATATGCTATAAAAAATAACAAAATAGTCTGGGGGGAACATTTTTTTTAATATTCCTGGTAAATATTTTTGCAGTCGGGTTTTTGTTGTTTTAAATAATTTTAGGCTTATTATTGGAATTATATCTTAATTATAGTTTAATAGAGATCGATTAACGGAACCGGATTCATCCCTTAGTTTGCCACCCTTAGTGGTGGATATTATTAAATGGGACCAATACTGATGTACCCCCTTTCCAACAAAAAATAATTCAGTCGAATTGAGAACCTCCTCCTTTTTTTTGAAGTGGTTTATAAAATAAGAACGGGCGGAGAAAATTTGACACAGATGCGACGTCGATAAGCGCCCGATGCCGACTGACGGGGTAGCGGGCGGCGCGGCTTCTCGTTAAGCCGCTAGGCAATTTGCAAATTTTGGGATAAATGTGATTTTAATAACTATAGGATTTCAGTTGAAAACCAAAATTTAGCAGATTCTCTCTAGTACTTAAAGAGAAATATCTCCTTATAAAAATTATGTACAAAGTTAGATATTTTATATCTAATTTTGTACATAATTATTTTCTAGACATAGAGGGTGCTTTTGATAATACACCCATTCGTACTCTGGTAAAGGGACTAACCTGCAAAGGTGCAGACACTTCTACTACGAGATGGGTGCAAAACATGCTTTTAAGCCGCAGAGCAAGTATCTCGTTAAACGGAGACTGGCTTGTGGCCTCAACAGTAAGGAGTTGCCCGCAAGGTGGAGTAATTTCTCCTCTCCTTTGGACTCTTGCTGTGGATCGGCTCATGTACAGGTTGGCCGAACTGAACATTGGCGCCCAGGGATATGCGGATGACCTAGTGATCACAGCTCGAGGGCACTGCCAAAGTACTATATCATCATTTATGCAAGGAGCTCTTGACACCATTTCCGCGTAGTGTCAAGATAATGAACTATATATTAATGCGGAAAAGACAACTATTGTTCCCTTCACTAGGAAGCGGAAACTGGACAAGCTAGTGGAACCGATCCTTGGTGGCAGGGCTGTGAGTTTTTCCGCAGAAGTTAAATACTTAGGGGTAACCCTAGATCAAACCCTAAGGCGGAATCTGTCATATAGCTAACACGGTCAACAAGGCCAAGATGGCCTTAGGTATCTGTAGTCGTATGGCAGGACAGCGTTGGAGTCTAAAACCAAAGATGATTCTCTGGTTACACAAGGCAATTGTGAGGCCCATTGTAACAATTGTGAGGCCCGTTGTTTGGAGTGGCAAAGTCAGTCAAACAACCACTATAGCCACATTGGCAGATTACAGCATGTCGCGTGCCTGCTAGCAACGGGAGTCATGTCCACTACACCTGGAGCAGCCCTATATGCATTGCTGAATCTGACTTCCCTGCATGTATTCATACAGAAATAGGGCGACCACAACAGCATGTATAGGCTCTCCACCAGGGTAAGGACTACATGGCTCTCCCAGACATTGGAATCGACCCAGGACTCAATTCTGGAACACCCTGTTCTGGGAATGACTTCTGATGTCATGCTTTCCAAGCAAACTTCAAGAAACTTCACCAGGTAGAATTTCCAACCAGGGAAGACTGGGAAACTAACAGTCTCACCTGGAAGGACGGTAGCCTTCTTTGGTATACCGATGGGTCCAAGATGGGACCCAACGTACGCTGTGGTATACACGGCGTGAGACCCAGACTCAGCTACAAGCTGAACATGAGACGACACTCCTCTATCTTTCAGGCCGAAATATAATTGATCTGAACCTGAAGAGAGGCTACGTTAACAATTCTATTTATATAAACTCAGACAGTCAAGCTGCTCTGCATGCACTAACCTCAGTCACCCAAACTTCGAGGATTGTATAGAATTGCGTAACTATACTGAATACTCTCGCGGAAACGCATAATGTGATCCTGCATTGGGTTCCTGGTCACTCTGACATCGAGGGTAATGAAGCAGCGGATGAACTGGCAAAGGCTGGTGCTAGGGAGGCCTTCATTGGTTCCGAGCCCTTTATAGGGATAGCACACAGCTTGGCAAAGATCACTTTGCTGAACGAGAGCGCACACGTCTCCCGTGACATGTGGCTGCAGACTAAGAGTCTTGAGCATTCAAATCTAAACCTAAATCTTGAGCAAAAGCCCTGATAGCTGCCTTCAGTGCCAAACACTGTACAGAAGCTCTGTCACTGGACAGGAATGGCATCAGAACGCTCACTAGAGCCTTAACAGGGCATTGTGGCTTGAACAAGCACATGTCAAATATTGGACAGAGAAAACAGAGAATGTATATTCTGCCACGAGGCGGATGAAACTCCTGTGCATCTCCTCACCCAGTGGTGCCCTCTAATGGGCGTAAGAAGTTCCATACTGGGTAGGCACAGGCCACACCCAGAGGACATAAAAACTGTCGGAGCCAGGAAAATCCTTCACTTCCTTAATGCTGTTGGTCTTGGCTCCGAGCTGTAATTAGTGTTGATCACAATAGATCAATGGTCGCAGTGATGAGGGGCCTCATAGGCCCTAAATGAAGCCACCCTAATAATAATAATAGATATTTTATTCTTAAATAATTTGTTTTACAATTTAACCTGTTTTGAGGATTTTATATGATCGGAATAAAGAACATCGTATCATGTAACATAGTAGCACATTATTTAGACAATATCCTTAGGTGCATCGTTTATTTTTGTAAGACTGTTATTTAATAAATACCTAAACCATTTGCTATAGCACAACAGTTTTACCCGCCTCCTCTTTTCTTCTCCAGTGACTCGCCTTAAGAATTTCAAATTTGTTATACAGTTGTCGCGTAAACCAACATGTTATACCGTGAAAGATACGGCGTAACAATTGGAACACTACCTGATTACTAATTGACTTCATGGTTAGTTGTTATAATGTACTTACCTCACTGTAGAACATTCTTGAAGCCTTTAGTTTCAGCTGATATATCTCATCAGTTTTCTTGTATATTGTACACCTAGTGTCCATTTCACGGCCCTAGAACGAAATTGAAACATTTACTTTTATTACTACTATTAATTTTATATTGCTTATAATAATGTTTTATAATGAGAAACCATTAGTTAGAGCAAAGGTTCTTGAACTTTTTGGTTCACCGCCCACTTAGGCAAAATAAACTAAATTCAACGGGAAAAATGAAAACATGCATTTTTTATACTAACACAAAACTGTTATGGATGCACGCTTTGTTCGTCCTGTCACTTAATATTATAAAAAAAAAATAAAAAAAAACAAAAATTCAGAAGGGAAAAAAGTATTATTAGACAGCATCAACGCCACCACTTGGGGGTAGGGACCACTTTAGGAAACTATGAGTTAGAGAAAGATAGAACAAGTGAAAATATTTTTATTTAAAGTCAAAATATATGTCATTTTCACCAATAAATATGTATCAGTTTATTTGAACAGATTGTCAGCAATTGTTAAATCCAAAATGCATAAATGTCATTTTAGAAATATTGCAATTACTTTCTTTTTACCCTGAGTACTGCCAGACATGCTATAGAAGCTTTATCTGGAAAGAATTTCAGGGTCAGAACTTTGAACAAAGAATTGATTCATATTATATATGAGTGTGAATGTATAAAGGAATGGTTTATACAGGCTGTATATTTGAAAGTGAGACATATTCATACATGTCATAGTAAATCATGTTACAACTTAACATAGACTAAAATAAAATTAGGATATGGGATAGAACAAAAAATAAATTAACAAATGTATTTTGAAGTGTACATAGGAATAAACCGTTTCCCTTTACGCTTGATTTCGAGTGCAATGGAAATACTACCAAGCGAGGCCGAGTGAGACAGCAACAATAAGAATGATTTCACAATTACGTTTTAGCTTATGTTAATTATTTTATACTTGAACTATCATCGAAATGTTTTACGTACTAAAAAAGATAAGTTTATGATTTAGTAACTAGTTATCATTTAATAAGAATTGAGGTTTTTGGCGTACTTAAAAATGTGAAATCAAATTATTTACAATGATTGATTTTTTAGTTATTTACAGTTTATTTACACTTACGTGGCACGGAGCAAGTGTTCTACTAGCACGGCATAGTACATTTTGTTTTAAATTGTACAACACAAACACATTTTGTCGCACAGTATAAAATGCTGAGATAATCCTCTCACGCAACACTTCGACACTGTTCACATCCTCCGCGTAAACTCCGATTTGGGAACATTTCAATAGCTTGCCTCACACTATCACCATTTATTGCGTAAAGTCGCACCCACCATCTCAGTCAATTCGACGTTAGAATAAATACCCATTTTGCAACGATCGGGCGAGTGGAAGTACAAATAATTTACGTGTCTTCGTTAGATCCAGGTCGCGCGTACACTGAGCAATTTCGCGTATGCGCCCGCGCCCCCACCTCCGACCTGTGCTTTGTTTTTCGCCGCCGTGCCGCTACTCGCCGCTGCGTCGGAGCAATAATAGTGATGTGCATAGATTTCGACAACTAATGTTGTTCACAAGTAGTAGTCGATAAAAAAAAATATTTTTTTTTTGTAAAGTTTAAGTTCATTAGTTTATTATTTCTTTGGGTTCAGAATCAGGTATATAACGCACTCTATAAGTATGTCCCACTTTCAAATATACAGCCTGTATAACAGCTCAATAGAAATTACATATATGCAATAAATGTCTATTCTATTCTATTCATATTATTTTAATTTGCTTTGGATACTTGAATATCTTACATATATTGCCAACCAAACTTGGGAGTATATTTTATACAAAAATACTCTTAAAATGCGATCTAAAATCTATTCTAATCCATTTTGAACAAAAAGTAAACAAAACTGTTTGTTTAAAATTATAAAGCATCACTCAATAAATCGAATAAGTAACACTTTTGCGTATATTTCGACTTGATATCTCATCACTTTTTCCAACAATACCCATTTGAATAGCATTATAAAATCGTATTCCAAAAGTGAGGTTCTTTTTCAACCATATAACTATGATTTGTCTATGTGACTATGCAACCATAGTGCTGTACGGAAAAAAACCTTTGGTTCATTCAATTAAAGTTTTTGTTATCGATTAGTAAATCGAAAATTTCAATCGCAATCGAACCGAATATCTAAGTGTTAGGATTTGAAAGAGGATTTAAAATTAATATTTCAGAAATTTTAAATGTGCTTTTATAGATTATGTAATGAAAACCGCTAGTAATACTCAATTAAACAAATCGATTCATTCAATCAATTAATCGATTTGTAGTTGGCCATCACTATCACTGTCTATGGCCGGGTCAGTGACTAGTTTGTTTAAAATGGATTGAAACGAAATATAGTTAAGAATTCGTAAAATAAATTCAAAGTTGTTTAACAACTATGATATTAAATGAATTATTTACCACTTACCACTCCCTCTCCAGTGGAAATAAGGACATCCATGGCATAAACTTCATATGTCTCCAATGTGGCCTTCTCATATTCCTTGCGCTGGGCCTCCGAGGGGTTCTGGATAATGCCCTTCTCGCCGTCAATACGGAATTGCTTCAGCTGATGCGAGAGCATGCCTTCAATAGGCTTGCAGCCATACTCTGCACTTATCTTTTGAATCACATCTGTGATTTGGTAATTCTGTAAGAGAAAGTGTCTTGTATGAGTAACTGCTTACATCGAAGACACAAAAAAATACGAGCAAAAATGAAAATGTTAAGTGTTTTGCTATAAAGTATTCATATTGTTTAAAGTATAAAGATTATTGATTCACAAACATGGCCGCTGCTGTTACGTTGTTACGTGTACGTACTTAGATTGTTACGTCCTTCGCCACACTATACTCGCTGTAGGGCTAGCACGACAGGTCGCCGACTTGCATGAGAGCGACATAAAGCGCGAGATATTATTAGAGCGACTGCATACGGCGTATTCTATAAGCACCGCAAACGCGCTGTAGTGAATCGATTTAATCGCGTGACAAGCAAGAAGCTTATGTACTCCACTGGAGCTTACACTTCGAATTTCATGTAGTTACTTCATTTCAAAAAGTAACTGAATTTAACTTACTAAACTAAAATTAAAACTATTTCTTATCAAAGTGCGCTATACATACGCGCGACTGCATAGTCTCTTATTCTCTAGGCAAGAATAGCACTATCTCGCGCCGTATGTCGTTCTCGCGCAAGTCGCGTTCTTAAATGAAGAATCTTGTGCTCTGTTTTTTTGCTATTTATAACTGTTTGACCATTTTTCACTAAGGGTCGTATTCCAGAACTCTACTCAATGCTCAAATCAGGACTTGAGCAGACTTGAGTATGATTTCAAGCACTGGAAATACGACCCTAATAACAAGGACTTGAGTATGATTTTCAGTGCTCACTGCAATACTCAAGTCCTGACTTGAGTATTGAGTACAGTTCTGGAATACGACCCTAACTCGCGTAGCCGCGACACGATGTGCTGATGCTACGCAACGTGTCGCCGATGGCACACAAAGACGAATAGCATTACTAGTTTTTACATTACTTTTGAGTACGACTTTATAATTATACTTTTACATAATTAAATTTAGTTTGCAAATTATTGCTTTTTATGCGTCCTCTTTGGATGTAGTTTAATTACGAAATTATATTAGAAGCAAAGACAACAACAAATTGAAATATAACATTTTGTCAGTATCAAATCACGCGATAAATGTGTAGCAACCCTTATCTCCTCAAATTGATAGTCAATAGAGGTCCATAGGAGACGCCTTTATTATTACCTGGGCTTGTACCAATTGACACAATTTAAATGAAATTGGAAAGATCCAGGGTTAAAAAAGCACTATGGGCGTATAAATGTACACTTTACAGATGGGTAAATAATCAAAATTAAATCTCTTTTATAACATGTGTTGTATATTTTGCAACTATTAGCCAGACATACATCAGACTTATTTTTATTATTTCTGAAAGATAATCAAACATAGTATAGTATGGCACTGTTTAACTTTATTTCAATATTAATAGCAGAATCATTTTATCTTCTTTTACTTCTTACTTACCTTAGCTACTTTTCAAAAGTTCAATTTGAAATTTTTCAAACAATTAATAACTAGCCTATATCTAAACTGTATAGGTAAATATGTAACTGCTGTAGCATACCAACAATCGAGAAGATTAGCATATTATTATATAATAGAATAGAAACTGTCTTTAAATTGAAAATATTACTGTAGGTATAACACGATAAATAGAGTAAAACAGGATGTAACCATGTGTGTTTGTTATATAAAGGAATTTGAATTCATTAGCTTCTCAAACAAAATTTTACTATTCAATTATAAACGGACTTTTATCTTTACAATGATTTAGTTTCAGGTTTTAATTACTTTTTACTACTTTACTTTGTAGAAACAAACTCACAATATCCTTTACAACTTGCTACAAGATGAGTAGAGAAAATCATCAAATTGTGGGCTATATTTTTAGTAAATTTCAATTCAAGATTTTACACATATCTCTCTCTGTTGCCTTGATGATGCTACTTGGGTGTCAATATCGGCTTTGCAATGTCATTCCCTGTGGATTATTCTACTCTATCTGAGGGTGTCGCCTCGTATTGAGAGGCAGGCCCTCACACATGAGTACCGAGTTTTTGCCGTCTTTGCCAACAGGTTATTTAGTACAATATTTAACCCCCCAACCTGCTACATATCTGCTGTGATTACAATATTAACAGCAAGCATGTTTGAAACACATATAGACTTAGGGTCGAATTCCAGAAGTCTACTCAATGCTCAACTCAGAACTTGAGTATGATTTAAAACACTAGAAATCATACTCAAGTCCTTGCCTTTAGGGTCGTATTTCCAGTGCTTGAAATCATACTCAACTCAACTCCCTTCCTATGCAATCCAATTGCATAGGAAGGGAAGACATGAGCCGGTACACCCTGGGCAACTCCTAGTAAATGCTTGGACTTTGTTCGAGCATTTGCTAGGCGTTGGCAAAAGCGTCGTCACCCAATCTTAGGTTGTCGACTCTGGGTGCATCGCCCCAGAAGAATCGCGGACGGGAGGCTGGGCACACTCGGACAGCACCCGCTGTCCCGGGTGTACTGCAAACAGCGCAGCCATCAACAAGTGCCAGTACTGGGGCGGCTCGACCAAAAACTGCCACAGTAATGGCACTAAATGACGGTCTGGAGGTGGTTTTCGGCACCGAACCTACGTGGCCGCAGTTCGGCACGTGGAGGAGTGCAAGGGCGTGGGGCTGCCAACCCGCGAGGCTCACGAGGACGGCCTCGTCCTCCTCGTACCAGTCGGGGGCAGCAACGCGGCCGGGGCTGCAATCCCCGCTAGATGGCGCCCACGGGGGATAGGGTGAGGTTTCTCCAAGCAAAGCTCCACCATGCCGTGGCTGCAACGGCTGTGGTGGAGTGTTGCTTCGCGAAAGGCAACGTGGATGTCGCCCTCATTCAGGAACCCTGTGTTAACCACACAAACATAATGGGACTCAATGCCGCTGGTAAGTTGATTTACAACACCTGTGGAAGTAGACCCAAAGCCTGCATTGTTTATAACAAAAACATTAACCTTAAGCCTGTTCCAGAGTTATGTACTGATGACTTTGTAGCGGCATATCTCTTTCCCCGGAGTAGCACTGGAGAAAAGAACAATCCCACGGAAGATCTGACACGGCTGGCGGAATACGCCCGGAAACACAAAGCAGAACTTCTGGTGGGATATGATGCCAACGCTCTCCACACCCCCTGGGGGAGCTCAGACATCAATAACAGAGGTGAGTTCCCATATGAGTTTATCCTATCAAATTGCCTGTATCTTAATAACGAAGGATGTACACCAACTTTTGTTACTAGGTCAAGACAAGAAATTCTGGACATTACTTTCTCTATGGCTAGGCTAGCCGGACTTGAGGAAAGTTGCCCGCCAAAAATTCGGACCTCCAATAGGAAGGTTCCATGGTGGAATGCAAAACTGAGAAAGCTAAGAGAGAAAATCTCGAAGGCTCACCAATAGGGCCAAACTAACAAAGGAATGGGAGGCCTACAGGAAGACCCTAACTAACTATAACAAGGAGATAAGGAAGGCCAAGCGAGCATCGTGGCAGCGGTTCTGTGAGGAGATCGATATTGCTTCTCAAGGTGCGCATCTACATAGACTGCTCGCTAAAGCCAATTCCCATCAACCAGGACTGTTAAAGAAGCCTGATGGGACCTTCTCGACATCTACGATTGAAACCCTTGACCTTTTAATGTCAACCCACTTCCCGGGGGCTTTGCGCGATACGCCAACTAATCCAGCAACGACGCGACATTTACCTCGTAACGAAGACTGGAACAGAGCCGCCAACGTAATAAGACCCTGACATGTGGCTTGGGCCATACGCTCGTTTAAATCGTATAAGTCCCCTGGTGAGGACAGCATTACTCCCATCTTACTGCAGCAAGGCATAAGAGTACTCTTACCATACCTGGTCAAGATATACAGAGCCAGTCTTGCTTGGGGACACATACCGATGCAATGGACAACGTGTAAAGTTGTATTTATACTGAAGGTAGGCAGAAAGGACTACTCTCTTGCTAAGTCCTTTAGACTCATCTGCCTAACCCCATTTTTGCTTAAGGCATTGGAGAAGATACTTGACAATCACATTAGGACTTCGTCCTTAATATGTAGTCCTATCCATCACGCTCAACACGCCTATCAGAGTGGAAAGTCCAGAGAGAAAGCTTTGCTCCACCTTGTGGACAGGGTTGAAAGAGCATTTGAAGACAAACAAATAGCACTGTGTGCCTTTCTAGACATTGAGGGTGCATTTGACAATACACCCATCCATAATCTGGTGAACGGCCTAATTTGCAAAGGTGTGGACACTTCAAACACGAGATGGGTACAGAACATACTTTTAAGTTGCAGGGCCAGTATCTCGTTACATGGGAACTGGCTTGTAGCCTCCACAGTAAGCGGTTGCCTACAAGGTGGGGCAATTTCTCCTCTCCTGTGGACTCTTGCTGTGGATCAGCTCCTGTATAGGTTAGCTGAACTGAATATTGACACTCAGGGATATGCGGATGACCTGGCGATCATAGTTCGAGGGCACTGCCAAAGTACTATATCATCACTTATGCAAGGAGCACTTGACACCATTTCCGCGTGGTGTCAAGATAACGATTTATCAATCAATGCGGAAATGTCCCCTTCATTAGGAGACGGAAACTAGACAAACTAGTGGAACCAATTCTTGGTGGCAGGGCTGTGGGCTTTTCTGCAGAAGTCAAATATCTAAGGATAACTCTAGATCAAACCATAAGGTGGAACCACCATATAGCTAACACGATCAACAAGGCCAAGATGGCCTTAGGTATCTGTAGCCATATGGAGGTACAGTACAGTCTAAATCTAAAGATTACTCTCTGGTTATGTAAGGCAATTGTGAGGCCCATAGTGACTTACGGCTGTTGCTTGGAGTGCTAAAGTCAGCCAAACAACCACAATTGTCACACTGGGCAGTCTACAGCGCACCGCGTGCCTGCTAGCAACGGGAGCCATGTCCACCACACCTGGGGCAGCCCTAAATGCATTGCTGAACCTGACTCCTCTGCATTTATTCATACAGAAAGAGGGCGGCCACAACAGCATGTATAGACTTACCGCTAGGTTAAGGAGTAGATGGCTCTCCCAGACATTGAGATCAGCCCAAGACTCAATTCTGGAACACTCTGTTCTGGGAATGACTTCCCGAACAAAACTTTAAAAAACTGTACCACTGTAGAATTTCCAACTAGGGAAGACTGGGAAACTAACAGTCTCACCTGGAAGGACAGTAGCCTTCTGTGGTATACTGATGGGTCTAAGATGGTACACACGGTGTGAGACCCAGGCTCAGATACAAGCTGAACATGGGACAACACTCCTCTATCTTTCAGACCGAAGTGTACGCCATAATTACTTGTGCGGATTTGAACCTAAAGAGAGGCTACGTTAACAAGCATATTTACATAAACTCAGATAGTCAAGCGGCTCTACTTGCACTACCTCAGTCACCTAAACATCGAGGATTGTCGAGAACTGTGTAAATATACTGAACACTCTTGGGGAAAGTAATACAGTGGTATTGCGCAGGGCTCCAGGCCACTCTGACATCGAGGGTAATGAGTCAGAACTGGCAAAGGCTGGTGCTAGGGAAACCTTTATTGGACCCAAACCTTTCATAGGGATAGCATACAGCCTGGCAAAGCTCACTCTGCTAAATGAGAGCACACATCTCTCCAGTGAAGTGTGGCTACAGAACAAGGGTCTTGAGCATTCAAAAGCCCTGATACTGCCTACAGTGCCAAACACTGTAGAGAAGCTCTGTCATTGGACAGGAATGGCATAAGAATGATCACTAGAGCCTTAACAGGGCATGTGGCTTAAATAAGCACATGACAAATATTGGGCAGAGAGAAAATAGAGAATGTAGATTCTGGCGCATGGAGGATGAAACTCCTGTTCATCTACTCACCCAATGCTACCCCCTGATGGGCGTACGAAGTTCCGTACTGGGAAGGCACATGCCACAACCAGAGGATATTAAATCTGTCGGAGCCAGGAAAGTCCTTCAATGCTGTCAGCCTTGGCTCTGCACTGTAATTAGTGGTGATCACAATAGATCAGTCAATTGTTGCAGTGATGAGGGGATGCATAGGCCCTGAATAAAGCCAACTTAATAATAACCCTAATCTTCGAGAGTTTGTTACAAAATTGACATAGCGGGGATTCTAATCTTTTTATTACATGATTAAACTTTTTAAGGCAATGTGACCAGCATGAAGCTTAAAGGCCAAGACTAATGTATTTCTAAACAAGATGTTGAGATCTCTACATAAAAAATGTACATATTTTTTATTAAAGCCTTTAAACAAGTGTCGGTACCGCATCAGCAACCACTGTGTATTTTGCCATCTGCTAACTAACATGCAGCTAAGTGACAAAATATTTTCATGAGATGTCATAAAAACCATAACCCCGTTTTCAGAATATTGAAATCGTTTTAATGATATTTCAGGTATGCATTGTTAGGGTAAGTTCCGATAAGTCAAGCTCGTTAACTAATTTTAACTGTTTTTAAAAGATAATTTTTTGCATTTATAACAGTTATTTCACTATTTGTCATTTTAGATAGTGGACAGCAGTATTGTTGTACCTATCTTATGACACTCCCATGGGTGGTATCACTTGACGAGAGCCAGGTAGTACAAAAACTTCATTAATGAAAATCGTATAACAAAATTTTTAAAACTTCAATTACCTCGTTGCCGGGTCTGAGCAACCTCAAAGCAGCTTCACTGGCATGATGAGCAGCAAGAAGCACGTCAGCTGCACGACCCGTTACATCTCCACCGCCGACGCAGACTGTGTGCGCAACTACCGCAATGAAACCATCTATGTGAGCTCCCAGGTCACTAAAAGTGCAAACAACATACGTTACAACATACATAAACAATTCCAATTTACACTCGTATAATGTTCGAGAAGGCAATTACATAGTGAACTTTATGCTATCTGTACCATGTATAACCTCAACATCATAGAAATTGTGGAATAAGCATCATTCTAACAGCTTTTATATCTCTACAAGCGTCATTAAGGCAGTTGTGGAAGTGGTTTAATATTCAACAATAATGTAGATAAGGTTATTTGAAATTAGAACAATAGAAAGTATACGTACATTTTGGCTAAGTCGCCAGCCTTCAAGATATAGTCACTTTCACTAGGAATGGGCGAGAAGTGACATATACAGTTGTTCACGGACACACACGTCGAAAAGGCAATGCCTTTTTTCGAGTCCTTCTCCTTCTTGAAGACCTTTGAAGTCTCTTCGAGGATTTGCTTGTCGCCAAATTCGCAAATCTCTCGTGCAGACGCGCCTGGGACGCATTTTGCGATCGCTTGCTCTAGAACACCTGGAATCCGAGGGAATCTATCAATAGTTAAGTTGGAAATTTATTAGAAACTAGATTAACTTTGCAACTTGGCGGCACATTGTCCGCATGGCCACGGGTGACACGCGTCCATACAAACCACAATAAATTACCAATTAAACATCAGCACACCCACATTTTTTTCACTATAATATGGTTCTTAATTAACTTACGATTGGCAATCTGTCCTGCAAGCTTGTACTTGGTCACAACCAAGTCTTCGGCAATCGTTTTTTCGACTTCCTTGTCGTCAGCCATTTCTCAAAATCGTGGTTGTGGTTATGTGATACTGATTTCTGATTGGCTAAATAACAAACAGTCACGTGACCGTGACGTCAAATTATTAAAATGGCGGGTATTTTTCAGAAAATCTACTATCTTACAATTTGCGGAATGTATGTGTGTAACGTTGTAATTGACGATTGTTATTACAATTTTCAATTTAATAGCACATAATATTGTTGGTATATCTTTAAGACGAATTTATTTAAATTACTCAAAAATCATTTTGACAGACCGAGCCATTGAACTAAACTGACAACTATTTTAATTGGTTAATAAATAACTAACACTTATTTTCATGCTCCAATAGAATTTTTGGGCAAAATGCTGCGTTGCCAATGAAAATTGTTAAAAACACCCAAATTTCGGGGAGCAATTCATGTTTCCCACATCTCGAGTTCGCATTAATTATTATAAATATGTACGTCGCTTCAAAATATAATAAACAATTAAGAAACTCAAAATATAACCATCTATTACGTTTGCTGCGAATGTGAACAGAATGTAAAATGTAAAGCAAATCACCAGAAGAATTCAGTTTAGGTGAGCCGCGTTTGGCAGTTGGACGACATTCTTAAGTCAGCTAAAATTCCACAATGTCTGAAGACCCGTCTATATAATCAGTGTGTTCTGCCTACTATGACTTACGGTGCCGAGACATGGATGCTCACGCAGACTGTGTTTATGATAAGAGTTGCACAGAGAGCCATAGAGCGTGTCATGCTCGGTATCAAGGTTATAGACCGTGTTACCAATGTCAGGTTCGTATTCGAACTAAGGTAATGGACGTGGGGAATCGCATCACGAAGCTAAAGTGGATTTGAGCAGGGCACACTTGATACGGAGACAAGATGACAGATGGAGTAAGGCGATAACTGAGTGTCCAAGGATTGGATACAATAACGTCGGAACCTGGATGAGATTAGCATGGGACCCCCAGCAGTGGTTGAAGACAGGCTGTATATGACGATGAAAGCAAATTACAAAATTAGATGACCTTAAATCGTTTATTTATTTACAACAATAATCAATCTGAAAAAAGAAACATAAATATTTTTTCTTAGCCTTACAAAATTACGTAATTTATTTATTTGTTGCGTATTTGGTGACACAATGTTAAGGTTAGAAATAATCAATGAGTAAATTAAGTTTAGACCTATATTTAATATTTAAAATTGACGAGTGGTAAGTTGTGGTGTAGAAGTACGTAACTGCTCGACTGTATTTAGCAATAGCTGATTTCGTTTTTCTTCATACCGACGACCAACTGAAAGGAAGGCGAACTCAACACACACCGACTGGTAATTTTACAATTCAGAACCAAGTGCTCTGATAATAATTCTACGCGGGTTGCTAATAATGCGAGGAACGTTCGATGTTGACAAAATTCCCAATCCAGTTGAATTTCGTTGAAATTCTCCGCAATTTGTAGGAATTCCCCACAAATTGGCAACACTGGAAATATGGGACAACCTCCCTCCGTTTCTTTTCACGCAGATTCATCAGGAACGATAGCTATAATAGGTATTAACTGGTAACACTAACACTGTGAAACCTGCTCTATGTCATTTTCAGCTGATTGTCACTAAATTATCAATAGAGACATGTGCTTCTAATTTGCGTTTAGGGCATTTGTTAATTTGTTCTAAATGTGTTGAATATAGATTACTATATTTTATATTATTCACTGGTTTATTGAACAATAGCGCAAGCATGTCTTTGTCTTCAGAAGAGTTACTGGCTATGTTAGACGAGAAGATCAAATTTGGTATAGGCCTTGGTGAAAAATTACAAGATATACGAGATGTCGATGGTATGATGAAATTGCAAAGGAAAATTCGTCAAGAAATTCAGTTTCTGAAAAGGGTAAGACAACGTTAGTTCTTTTTTCAAAAGAATTTTATAGAATATTAATTGTTACTGATTTGGTGGCCACTACGTCCAGCAGTGACTACGTCTACGTCTTTCGGCTGAAATGATGACTATGATGAAATTCGTTTTTTTTTGTTGAAGTTATTAGATATACTCAGAAAGGCATGCAGATCAAAAAGAATTAGAATGTGTGGAATCAAATATTTTCATGTTTTTAAATGCGAAGTTTTCCTTAAACTTTTGCAAATAAAGCTGCAAACATTATCCGAACAGGTTGTTGAGCTTTATGCATCTATTAATTTATTTGCAATTTCAGCTTCAAAAATCGAAAAAGGTGAAAATTGAACAACTCTCATGTTCAAATCTCCGACACTTAGGAGCCATGGTAGATTGTGCGCTGAGGCCAGGAGTAATATCTGTATGTAAAATATTCCACATCAATGATGAGAGTAAATTGGTCATTGATATTATCAGCGACAATGGAAAAACTTGGACTAAAGGTAAGACAAAGAAAAACAGTCATTATCAAAGGTGAAGTTAAGGGATGGCAAACTAGAGCTGAAATTATTAATCTTTTATGTTAACTTCGATACCATAAATAATAAATGATTTTAAATTAAATTATTGGTTAAGTCCATGCATTGCCTCTATAGTAAAGAAAAATTTTAGAATTCATAAATTTTTATTTATATTAATTTGAAATGCAATTAACTGTAAAGATAAAATATGAAATTCTGTTAATATTTGAATACCTGTATGCAAGTTGAATACAATATATACATATATTACTGTATTCCGGCAACATATATTCTACCACCTACTTCTAGCCTAATGTACTACACTAATTTTCATAGTTTTATTGGTTTTTCCATACAAACTTTCATCTCCTATTTCACCCTCTTTAAGATTTATTTTTGTGACAAAAAGGAGCCTATGTCCTTCTCCTAGGTCCTATCTACCGCTATACCAAAACCCATCAATGTTTTTATTTCTCAGTTCAATTATGTTTATTTCCCAGAATTTTTTATGTATTTGTCAACACAAATCCAAAGATATCCTTAATGCATGGTGAAGGCAGTAAGTCCAGTTTTATGAACGACAGTTTTCAGCTCTGTCATTAATTCATGTATCACAAGTCTCCCAAATAGACTTCTTCAGAACTTTCTGAGTTGCCTCATAGTACTAGACTGTACCTGAATATGCTCGAGATGTAGCCCTGATTGTACCATTAACCGATAACTACATTTTGTATAACTTGTTCATACTTTCCATCTTCATGTATATTTTTTTCATTGTAATTTTCAAATAATTATTTTCGCAGTGATAGCACGGAATCCGAAGTCACTGTCAGCACTAAGTTCAGGCAATGCTTCATATGGTGCTAGATCCATACTTGATCAAGCAGAGGACTATCTAGAATGTGCAAAATTATACCCATGCATGTATCAACCACCAAAGGTCAGTAAATGTTTTAACCTTATTGGCATGTTACATTTTATCATGGATTATGCTGCCATCCACTCACTAAGACGCTGTTAAGTGACAAGTGGTCAAATATCCATTGTAAATAGCTAAGATACAGAACTTAAAATTATCTTTTTAAGAACAAAGTCACTCAACGTTTCTGACATATCGAAACTTACCCTAATGTGTGCGTAGCTAAAATACCATTAAACAATTTCAATATTATGTAACTGGGTTATGGTTTGTTTATGATGTCTCAAAAAATTATTTTGTCACGCAACTGTGTTTTAGTTAATGTGAATATAGTGTTACTAGTTTAATGCTTTTATATTATTTTTTTAGGTAGTCTTTGAATTTGTAAGTGGTATAGAGGAGAGCCTTGCAAACAAATTACAAACAATAGGAGTAATAGTAAAGGGAGACACCCTGCCAGATTCACATCCTGTTGAAGACAGTGAAGATTCCTGGAATTCAGACAACAGTGATAACAATTCCGTCCATGAAAGGTTATATCTGAAACTGTTCTTTCATCTTTTGTGGCATTGACTTGGGAAATTTTCTGTAAATTTTTCACATGCAAATAATATACGAATAATGTAATTTCCTTTCACTTTTAAAGTAATTTACTTGTGAAACTTGAATGTAAATATGTAATTATACAGGGTGATAAAAAAAACTAACCATTTTAAAGGAGCATACTGTATTATGGAAATAAAAAATAAGTGTTCGGTTTATATATTTCGGTCAAATACTTAACAAATAAATAAGTTATGACCTCTTAAAGTTTTCCGAAAAAATTGAACAATATTGACACCAGACAAATAACAGACACTGTTGCTATAGCAACAACAAGTATGTGGGGCAGTGTTCGGAGTCAGCGCGCGAGTTTATGTATTTGACATACAACAAAGTACTAAACTAACGCGCGATGCGTGCTGGTGCTTAGGCGTCTAGACAACTCGGCGCCAATCGCTCAATTTTATTTACTATTTTGACACGCGTTAAAAATTATTGGGAAATTTTTTTTTGAAAAAATTGGGAAAATTGGGAATTCAAAAAAATGAGAAAATTTTTGTTTGTTTTATTTGACAATTTTTTTTTTAAATATTTTTATGATGTGTTATATTACTGAATATTATGCACAGAAAAAAAAATGGTTGGTGATGTTTTTATCACCTGTATAGTAAATATCCGAATTATTTATTTGATATGTAGTAAGAAAAAGTTATAACATTGTTTATTTTTAGCTTAAACCCCCAAACAACTCTCCTACAAGTGTCTCAATGCATAGAAGATCATCCTGAAATCACAACTCTAAACCTAGATGTTACAGCAATGATGGCGTATATAAGCAACATGACGAATGGACACTGCGGATATATATTCAAGCAGGGAGTTTTGACCCAGCAAGGAGCTTGGGAGGCTGAACGACCTGTGAGACCTGTTTTGGAGAAGCTTTTTGATGGTACTTTTTTATATTGAGCAAATTGAATTACATTTTTAAATTAATCTCCTGTTTATGTACTGCAAAGTATCTTTATGTTGATTATTAATAGTTTCTTTAATAATTTCAGGGAAAACTTTGATTTGCTGTAAGACGGCATGGGATAACTTTGAGAAAATAGTTAATACTTTAGGAGGTCCTATGGAAACAAAGCGCGCAGAAGAATTGAAGCAGAGAATAAGAATATATCCAGATAATTTTGGAGGTAACGCGTCATATTTGGCATTTTCGATAATCTTTCTTATCTACCTGTAGGATCATTTCTATGATTGTACATAATATCTGTGTAACTCACTATTTATATAGGTATCATTTGGTATCTCTTTTTAGGTCTAGATGACTATCCAAGACAAAATTTAAAAGTCAGAGGCCATGTGCGGTTAAGATCGAAAATAATTTTCAATTTTGGACATAGAATGAAGGCGCTCACTGTGTCTGCTAATGAGGGTTTTGTTAGAGCGGCAAAGCAACAGGTAACGAAATGTTTAAATATTTCACCGAATTCTGAACGAATTAAAAGAAGTTTATTCCTTTACAGGGTGTAACCTATGCGGCATTTGTACATGAATCTCGAGCTCTCACAGAGGGAAAGGAGCCCACTGCTACTAAAATTACTTTATGATATTACATTTTATTTTCTTATACATTGTATAAATTTAATTTGTCTAGGAAAAATATACACTATAATATAGTAACATCACAACTATAATGAAATTATAAAACGAAACAAGCAACAATTTGCAATATCTTTTAGTAATTGCTTGGTAATTTTGATCTCTTATCAGCTTTTATATTACCTACCCCATTTTTTTTATTTGTATAAATGACTTCCATTTATTTCTTATTGTTTTGTAAATTAGTGATATGTGATATTAAACAAATATACTATAATTCCGTTTATCTAATGGTGTTCAATTTATTATTTTATGATAATTATATGATTTCGATTCAGCCGTTTAGGTAGGTATCGTTAAATAATTAAAAACCTCATTTTTATTTCTTTTGCATTATGCTTAGACTACGGAAACCATTTTTTTAAAGGAATTGTGTGAGAAAACCTCAGAGCGCAGGTATTCGACAGCTATGGTCCAAAAAGTATGAAATGGAATGTCAAGCGAGATGCAGGCAAAAACAACCCCGGACGAAGTGGATCTCACCAAACGCAAGACAGCGACATGGAAGACCCAGGAGGAGATGACGTGACGAGTTAGATGCTTATTCTATAAGAGATCATGTCCTGTAATGGCGTTAAATCCCGATGAGTAGAGAAAGAAAAGTTTTTTCCTTTGCCTTACAGTGGTATAATAATTGCCGAAAAATGAAAATGAAAACAAATATGAATCAGACGTGGGTTGGAAACAGTATTTGAGCCTTATAGGATGGAAAAAAATTGAACCGATGCCGAGTAGCCCTGCCATTTTTTTTACTTGTTTTGGTTTTCTTTGTAGTGGTTGCGAAATTTTTTTAATGGCGATACTGTTGAGAACGTTTCGGAGATGTCAACATGATGTCAACGGTCTAATGTAATGACAGATGACAGATACAGATCAGCTGTGTTCGTTGATTTTGAAATTAAAATGAATAATGGAATTCTGCGAATTCTCTCTGAAATTAATGTAATTTCATTGGGGGCTATGTTTTTTTTTCATAATATCTTTGTTCATCCTATTTAATGAGGTGTGATGTAGTGTCTAGTGTGTATAAGAGTGAATAATGTCCGAGGAAATTGCGGATGTCGTAGACACGCAAGTGTTGACTGAGAACGTGGGATTTCTTGATAACTGTTTCGATACTTCATTTGCTTTACAATCTTCATTGGTTACAGTAAAGGAATATGCTGCTGAAGAGCAGTATGACTCAGCAACAGTAAAGGTATACAGGACGCAAACATCTAAGAAAATAAACACAACATTGTTATGTAAACCTCTTTCTTTAGACACCAGCATCAGTAAAAACGCAGAAATATTATCTCAGATTGTCAGTAAAGATGAAATAAAAAATAAGAACTTAAAGGATTGGGGATTACCACAAGAAATAACTAAGAAATACAGCATGAAAGGCATAAAGGAGATGTTCGACTGGCAGGTCACCTGTTTAGGCAATTCTAAAGTACTTTTGGACTACTGTAATCTTGTGTACTCTGCTCCTACATCTGCAGGAAAGACACTTGTAGCCGAGATACTCACTATAAAAACCATACTTGAAAGACAGAAGAAAGTAATAATAATATTACCATTTGTTTCAATAGTCAGGGAGAAGATGTTCTATCTGCAGGATATTCTGTCAAGTTCTGGAATAAGAGTGGAAGGTTTTATGGGGGCACAGTGCCCCCCTGGAGGTTTACAGACTGTCCATGTAGCTATATGTACTATTGAGAAGGCCAATAGCCTGGTTAACAAATTACTTGAAGACGGCAATATATCAGATTTAGGTGCAGTAATTGTGGATGAATTGCACCTACTTGGTGATCCACATCGTGGCTACATATTGGAACTTTTATTAACAAAAATCAAATATGTGTCGTCTAGGCTAGATGACGTACTGATACAAATTGTTGGTATGTCGGCGACACTGCCTAATTTAGAAGTTTTAGCTCATTGGTTAAATGCTGAATTGTTTGTCACACAATTCAGACCAATACCTTTAGATGAATTTTGTTTAGTTGGTAACAAACTTTTTGATAAATGTGGACAACTGATGAGTACTATAGAAAATACAAAAAACTCTGAAGATAGTGATAATGTACTAAAAATTTGTCTGAATACAATCCAAGATGGCTGTTCTGTGTTGATATTTTGCATGACAAAAAATAGGTGTGAAAACTTAGCACAGAATGTTGCTTCCTCTTTTTATAAACTTGGTTGTAGTGGGAATGAAATTGGGATGATATTGAGAAAGCAGTTAAACTCTCAAAGTATTTCAGAAGTTTTGGAGCAATTAAAAAACTGTCCTGTTGGTTTAGACCAAATAATAAAAAACACTATTTCTTTTGGAGTAGCTTATCATCATGCAGGTTTGACTTTTGATGAAAGGGATATAATTGAAGGTGGTTTCAAATCTGGAGCGATAAGGATTTTGATAGCCACATCCACACTTAGTTCTGGGGTGAATTTACCTGCAAGAAAGGTAATCATCAGATCTCCTGTGTTCCAAAGACAGCCCATTAACATACTGACATATAAACAAATGATAGGCAGAGCTGGAAGAATGGGCAAAGATACAAAAGGTGAAAGCATACTGATCTGTACAGAAGCAGAGAAAAAAATAGGGTTTGACCTCATGATGGGTAATTTAGATCCTGTCAAAAGCTGTATTGAAAGCGAGGATAAGTACATGAGAGCAGTTTTAGAAATTATTGCCAGTAATATTGCAAATACCAGAGATCACTTGGAGTTTTATTCGAAGTGTACTTTGCTGTTTACACAAAACAAAGTAACACCTTCACAAAGCTTTCTTCTTGATAATACTCTGAAAGAATTGGAAAATTATGAACTGGTGAGAATTCAGAAAGATGAAGATGAAACTCGATATATAGCTACTGCTTTAGGCAAAGCTTGTCTATCTTCATCTATGGCTCCAAATGACGGATTATCATTATTCTGTGAGCTACAAAAAGCAAGACAATGTTTAGTTTTGGAAACTGACCTGCATCTCATATATCTGGTGACACCATACAGTGTAAGCAGTCAATGGGGTGAAATAGACTGGCTTCATTTGCTAACACTTTGGGAATCACTGACAAGAGCAATGAAAAGAGTAGGAGAATTGGTTGGAGTACAAGAGAGCTTCATCATTCGGTGTTTAAGGGGAACCAAAAAGATTAATGATATTCAGAATAAATTGAACATTCATAAGAGGCAAGTAAATTCTGATGCAAATTTATAATTTATCTATCAGCTTATCTATTTAATATTGTCTATATTGTGCTATTTATTTCTAGGTTTTATACAGCTTTGGCATTACGGGATCTCGTAAATGAAGTGCCATTATCAGAGGTGGCGACGAAGTTTCAATGTGCCCGCGGTTTCTTGCAGGGTTTGCAGCAAGCGGCTGCTACATTCGCAGGTAAATTTTCCCTGTATTGTCGATATTTACTGACTAATGTTATGTATATAAGCCAGTGAACTCATATTGTTACAATTGCTCCTTACTTTAGGGATGGTTACAGCCTTTTGCCATCAATTAGGCTGGAGATACATGGAAATGCTCATATCTCAGTTCCAAGACCGTTTGCACTTTGGTGTACATTCCGAATTGATAGAGCTCATGAAATTGTCTACGCTAAATGGTGCGAGGGCCCGCACTCTTTTTGATGCAGGATTTGAAACAATTGCTTGTATTGCCTCCTCTGAAGCAGGATCAATTGAAAATGCTCTTTTAAAGGCTGGGCCTTTCCAAAGCGAAAAAGTGCAAGAAGGGGATGACAGCGAAGACATGATAAAACGCAAAAAAATAAAGAATATTTGGATAACGGGAAATTGTGGTGTGACGGCGAGAGAAGCTGCTGAAAACTTAATAATCGAAGCTAGGAAATATCTTGAACTTGAGATTGGTGTTAGTGAAATTAAATGGAATAAACCTACTGTCTGTAATAAACCGATATTTAATACCCATGAAGATAACACCAAAGATGCACTGAATATGAAATTAGATGATAAGCTATTCAAAGATTCTAGTAGTCAACATATAATATTGTCATTGCCTCAAGAAACCAAAGATGAACCATTAACAAGAGAGACATTAGTCCCCAATTGTAGCAAAGATCCTGAACGTAATAGAACTGATGATACTTATTTAAGTGCAAATTTACGTCCCGAGGACGTAGAAGAAAAGTCAGGTAGTGAAGTGATCGAATATGTCACTTCTGATAACATCAATGTTGACGTTGAAGTAAAACGTCCACCTAGAAAAGTAATTAAAGAAGTCAGTCTTGTAGTAAATTCTCCTATTTTAAGTGGCGCTAAAAATATATCCTCTCAAGCTAAAAACCAATATTTAAAAGATATAAGAAACACAGGAAGCTGTCCATCTATACTTAAAGATGAAACAATATGGGGCTCAATGAATTTTACAGAGGCTGCCATTGAAAACATTACCAAACTTCGGACATCAGAAAAAATGTTTTCACCTGACGTAAGTTTTGGAGGAGAGTTTGAAGAAAAAGCTGTGATCTCGGAAAATGTGACTGAAAAATTATCTTCCAAATCGATGTCAGTAAAAGATATTAGTCTATTTTCATCAGAGGGTGATACTTCGAGCTTGTTTGACGAAAGTTTGCCTTTAGATGTGATTCCTAGCAAATTCTTAGATGATAAAAACATCAAAATACAACCTTCTAAGATTTTCAAACAAGAGACAATTTCAGATTTTGTGAGCATAAATTCAAATTCAATTCTCAACGCTTTTAAATCTACTCTTCTTGACGTAGATACGGATGAAGATATTAAATTAGTGTACGAAGAGGACAATAAAATTTCTGAAAACGAATTAGAAACAGTTTTGAATCTATCCAAAGATGCTGAAGTTATTGAAACGCAAAACATTAGTGAAACGAAAGTTAAGAATAGTTACATTAGCCCTTATAAAAGGTGTATGGAAAATAATCACAATGACTGTGTTCAATCCTTACCAAAGAAAGTAAAACTAGATAACAAATCTGCATTGAATCATACCAGACAATTAGGAAACAAGAAATCTGATAATCCACGACTATCTTGTCAACTATCCAAAATATTTAGATTTGAAATCGGTAACAATGAAGCCAAATGCTACGTCCTTAAGAAAAATGATATTTTAGACAACTTTGACATAATTGGAAATGTTAATGAAGCAGCTATTCATTTAGACATTATGAATGCTACAATGGCTACTAATGAAGTTATAGGAAGCAATATTATTAAACAAAGTAGACCTAAACAAAATGAATTGATACCCGTACGGTTGATTAAAGGAATAACTTTGTATTTTAGACAAGATACATGTTTTTATATAGACCTAGCTTCGTTAGAAACTTGTTTTTCTGAAGTAAAATCGAAACTAATCAATTGGTTACAAAGAAAATCAACAAAATTAAGATTAATGTATTTGAAATCTAGCTATGTCAATGTAAAGAAATGCTTTGGCGTAGATTTGTTAACCGATTGTGTGGATATTTCAATAACAGAATGGTTACTAAACAGTGATGAAAAAGTTCCAGATCTCACGTTTTTAGTAAGTAGGCCCTTTAATTTTTTGTTAATTTCAGTTTTATGTTACCAAGAATAATTATTTGCTATATTTACGAAGCTGGAACTCATGTCTATTATCTTTATTTCAGACCAAAAAGTACTGTCACATAGATTTACAAAGCAGCTCTATAAAAATTGATAATAAAGAGAAGAAATTTAAAAACCTTGACAATGTAGATAGTTCAATTGTAAGAACGTGGTGTATATGGAAAATTGCTGATAAACAGGAGATAGGTTTAGCTGATCAATACCAGCGTTTGCGAAGCGTTATGGGTTAGTATTGAAGATGATAATTCGGATTTAAATCGCGTGTAGGTATTTGTGTTTTCAAGTAAACTAATGTTTTTCGGGGTCTTTACAGGTCCCATCTGGTGAGTCAGCCGTGGCTTTGGAACTTGATAAGTGCCCGAAACGTGGGTTTGAAACATCGACTTTATAACCAGAAATAGATATTTTATAATTTATTTAAATTAATTAATTTATTTAATAATCTTTATTTTATAATAAATCACAAATTAGAAAGCTGAGATAGTACAGTACCAACAACTGACCAATGTGTACGTCTATGTAATATTATATAGACGTACATACATAAAATATTATGCTATTATATAATATTTATTATAAAATAAAGATAATGTTATCTCTAACTATGAGGGGCTGTTCCATTCGGTGTAATTACAAAACAAATGGAATCATATTTCATCGGTAATTAAATATTAAATGTGTAATTTTTCAATTATAGTCTATTACAGCAAAGCTCAAGTTAAACTGGTCGATTTGAAGTGAAACAATTAACGACCCCCGTCAATTGTTTCGAATTCGGGCTGGTCAATCGAAGTGTAGTTGTCACCGTAATGATTTCGCAGAATAGTTTTTAAACAAATTAAAAGACATTTCGTCTCTATTTCTGGTTATGTACTCGATGGTTTGAAATAACAAAGAAGATAGGTACTGGATGATTTATTCATTTATTCACAATATAAGTTTACAGAGGAAACTTGTGATTGATACAAGGTTGTCATGATAAATCATCGTCAACCCATTTGTAGTCCCATTGTTGCGCACGGGTTTCCTCACAGGCCAGGGCTTAGGGCATAGCTCGTCACGCTGGTCCAATGCGGATGAGAGACTTCACACGTTTTCCGAATGTTGTGAACCTTCTTCGAAGTGCAGGTGCACCCAAGAGCTCAAATTACATTTTACACATAAATTCCACAAACTCAGAAGTGCGAGCCTAGATTCGAACCCACCGTCTCTGCTCGAGAGACAGTAGGTATGAACCATTAGACTACCACGGCGTCATGATAAATGATACATATAATTTCTTCTATTTCTAGTTTTTTTTATTAACGTACCTGCAATTTTATAACGGAATATTCGTATAAAAATGTTATTACCTAAATAACATTCTAAAATGTGCCTTAATTACTTACCAACAAACTTCCATTAGCCAGCTGGATTTGGAGTAAAATTATAATTAACTGCGCAACTTTAAAGAACTTCTCAAAGTCATAGAAAACTTTCAGACCTCGAAATCAGAACCGCTCGCGTCCTGGCGGATTGCGAATACTACGGTCTGGCGGTAGACAAGGATCTGACGTCACAACTTTTGAATGATGTCAAAAGTTCTCAGGAAATGCTGCAGAGACGAGCCTATCAGATGTGCGGGTACCATTTTAACTTTAACTCTTCGAAGGATGTTGCTAAGGTTTGTTATAATCTAAATAAGGCTGTAGTGTGTAGAAATATTGTATGTGGTCACGATCTATAAGAATTATTGAAAGGTCGCTATCTCAGTATGGATAGATAAACAAGTAGCGGAAATTAAGGGCGCACGCGCCATAATCGGCAATGCATTTTGACTGGCTATATCTCCCACACTTAAAGAGTATACAACCTCGAATGGCTTTACTTGATTCCGCCTAACAGTGAATGTGTTGGATCAATCATTTTGGAAAAAATGTATAATACAATTGAGGGTATACACTGATTACTATACGGTGTGAAAACACGATTCCTGGAAATATTCACGATAGAAAAAAAAACACAAACTTCACTCGAACATTTACTGGAAAATTGCTGTGTTAAATACGTACTTTACATATGCCAATGATTTTTTTTATATCAACTGAACTAACTAAAATGCGTATAGTATACGATATACATTTTTCAAATGGGTTCAATTTCGTTTGGAAAAAAATACAATTCTGAAATACAACTTGTGACCATGCCGCTCGACCAAGCAAAATTAATCATACTAGATATTGTAATACTGTGGTTTTAGCAGTCACACTTATAAACACGTAACGCCTTGAACGGGTTAGAAAAGTTTATCTCCTATGTTGTAAGTGTGTTTCGATACCGCTCAGTCTTTGTCATACTTTGATATTAATTTGTGAAGCGGCAGGTAGCACACAAGAATGCTTCAGCGCACTCGTGCATTACCAAGCGACAGCATGCTTACGCGCTCGCTAAGTATCAGTTAGACCAGAGGTTCTCAAACTTTTTTGTCTAGTAGACCACGTGCTCATTTCTTCTGTATATATATGGCGTGGACCCCCTGCTTTTCTTATGTACATTTTTTTTACAAATTCATCGATTTCAAATGTGTTTTTGACCGCTAACACAGTGCTACTCACTTAGATGAGTTTTTGTGTCTCGAAATATGTGAAATTCAGTATTATGCTATTGCTGAACGTAAAATTTGAATCTCTACTACTCTACCTTTATTTTTAAATACATTTGGCAAGTATGAAATTGTTTGAATATCGTTATTAAAATAAACTTTACGTAAATTTTTAATAGTCTTTCACGGGAAGTGAGTAGGTATTCGTTTTTCATCGACTCTGAAAAAAATACATTTTTTGAGTTAATACACTATTTATATATTAACAGTCCGACATGTTAAGTTTAAATTTTATGTAACCAAATGTTTGTTTACTGTGACATGTTTATGGTATATACATCACACGTGAATGGGTCGCACTCTCGTGGACCCCGTTTAACTTCTCACGCACTCCGTTTTTTCCTTGACGTGGACCCCTTGTATGTTCACTACTTTGGGAATTATCAGGATAGGCGGTGCAGCGCCGCACCGATACTGAAGCACGCTGATGACACTAACGAAAATAAAAAGACTTTATTCTTCAACACTACAACGATACATAAAAAACTTTAAATAGTGGCTTAAAATAAATGGCTGTGTTGAAGAAAAAGTAACAGCCTCAGCAATTTACTGTTTTTCAGGCTTCACCTTGTATTTAATTCAGAACTCCAAGTGAAGTATATTGGTCGCTGTAGACACCGTAGTATGCAGTTTCTAATTAAATTTATAACAATAATATCGTTTATTGCAAAACATGTTGTTATATTAGGTCTTATAGTAATATGGTAAAGTATCAAACATGTACTCTGTAAGGGCGCAGCAATGTCAATTGTTAACGTAATTATTAATCATAATATTATTACAATGAAAATAAATAAATCTAAGCAAATATATTCAAAAAGTCAATTGAAATAAAAAAAATTAAAAATAAATCAATTTATTTATTAATAATTAATCAATTAAACATGAATTACTTATTAATTAATCGTCAAATTATCTTAGTGTTGTATAATAATTATTACATTTGTCAATTAAATCTTCGTAATAATTGTGTTTATTTACTCCGTGATCTTATTATTCTACATTTATTTTATTAAATTACATAATTATAATGTCATATTTTTATAACACAGATAACATATTAACATTACATTTTTTTTATAACATTCTGAACAATTTTCTTCGTCACTAAAAAACATAGCATTTTGGGACAGATATTTACTAAGTTGGTTTTTCAACATTTTTAGGCTATCAATTTTAAAAGGTCAGGGAGTGCGTTATAAATTTTAATTGACATAGAATACGGACCCAAGTTGACCATTTGCAGTTTTGAAACTGTTGTTGCTAGCGTGCATTTGGGTCTTAATTTTTCTGAACGACAATACAGAGGATATCCTCTGTTTGGATGTATATACATCCAAATTATTCTTGCAATAAGACACATTTGTAAAATATGTATACATGTTAAAATCAAGATGTTATATTTGATAAAATACGATTGGCAGCTGGTAAACGAGTCTATATTGGCGAGTATGATATATACGAATACATTTTTTCTGTAACGCAAAAAGTTTTTTTGCGTCAGTGCTGTTGCCCCACAACGCAACACCATAGCTAAGCCAGGCGTGAGCATACGCGTAGTAAGCGCTAGTTGCTGTCTTAAGGTCAGTCGATTTTTTGAGTTCGTTCAGAGCATATGTGAAACTTGACAATTTACCAACAACTTTATTTACATGGTCCTTCCAATTTAAATTGATGTCGATATTTATTCCTAGGAGGCAAAGTGAGTTTACACAATCAAGCGGAATGTTGTTAAATTTATAAATTAAGTTTATATGGCGTTTTTGATAAGGTCTGAACGGCATTCATTTAGTTTTATTAAAATTAACTTCTAGGTTATGGTCATTAAGCCAGCTTGTTATTAATTTCAAATTTAAATTTAAAAGTTCGTGAAGTTGTGTAGTATTGGGGAAAGTATAATTAAGAAAGCACCTCACTCATCGCAATTATACACTATTATATACAATATCCTTTTTTCACGTGTAGTATTGCTTCAGGTGCTAGGGATGTACAAAGGTCGCCAGGTTAGTACAAAAAAGAGAGTGTTGACGTCACACAACAGCCCCATGGCCAGCATCGTCATTTATTGGAGGAAGCTCAATGCTATTCTCACCAAGACTTTGTACCCTCTTACTGAGAAGGCTGTCATTTATAGTGACGGTAACAGGTGAGTTTTTGCAGGTGAATTTTTAGGTTATGTGAGGTTATTTTTTAACTTTTAATCTAACTAGGTTATTTAAAACTATTTTGCTTTTAATCTTTTAACGGCCTGGTGGTCCAATAATTTGCAGTGTGGTTACTGGATGATTTTCTGTAGAACCCATTTGGGAAGTTAACTTTTGTAACTTGGTTCTGGTCTGGGTGTTCTGGGTAGCGCCCCAGCGTGAATTCCGTTGTTCTGCTACTTAAAGCACAGGGAATTCTCTATTTCAGGTCAGGTGATTGCTGTGATTGTTTAGTACATTATTATTAAACGCGAACCGAAGACATTAATTTATACTCCGAAGTTCCGCAATTATTGACTTACAACACCGTAGACAAAACAATGCAATTTATTTCCTGGACTCTTTTGTTTTTTTATTTTAGTGAAGAGACGTGCTCTAGCTCCGATATTTATCGAGTCAACACATTATGTAACTAAAATTAATTCAAATTGATAAATTTTGGTACCTGTCTATAATATAAATTATAATGAAATTAAATAAATTATAAATAATTCTAATAAAGTCTTATTGTGTATTATAATGAATCATCGGATTCTTCTCCATGTGAACGGGAATCATCCCTTGAATCTTCATAACATTAATTATTCATTCTTGAGACAAATTGTCAAAAGCAACATCGCGATTTCAATCAGACAATATCTTCTTTTTTGAACCCGGTCACATTCACGATTAAAACTTCTTCATAACTAAAATCGAATGTTATAAAAAATCGAATCAGAAACGCATTAGGACATCACTAATTGATTAGAATGCGAGCTGTCAAAAGTTAAATAAATAGTTGGACGGAGTATAGTTTTCACACATCCAGCTTATTAACTAACTGTTATGTCTATAATCGTTGAACAATACCCTTAACTTACGAGTTAGTGTCTTGACACTAACATTAATATATTAAATTAAACCCAACCCTAATACTAGATAAGTTGGATACATAAATAACGAAACTAAGACAGACCCTGTGTCCAAACTACCTAATATATTGTTCAAATATTGCCAAATAAAGTTTCCACGCCACATGCAAGTAAAGTCGTGAAGGCCTAAGTACGACAGTGGAGGCAATATGTAATATACAGGGTGGAAAAAAATCAATTGGACAGAAAGGGATAAAGGAAACATAATTTTATTTTTAACCGATTTCAAAAAAGGAGAAGGTTCTCAATTGGATTGTATGTATGTTACGCGATTCCTTTTGTGGACAGATTTTGATGATACTTTTTTGTTGGAAAGAGGGTACCTCAGTAGTGGTCCCATTTTAATTTGAAGAAAATATCCTCTAAGGGTGGCAAACCAGGGGATGAATCCGGTTTTGCGCGCTGTCCCGTAACCGATTTCAATAAAACTTGGCAAATAGATGTAATTCCACGCACTTTTGAGCTCGGTTTTTTAGTATTCTGCACTAAGATTATCTTAATATGAATAACTGCATTGACAGATTTTTTGAAAGCTTAGGTACCTGAGCCGCCAATCGAACCAACTAAAAATGCAAAATATAAACACTCGCTACTTTATTGTACAAGAATACAAGATATTTATTCGCTGAAAAATGTAGTTTACAATGGTGTTATAGTATATTATTATTAGATCGTACATTTCACCAAAACTTGGCATGCGAATATTTTACACAATTCTTATTTCAACCACGCACAGTGGTTAAATTTTACATTTTATGTTATCAATTAATAAATCATTTATATTGTAGTAGCATTGTGTAACTAACAAATTATGTAATTTTATTTTAAATTGCCTACAATTTAGTTCTTTAACTGCATCTGGTATTTTATTAAATAATTTAGGTGCCAATATAAACATCGTTCTATTGTAAAATTCCAAGGTGGGGCGTTGTTTTGGCCGTATTTCTATTTTGTTCCTTGTTTTCCTGGGATGTCTGGTTTTCACTAGATTAAAGTTGCCTGGATTTGTTTTATATAAACACTCAATGTATTAATTGATATTTACTTATTCTTGATAGAATCAATGATAAGAGTCTTCTTATCATGTCGATCGCATAGACTGTAATACTTGCCGTCGTAGTGGAAGCATTTGCCAATCAGCGTAAGGTTCTCGCCTATTCGCTTATAGAAAGGAATCGTTCGTCGTGCTGGGAGACTCTTTTCGTGCACTCCAATAATAAGAACGATCTCCAATTAACATTGGGTTTTACGATTAAAGACGTCCATGAAATCTAATATATAATAAATACTAATAGGACTTTAATGGACGTCTTTAATTGCATTTTTAGGTGGTTCAATTCCCGGCTCAGGAAAGTGTTACAAAAAATAGCAAATTCATTTATTCATATTAAGAAAAGTAAAAGAATGCGTCCTTTAAGGAAAATTAGCTACCTTAAGCATTTAATTGTTTCCCTTCATATTCCATTGATTTTTTTCCACCCTGTATAATAGCTCTCTGGGGCGTTGGTGTAATAGAATACAATCTTCCGCTATCATATCGCGAACATTTGGCTTTCGCGTTATTCCTCAACTATCGATATTGCTCTGGCTCACTTGGGAATGTGAACGGAGGTATTAACGACGCTGTGATTTTATCATGTATCATATTACAATCATGGTAAGAAAAATAAATTACTCGTTACTTTCTCTTTTTAAATGAGCTAGAAAATAGGTGTAGTTTTTGAGATCTTTTTGTGATACTACATTTGTTTTCGCATACTATTCCATACTTATTATTTCTTGAAATAATGTAATACAAAAGGAAATAAAGACAATGTAATAATAAAGATAATTTTTTCTGTGATCAAACTTTGTACATTGTAAGTTTTTTAACGAAAGAATGCTTGAATGTATCGAGTTCTTAGGTTTTCGCGATTGTTGAAATGAAACTATTTTTCTGGATTTAAATTGCGTATATTTGTTTTTTCAAACAAACCAACGTTTCGGGGCCTTTACAGGACCCATGGTCACGGTTGACTGAGGCGGTACAGTCATCAACCAGTTATATCTAACACTAATGCAAACCACCCTATTATTTCACTATAGTTGCAAAAGTTATTAATTAAATACCTTAGAATAATAACGCATAGAATGATAGTTTCGTATCAAACGAACTGTCACAAGTGAGGCAAAAATCAAATTCATGTAGGCTAGTTTTAGTAGTAGGTTAATTTTCGGTTTTAGTGAATATTTATATAAAAATACAAGTTGAAACGCGTTACTTCGCGTTAAGTGAGGCAAATTGAAGTGCTCCCAATGGGCCTATACGAGCGGGCGGGCCTTCAGTGCTCAAGGTCAACTTACACCGCGAACAACTCAAGAATTTTAGCTAAAAATGACGAAATGTGCGGTAAATGAGTGTAAAAATACGTCAGACAAACATAAAATAGATACTAACATCACATTCCACAAGGAAGTAACGCGTTTCAACTTGTATTTTTATATAAATATTCACTAAAACCGAAAATTAACCTATTTCTAAAACTAGCCCACATGAATTTGATTTTTGCCTCACTTATGACAGTTCGTTTGATATGAAACTATCATTCTATATGTTATTATTCTAAGGTGTAGACTAGGTTTCTATGCGTTATTATTCTAAGTTAAATACCTTATTTTTAATTTTACAAAGAAATATACCAATTATTTTATTGAATGAATTTTTTTTAACTTTAATTTATGATTAATTAATAATAGAAATTAGAATAAATTAAAACATATTAATTGGTACTGCAATCTTATGTCTGTTTGGGGTTTTTCATCGGAGGAAATACTGGATCCCAAACTGGTGATACGGAGAAACCATCTTCCCTGTTGAAATTAGGATGTTTTTTAATTTCAATGGCCTCTCGCAGCATCCTGGGTAGATAACGGACTTCTTTTGCAAGAACCTGGGGTTTGTCAAATTTCATTGAACGTGTAGTTTTATCCATGACATGCTCGCAGACTGCAGACTTGTTTACGCAACGGTGTTTGACATCAGCTATATGTTCTTTGACGCGGGTACAAATACTTCGCTTCGTTTGTCCAATATAAGAGAGACCGCACTAACATTATTAATATTAGACATACCTGGCCTGGTGATGACTGTACCATCTCAGTCAACCGTGACCATGGGACCTGTAAAGAGCTCTAAACGTTGGTTTGTTCGAAAAAACAAATACACGTGAGTTAAATCCGGAAAAATAGTTTAATTTGGTAAATGTTTGAATGTCGTTTTTATAATAATCTCAGTACAGAGTACTACAAAAAACCGACCTCAAAAGTCATTCATAGGAGTGGATTACTTTATTCAAATTTAAATGGGACCACTACTGTGGTACCCTCCTTCCAACAAAAAAATAATCATCAAAATCGGTACACAAATGCCATTGCGTAACAAACATACAAAAAAAACAGTCGAATTGAGAACCTCCTCCTTTTTTGAAGTCGGTCAAAAATAGACACACGATGAGTTGTGAAATTACGTATATCAATGTGTTCTTCATATACAGTTTGTCAGTTTGTCATTTCCATTTGACAGACTTTCCACGCGTCTTTTTTATATTACATAATATTTCTCTCGTAGGATAACCCCGTCGTACACGATGTACACAAACACGGGTAGAATCAGCATGCATGATCCAAATCTGCAGAGTGTGCCACGTACCTTCACAGTACCTGCTGAATATCTGTCAAATACACAACTCTCCGGAGATATAATTGAGTTTAATTGCAGGTAAGACCCATTTAGAGAGTCGTCGAAAAGTTTGCCGCGATTATAGTCATAAACGTGTTAATGAACCCATAGGGCAGTGAGCACATGATTGAATTTATTGTTTATAGCCCTTTCGTAGCCATATACTGGTTGTAACCTGCCCAGTTAGGCTGCTAACAGATTGATTGCATGTTTGCAATTAGGTGATGCGTGAAGCCGTAACTAATTTCATGTAGCCGAGAGCACGATTGGCATGAAGTTGATAACGACTTTACGCATTACCTGCATGCAGTCAATCCATTAGTAGCCTTACATAAAACCGGGTACGCATTACCGAGTTGTAATTGTGACGTGACAGATACAGTAACGAGGTTCTAGAGTGAACACGTGAAACAGTCTTCACTGACTAGAATGAGTTATAATCCTCATCTTCAATCTCATCCTGGTTATAATCGGATCACTGCGAACTGCACGCGTACCGCTCGCGGCAAGTCCGCGAACCACGCACACACTATGACTTTTGGTGACATGTTACGGTTACAGTTTACTAGTGAGTATTCCGGCTTTACTTGTTATTTAAAAAAACATATGTTTATTTAAATAACAAGTAAAGCCGTTTATAATCATATGTTAGGAGTTGTCACACTGATCAAAGCCGATTGGCTTGAGCCATCCGAAGTGAAGCAAAATGCACGTCTTTTTCGTTCTTACTGCACAGACAGAAAGCTGACCAGCTTAAGCTGATAAGTGTGGTGACTTCCGGGTTTTGAAGAAGTGAACATTAGTAATTTCCTTTGCTTCGTCTGCTCACGCATAGCCCTGTCGTCTTTTGTCAAAGAATCGGATAATTTGTTTGTACTTAAAAGAACCAAACTTCCAAACTTGTTATCTTCATGTCTTCACTGCAATTTACCAGACGCATCTTCCGCGCGGCGCCAGGCTACACACTGGTCTCAGCAGACTATTGCCAGCTGGAAATGCGAATTCTCACACATTACAGCGAAGACGAGGTCTTGATGCGCATCATGAAGTCTAACGTGGACGTGTTTAGAGCTATAGCTGCTTCGTGGGGACAAGTCGATGAGGACCAGGTATGGATACTTAACAGTCTTAAACAAAGAGAAAGTGAAAAATGGTTACAAAGTCCTGTGGACTCTTTAACACGCATGTTAAATGCGGGACATCGCAATGTGACTTATCGAAATTTGTAGAAGCATATCCTTTACC
>NW_020653854.1:24899317-24927080 GCF_003589595.1 Hyposmocoma kahamanoa
ATTATAGTCGTGTCTTTTTTAAAGACGGAGTAAAATGACAGTTTATTGCGCAAAAGTGTTGCCCGCTTGCGAGCAGCTAGTGATTGCAGTCGATAAATATTCTATGGACTATCGATTGAATATTAGTCTCGCGTAAGGAATAAATAGTCGAATTTGTTTCATTGCAATCATCCTCGACCCATTATTCATCCAATTACTGAGCACAAGTTCATTTGAATTGTCGATTTTTGTAAGTTTATACATATATATAATGTATTTAGAACTATGTTTACGAAAAATTCGAAAAGGAGAAACACTATTTTAGTTTCTTGTTAAAATGTACATGAAGGAAAAAAACCGACCTCAAAAGTCTACTTATCGGCTTTTTCCGATTTCCATGGGATCCCCACATCAGATTCAGACTTCTTGGTGACAATGGGACTGTTACGGACTCCTTTGTACATTTTGTATTTTCTTTTCTGGTTGTCATGGTGCCGGTGATTTGTTGATTGCATGCATTGTGTCAAGGGACTTTTATTTACGGAAAATATATTTTTAATTCGTGATAGCCGAAACGAATCCGGATCAGCATCGTTGGCATCAGGAACCACCTCGAGAGTATACCCTTTCAAACAAAAAAAGAGTTTTCAAGGTCGGTCTTCAATTCATGGAGAAATCGGTATATTAGTGTATATTTCTTTAAAATTTGAGGATTTTCCTTGATGGATCATCATCATTCACATGGTGACAATGGGACCACCGCGAGAGTGCACCCTTTCAAACAAAAAAATAATTTTCAAAAACGGTCTACAATTGACGGAGAAATCGGAAAACACATAAAACATACATACAGCCGAACGTATAACCTCCTCCTTTTTTTAAAGTCGGTTAATAAAAATAGATCTCGATATTAGTAGGCCAACTATCAAAATAAGAATAAGAAGGCAATAACGTAATTAGTATTCTTTAGAACGCGTCGTAACATTCACAATTGAGTTATTTTTGGCAAAATTTTATCTTCTTTCACAATCTATCGATAAAACTATCGACGACAACTCATAACTATTTAAAATTTGATGAAAGTATTAACCCAACAAATGTCATTTTACTCCGCCTTAAAAAAAGACAGACTATAGGCCCGCCGCGGTTCCGACCCGACACGCGCCCGACCCGCACCCGCTCTCTGTGTATTTCATGCTTAGTGATAATAATTTAGAATATATTAATGTCATTGATGTATAGTTTTGTTTCCACTTTAGTGATGCACTAGCGGCGTTTGCGTTTCTCGGTGGAGCCGAAGCTACAAAGCCTCGTCCACAGCAGAAAAGTGGCCTGCTTTTCGGTTTTCTATCGGACACATTTGGTAGAATGTGCGCAGCAACTCTTCAATATAGTTCCACTCTTACCGTTCCTACTTCGATAAACTAGAAATTCCGGAACTCTCCATCCTCCTGTCGTTGTTGCTCATAAAACTCGTTATTTTCGATCTAAATATAAAGACAATAGAATGTTGTTTAGTAGCAGTACAGCTCCCTGAGAACGAGTAAAAGTGGAAGTATGCCTTTATTTGTTTCTGCCGCCTAGCAGTAATATGAGTATTACTTACTGCGTTTCTGTTTTAAAGGGACTTGTCAACTTATGTCTCAGGGTGACGCATGACGGGCGTAGTGGCAGGTATAGATGGTGGCAGCAGTGTTGACAGATTAGGCGATTTTTCGTCATTTATTTATTTGACTGTAAATTAACGTTTCGTGAACACTTAAGAGGGAGCATGCCAAAAAGTTTTGACGTTGTCTCCGCCCAAATTTGTGAAACAAATATATGCCTGAAGTTCGCGTGACATGTGACAGAAGATGTTGAATTTTGCGCATTAAAAGTACTAAATTCGTTTTAGCGGAATAACTCTAAATTTAAAGGGATTAAAAAAAATCCGTAGTGACAGTTGTCGATCATGCATAAATATAATTAATTACTAATTTTTGTCCTAATAACCTGTAGCATTTCGAGGATAAATCGAAAAAATGTGAAAATTAGATGTCATTTCGTGATTTATATCTATCGAGGAAACTTTATTGTTTTATGTTTCTGATTAATGTCTATGCTTGAATATATCGTGTAGTTATTCATACAATATTTTATTTTTAACTTTAAAGTGGATATATCCCTCTAAAATCAAATCGAAGATTAGGAATTTTTCCTCTGCTCCCTCTTAAGCACTTCAATTGCTGGGCTTTATAACAAGATGCACCAAGGGTTTCAAACGGGCTCAAAGTTTTCTGACCGTCTATTATAGCCTTGTCCGTAGTATTTTGGAGTATGCTTGTGTCATCTGGTCTGTCTGCTACTCAGTCCACTCAGATAGTGAAGAAAGCGTTCAGAGAAAAGCACTTAGGATACTTAGTTACAAATGTGGTTATGGCCGCAGCCTCGTTGGCTATAGTGAGAGACTTGACGAATTTAAAGTGACCTCCTTACGTGTTCACCGATAGAATCAGGACCTCACATACTTGCATAAGGTTCTTCATGGTGAGATTGATTCTCCTTACTTCTTAAATAAAATAACTCTCTCTACAAGGCGCAACCTCTGAATACCCAACAAGACATTATACTTGCGGACATACAATAATAATATTGTAATGTGTCGGTTTTACAATGAGATATCTATGAAAAATATCGTTTTGGACATTTTTGAGCCAAGATCCAGGGTAGTAAAGCAACTTGCTCTTGTGTAAATTTTCACCCAAATACTTAAATTATCAGGAAATTTAACAATAGTTCTTTCTTGTTGCTTTAGAATGATGTGTTAACATAAGTAGGGTTACAATCTAGTACAGTACTTTGTTATAACATATTTAACTTGTATCAATGTAATTTGATTGTTATCTGTTTTGTTGTCCATATAATAAATAACGGATTTTACGGATTTTAAATAATTAACATTGGCAACACTGGCCTGGGCGAATATCGTTCGAATAAATTGGCGAATTAACATCGCAAAAGTCTGACAACACTGAGTGGCAGTGCCCCTTAGATCTATGCGATTTAAAGCTCTGGCTGGCACTGTAATTGCTATGAACAGGCGTGTCGCTTACCACCAGGCGCGCGAATTGTTCGACCCGTCCCTGAAATCATTAAAAACAAATGTTTTCTACAGGTTTTGAAAAGTCATTAGCTAAGGAAAAATAATAAATCCTTGTATCTAAAAAATACGAAATCTAGAATATTTTTGAATGAATACTTATATGGTTATTTGTTAGAGAAGGTAACATAAAAAAGTCTTTCGTTATGTTTAGGGAATATAATAAACCACTTATGGTTTCATCTTGTCTTGAAGAGGACCTCAGACCCATTCTCATTTGCGTTTAGATTGCCGGAAAGAGCACCAGCTACACGGTCAAGTCATCCAATTAACCTTCTACTCAAATGATGTTAATTCGTTACCATTGTATCGATGTTCAATCATTATCAGAGATGGGCAGTGGGTTAAAACTCAATCAACCTGCCCGAGTTTTAACCGGGTTTTTATCTGAAGCGCTGGGTTATAAACCATTACTGCCCAAAATCATGAGCGGATATATTGTACGCGTGACGTGATACGGAATTTGGTACAACCCTGAAAAAAAATTTATATTATAAATATTTTTTTGGACGAAAAAGAGGCAACTTTACACAATACCCACTTTGCAATTCTGCGGACTCTTCCTTGCTACTAAGGGTGAAAATAAAAATCGATTTTTATGAAAATCGATTCTAGTGTATTCGATCTAACGATTGTTTGTATCGTTTCTTTTCGAGTGAATCGATTCAATACAAAAGCAAAACATGTAAGCAAGCAATGAACATTTTATAATAATATATTGCATTACAACAAATATGTAGTTGTAAATAGTTTTTATGAGTTTTAACCCGATTTAAACCGTTAACAAAGCGCCGGGTTAAAACTCAGGCGCTTGTCCATTTCTGAGCATATTATTACGTTTGTTAGTTACAAGTCGTACCCCATAAGGCTACTTCTCCAAAATTACAATTTTTCAAGAGAGGTTTAAAGATTAATCGAACGAAATTAGTAGGCGATTATTGATTATTACGGCGGTTCTCACATTCGGTGTTCAAATTCAAATTCAAATTCAAAATAATCTTTATTTCATAGATAAGCATTATTACACTTGAAACCGTCACGTTGGTTAAACTCTACCGCTCATTCGTAAGGCAGATTCCCCTGAGAAGAATGAGCAAGAAACTCTAGGGGTTGCTCTTTGTAAATAACATTTACAATTATTTTTTTTATTTGAAACGTCAGTGATCGAGACTACCTCCATGAGCTAAACGGGTACGACCACGGATTTTTGTCATCCAAGTACGCAGAAGTTGTATAATAACCTTTAGTATAAAGTTTTTGTTTCACTATAGTTAACCTCGTGAAAGGCAAATTTTGTATATCAACCGGAATCTTGTTATAGAAGCGTATACATTGCCCCTTAAATGATTTTTTGACTTTGTAAAGACGACTATCAAAAAAAGCTAGTATATTTTTATTCCTCGTATTAACGTTATGTCTGTCACTATTTTTCATAAAGAAATTACTATTCCTTTTAACATAAATTACATTTTCATAAAGTGAGGCTAGTGTAAGAATGTTTTGAGCGTAATTACCGTAGGCATTGTTTTTCTCGCTTAATATACCCAATAACATTGAAATATGAACAATTTTAAGCTTAACTATCAATATGTCTAAATGGCAGTAGAATAGACAAAGCAGTTTTCGAGTTATTAAAAACACGAATATTTTATGGAAACGGTAATTAGATCTAATTACCGTAGCTATGGATACGGTAATTAGAAAGTTTTGTGAGAAAACTAAAAACAAAAATTATGAAGAATAACTAACAACATATAACAAGAAAACCGCTGCATTTAATATGTACTTTACATGCAAATACCAATGTTTTTTTTATATCAACTGAACTAAATAGAACACGTATAGTATATGCATTTACGAATGGTTTTAATTTCGCTTGTAAATAATAAATTCTGAAATAAAGCCAGTATCCCTGCCGTTCGATCTAATCAAAATGAACCGTATTAGTGCGGGAAAAAATTGAATTCTAGTTGAAGTAGCCTCGACTCTGAGTTGTACACAGGAAATCAAGAAAAAAAAATTAGTTAAATTGGTCTTAGTAAAATTTAAACAAAAAACGTTTCGGTATTTTGTTTTTTTTTACTTTATAATATGTAGTGATTGGAACAAGTCGTGCGTTTGATGGTAAGCTACACGCCTGTCCATAACAGTTGCAGTGCCAATCAGAGCTTTAAATCGCAAAGGTCTGAGGAGCACTGCCACTGCGCCCGTCACCCTGAGACATAAGTTGACAAGTCCCATGTGCCTGTAATTTCACCAGCACCCTTACCCTTCAAAACCGGAACGTAGTAATGTTCATGTTACGGCTTGGCGGCAAAAATAGATAAGGTGGCAGTACTTCCCTGGACGAATTCTTTCGCAAGGTGCTCCACTTTTTGATGGCAGACCATTCCAGCAACAAAGAAGTTTAAGATTTTATTTGGGTAGTTCTAAATGGTCTATAAGACTTTTTATTTAAAGAAACTAACCTTTTTTGTTTTCTAGATATTCAGGTTTGCGTTAGTGACCCGGGTTCATTGCTCTCTAGTGTTTAGCCTAAAAGGCAGTTATGATAAAACCTCATATAACAATTGTTAAACTATGACTTTCACAAAACGAAAAATAAAAACATTGGGTACGACATGTAGAATTCATAAAAAAATATAGAAACTATTTACAAGTTTTATCCACAAATCTCTTCAGGATACTTTTTTTTCTCAGAATATCAAGGTATATTTCGTAGAGTTTCTCTTTCAACTGTAATCTACGTTACGGCCGAGAGGCAGGCCATTCAATTAACCTCAAGGTTCAGGCTTTTGACCTATTTGACTCCCGTTCTGCACCTAGCCTTTTGTTACGCTTCTACCGCGAATCTGACAATTCTGGAAATTGTTTTCTTTTTTGTAGCTAAAGTTTAGAAACCTCCTCCAACGAACACTACACGAATTTTGTTTTTTGGTTATTTTTGTAAACAAAAGAAACAAAAAACCAAAATTCGAAAGAAAAGCAACAAAAGATATTTCGTGAAAAAAGAAACAAAGAAACAAAAAACATAAAACACAGAACAGGTCTCTAGGTCTAAAGAACAACAATTTATAAAGAAACCCTCGTTATATTAAGGATATTGTAAATTCTTTTAGCTTAATAAACTTTTTGTGCCACCATCATCATCAACCCATTCATACGTCCCACTACTGGATACAGGTCTTCTCTCAGGCGAGGGTTTAGGCCATAGCCCGCCACGTTGGCCCAATGTGTTGGATTTCACACATTTTCCGAGGGTTGTGAATCTTCTACGACGACGTGGTCAGAGGTGCGTGTCCGGGTTCGAATCCACGGCCTCTACTTGATAGGTAGGTCAAACCATTAGGCTATCACAGCTTTCTTTTTCTTTCTTTTTGTGCCCCTTCCATTGACTTACAAATAAATGGACGACGGGTCTAATACAAAAACCACGAAAAAAATGTCCCAAGTCAACCTATTTAAACGTAGTGACATGTAAAGGAATATGAAAAAGCTAAAACGTTAAATTTAAATTGTAATGTCATCGCAGTACTGTCTAATTTTGCTTGCTTCACTGTCAGAAGAAACAAACGAAGACTAAAGCGTGGATGACGCTCTGTATACGATTATAACGCCCTTTAAGTTCGGACACTTTTTAGCGCGAACACGACGTCCATATAAGTAAGTCAATGGCCCCTTCGATATAATTTGAATGTTCATGATAATTTGTAGGAAGAAGAAATAACAAGATGTAACAACAAGACGCAATAATTTTTTTGAATATGAAAATGAGAAAACGATTTTAGCGTAAAACAAAATCTATGTGATTAGTTTCTTAAAAAAACATATGATTAGTTTATACTGATGTGCATATCTTCTTTTAATTATTTAATATGCTTGTGTGTTCTTGTGGTAATTGTGGGAAGACAATTGAAGACATTAAATGTTTTATATATCTATCTGTTTGAAATATTTGAATTTGCAATTTAAATATATTATATTTTTTTAAATTGTGCATTTAATGCTTCTCCGACTTTCCGTATGGTACGAATTGTACCACACATATTTTCGATTATTGTCAGTTTTTAACCCCCGACGTGAAAGAAAGGAGTTATTATACGTTTGCAGCCTGTTTGTGGCAGCATAGCATCCCAAAATTTGGCAGTTCCCAACCGGATGGACTAATCCCGAGGCGGTTTTTTATTTGTAGGCAAATTTAATCGGGGTGTTCTTAGCTAGGTATATTTAATGAACAAATGAGAAGATAACGGTTTTGAACTAACAACTCTCCTCTTTTTGCGTCGGGAGTTAATTAACAGTTATCGAATAATTCTTTTATACATAGCATTATATCTGGTCGTGGTGGTTATGGGGAAATGTTGAGCTTATAAATTGACTTATTATAATTAACTATCTACAGTAACACTATCAAGCTTCTTCTTAGAAAATGTCGTGCGTATTGAATGCAAGTTACCAATTTGCATTAACTTTAGTTTATAATCGTCAGAAGAGCGGCCTTACCTAACGTATCCCTTATTTTTACCCGACTGCGGGAGGGTTATGTCAAGTGTATGTAAGTATGTCCATTTCTTTTTCACGCTGTACAGCCTAAACGGCTTGATGGATTTTGACATATGAGGTGTCGTTATTAGGTATTCGTCTTGATTATGGGAGTGTCATAGGCTATAAAAACAATCAAAATAGTGAGGGGGGAATATTTTTTTAATCTTTCCAGCTAAGTATTTTTGCAGTCGGGTTTTTGTTTTTTTAAATAATTTTTAGACTTGTTTTTCCCTCAGAGCGAGATGCCAGTAAATTTATTAATGTTTTAAAAATGAAATACTTCTTTATGATAGTCACGCTAAAAAACTGAAAATGTTTAATGTTTTAAAATAAAAAAGGACTAATCTTGTGTAGTCCGGCTAGCTTTATATATTTTTAGGGATGAGCAAATTTTCTTTAAGAGTCTGTACAACCTCAAATGGCTTTGTTTGATTCCGCATAACCACAGACTAAATACGCATAACAGTGAAAGTGTTGAAAATATATAATAAAATTGAGGATGTACACTGTACACTAATGTACACACAAATTTTGACGATAATAAAGAAATGTATTCTTACCTCGAAATTTCACAAGAAAACCGTTGTATTCAATAGGTACTTTATATATACCAATGATTTTTTTTTATCAACTCAACTAAATAGAGAACTTCGTTGGTAAAAAAAAATTCTGAAACTCAGTGTTCCTGCCGCTCTACATAAGCAAAATGAACCGTATTAGTACGGGACAAATTTTAAATCGAGCTGAGTATGCTGCCAACTGCACATCACCGCCAAAAACAATGCACGCGCAGTACGGACGCACAAGTAAAAGAACCCGGCGACTAGGCTTGTTTACCGTATTTGAGAAGCATTACACTGTAAGTGCTATTTTTGTAATTTTACAGGGGACGCGATTTTGTGTCGAAATGCAACATGTACAACATTGAGAATGACTTGAAATTTTTACCCTAATTAGCGTACAAACTGCTTTTCGACACAAAATCGCTTCTACCGTAAAATTACAACAATGGCGCTTACAGTGTAACGCTTCTCAGGTACGGATTGATGCTTCGCTTTCGCGCCATTATTCAAATTTATTCATAATTCAGGTATGTCCTGTTTCCTGTTTTGTCAAACCGGGACGTATGGTCACCTTAACCTTACTATATTTCTGTCGCCAAGCAGCTCTGAGTGGCATTGATATGTCGCTTACGGCCTGGAGCACGAGTGTCCGTCTCGTAGCTTGACCTCGCTTTCTCTCTCTCTCTCTCTCTCTCCTCAGCATTATTTTACATTACATTATTCTACACATCCATCAAAGCATAGCTCAGCCACCCCTTGGATAGTATGTTATTCGTATCGACACTTCTATTACATCTGTTGTGTATGAAAAATGAGAAGAATTTCGTGTGAATCTGGTGTGTTATAGGTACACCATACTCGGGGTTTTCGGTACACACAGCAAGTTCTGACTCTCTTCAAGTTTTGTAGCAGTAGAGCTTCTTGTGAAAGAGTTCGTCCAGAGAAGTACTGTCACCTATTTATTCTGCCAAGCAGTAATGTGAGCATTCTGTATTCCGGTTTTGAAGGATAAGGACGTTGGTGAAATTACAGGCATATGAGACTTGTCCACCTGTATGTACCTCAGGGTGGCTGTGCCCCTCAGATCTTTGCGATTTAAAGCTACAACAACAGGCGTGTCGCTTACCGCCAGGCGCACGAGTCGCACGACTTGTTTGTCCCGTTACTTAGTATTTTAAAAGAAATAAAGAAAGAAAAGAATTAGCGCAAATGGCTATATCGTCTGCGTATAATACCATAAAAATATACAGTCACTTGATATCATAATAATCATCAGTACAGAGTACTAAAAAAACCGACCTCAAAAGTACGTGGCATTACGTGTATTTGCTAAGTTTTATTGAAATATCTCCTAGTTCGCCACTATACAGGACTTGACACTGGAGATAATAAAAATCGGTTATCACTACTCAAAGTATATTGAGAGAAAAACGCCTTGAATTGGAGAAATAGCAAATACAACCACTAAAATAATTTCTCCTAAATTAAAATTAGGCGCTATTTATAAAAATGAATCTTCATGCGTGAACCCTTAGAGATGATTTTCTTCAAAATAAAATGGGGCCACTATGGAAGTACCCCCTTTCCAACAAAAAAAAATCATGAAAATCGGTTCATAAATACCGGAGTTATCGTGTAACATACATACAAAAAAAAGAAAAAAAGAACGTACAGACGAATTGAAAACCTCCTCCTTTTTTGAAGTCGGTTAAAAAAATATTCAAAAAACACGGTTCAGTACAACGGTATCTAGGGCGTAGCCTCGTAGCGTCACAGGCTAATTCCAACTTTGAAGTTCTATTCTTTTTTTGCATTCTATTTGTATTTTAGCTAATTTAGTTTGGTACCGTACTCAGCTACAATTCGATATTTCGGTCGTGGAATGTTAACTTGATAGCAATATGTCATAGAGCGCATTGCGCAATGTATGTGTTATTTCGGCCGTGTGCCCCATATATGTTCGTGATATGAATATGAATGGTATCCCCATGTGTTAAGTTCAAATTATTCACAGCGATTTTGTATGCCGCCGGAATATTTAAGGTTCGGGATCATAAGAATATACTTTGAAAGGATTTTTTTGTGGATTAAACATTCCTGCAATTAGAATATTACTAGATGCGTTTTTAAAATAAATAATAGGCACACGCCTGGTCACAATAAGCCTATTTCTTTAGTCCTTAATAACCCTAAAGATCCCCATATAAGTACGATACGATTTGTCTTCAGATTGATCGAAACGACGATTCGTATCATATCAATAGTATATGTTTATGTCGTTAACGATTAAAACGTTATTACACTACCAGATTTCAAGGGACCCTAATTCTAATTTAGGGAGATGTAATAGAAAGAAAGTGAATATCCGAGCGCGGCTGCTTCATGTGAACTAGCCGCGTAAGATTTAAAATCCAACTTTTTTACTTTCCAACTCATTGCTGTAACAAGGGGCTTAAACAAATGAATCGCAATCAACTGACGTTATTATTTCACCGCCGTCTAAACGAATTGGTAACGAAGAGCGAATAGGCCAATCCATGAACGTTTCTCATTTGATTCCTAACTAAATCAGTGATGAGGGTGTTTCTCTCAACGTCCCCTTGCGGTTATATTCTGATATATATATATTTTCTTTTATCTACGTAGTTTAACGCACTAATCTCATTTCTCTACAATGCAGCTTAAAGCGACTAATATAAAATAAAAGCAGGTACTCGAATAAGGGTTGTGAACTAGACTTAGTTACTGGAATAAAAAGCTTACCGCCGGATGCATTAGTACCGACTGAACGCATCACTACCCGTAGCGCATCCTTTAACAGATGAGCTTCAGGGGTAGCATGTTATCACCATATAATGATCTGCAAATGACGCCATTTATAATAGATTTGACTATAGCTTTTGCTAGTGACTTCGCTTACGTTACATAACAATACTAATCTATTAACGGCTGTGAAACGTTTGTGCGTGGGCGATATAGCAGAAGACATATGATACCAGGGGGTCGTCGATTCAAAACCTTATGATAATTCAGTTGTCGACCGATTTCTTTTCGTTTTTATTCACAACACCCGAATCGAACATCAAACTGTCGTATGTCGTAACCGTCGTAACTGAACCGAAATGACGTTACACCCGTACTCGAACTTCTCGATCGGCAAAGGCTACAAACGTTATTCAGAACACAGTTATCGAATGAAAGTTACCGAACGTCCTATTGTTTACAAAGCAAGAATGCAATATGGAAATGTCTTTTTTTAATTATTTTAAATAAATTATGAATTTAAAGTCTTAAAAATGTATATAAAATGTTTTTCATTTTTCATATAACCTATTTCACCGACTAACTCTGTAAACGCTATTGGGTTCTTAGGTTTTTGCGATTGTTACACTAATGAAACTATTGTGACAACTGTGAACATGGGATCTGTAAAGGGCCCGAAACGTTGGTTTGTTTGAAAAATCAAAAATACGCGATATAATCGGTTAAATTCAAATTCAAATTCAAAATAATCTTTATTTCATAGGTAAGCATTATTACACTTGAAATGATCACAATGATTAAACTCTACGGCTCATTCGTAAGGCAGATTCCCCTGAGAAGAATGAGCAAGAAACTCTAGGGGTTGCTCTTTGTAAATAGCATTTACAATATTTTTTTTTATATTTAAAACATCAGAGATCGAGACTACCTGCATGAGCTAAACGGGTTACTACCACGGATTTTTGTCATCCAAGTACGCAGAAGTTGTATAATAACCTTTAGTATAAAGTTTTTGTTTCACTATAGTTTTAAACCTCGTGAAAGGCAAATTTTGTATATCAACCGGAATCTTGTTATAGAAGCGTATACATTGCCCCTTAAATGATTTTTTGACTTTGTGAAGACGACTATCAAGAAAAGCTAGTTTATTTCTATTCCTCGTATTAATGTTATGTCTGTCACTATTTTTCATAAATAAATTACTATTCCTTTTAACATAAATTACATTTTCATAAATGTACTGTGAGGCTAGTGTAAGAATGTTAATTTCCTTAAACTTATCTCTCAAAGATACTTTGGGGCCCAGATTGTAAATTGCCCTAACTGCACGTTTCTGCAGGACAAAGATTCTATTGATATCGGCGGCATTACCCCAAAGCAAAATGCCGTATGTCATTAGACTGTGAAAGTAACTGAAGTAAACCAATCTAGCGGTTTCGACGTCTGAAAGTTTCCTTATTTTTTTAATCGCGTACACTGCAGAGCCGAGCCGTTTTGATAACTTACTTATATGGGGACCCCATTGCAGTTTAGCATCTAACGTTATACCTAGAAATACAACTGTATCCACAAGATTCAATTTTTCGTTTCTAACTACAATGTTTGTAACCGTCTCTATAACATTGGGTAATGTAAATTTCACACAATTTGTTTTTTTCTCATTAAGAAGTAGGTTATTAACAGCAAACCAATCAACTACTTTAGATATAGCATTGTTCACATCGTCATAGGAACATTGGTGCCTTTTAACTTTAAATAATAAGGAAGTATCATCAGGAAACAATACTATCTCATGTTTTATACTCTCCATAAGGCTAGGTAAGTCATTAATATAAACTAAAAATAAAAATGGGCCTAGAATTGAACCTTGAGGGACACCCATGCTAATTGCAGATCCTGACGATCTCGTACCGTTAACATCGACCCTCTGTACCCTACCACGCAAATACGATTTAAGAAGGTCGAGATCACGTCCCGCCACACCATAATGGCGAAGTTTCCTGACCAGTGTATCATGGTGCACACAATCAAAAGCTTTGGAAAGGTCACAGAATACACCAATAGCATCGTGTGAGACTTCTCATGCATCAAATATATGATTAATTAACTCGACACCAGCATCGGTTGTAGAGCGACCCCGAGTGAAACCAAATTGTTTAGGAGACATTAAGTTATTACTATAAAAATGTGCACACATCTGATTTAGAATAATTTTTTCAAATATTTTACTGAGAGTTGGTAGTATTGATATAGGTCTGAAATTGGTGGGGTCAGAAATACTACCAGATTTGAAAAGTGGAATAACTTTACTTTGCTTCATGAGGTCAGGAAATACACCATCATCAACACATTTATTAAAGACACAGGCTAAATAAGGCGCAATACAATCAACTATAGAACTAATTACTCTGACTGAAAGACCATCAAGATCAGCAGTATTTTTTATGTTTATAGACTTAAAGGCTTTAACAATATCGTTTGGAAATACATGACGGAACCTTAAATTAGTGATACTAACTGCATTATTTTCTTTTAGTAAGGATTCAGCGGCGGTGGGAGATGAATTTAACGACTTAGGAGTCAAAATTGGTATGTCAGTAAAAAAATTTTCAAATATTTTTTTAAAATATCGAAGAGTTCTCAATCGGGGTGGATAAATTGCTGAAATTGAATTAAATATTTTTAATAGAGTTTTTCTAAATGAACAGAAAATAAACTCGCGGCCAAATAATTCGAGCCCTCTTGCATTTTCATTTTCAAAGAGTTGGAATACAGAAATGTTTTTTTTTATCCATCGAGTGTATAACCAGTTATTATCAAAGGCAATGTTTTCCCCAGTTTTTTAATTCTTTTTTTATTCAAATTTTCAACAAGGATTTATGGAAATAAACCTTCAGTATACCAGCTTCAAAATTGCGGAACAGTGAAACATTGTTTCAATTGTCGTATGCTTATACGACATTTAATACTAAATAGTAAAAATACAAGGTGGTGGCTTAGTTGGTATAGCGTCTGGCACGGTATGCAAGAAGACGTCGGTTCGAATCCGACCGGATCGAAGGAATTTTTTCTGAGTGTTCGATCTTTGTATTAATGATTACAACAAACTGGTGGAGTAATTTCATAAAAAATAATTGAATATCATTCAATAAAAAATTTAAAATACAGTGAATAGCGACATCTCTCGCCAGGACTAGTAGCTGTAAAGGTACTAACTGGGTGATGAATCTTTCATAGATTTCTCATAGATGGCGCTACAACTAAAAAACCAAATACAAAGACACTACGCAAGCACATAGAAAAATTCGTTGGGTCCGTTGGTTCGTTCCGTGGCTTAGTTGGTATAGCGTCTGTCACGGTACGCAAGAAGACGTCGGTTCAAATCCGACCGGATCGAAGGAATTTTTTCTGAGTGTTCGATCTTTGTATTAATGATTACAACAAACAAGGTGGCTCGAATTATTTGTCCGGGAAAGTAGTAATGTAACGGCATTCAGGGGGCCGTGTGGCAATGTACTCGGGAACTTTATTCGTTGTTAAAATGAGACGAAATGCGAGCTTCACAAATCCGTACGCTAATAAATGTTCGATATTTTATAGTCTAGTAAGCTGTACACACTGAATCAAGATTTTCAATAGGCGTGTCGCTTTCCACCAGGCGTGCGACTTGCTCGTCCTGTCACTTCGTATGATAAAAAAAGATTCTTTGCTCAATCACTTTATGGTGCAGAGGGAAAATCTTAACATCGCGTTTTACAAATTGCTTTGAAATAGTCAATGCCGTCTAGCGGCATCGTGTCGAACTAACGCTCCGTTTCGTAAGAAAAAACTATTTGATAATAAAACGGCTTTTCAGCCCGCAAGTGCGTTCAACCTTCTACAAAGATCTGTCACAAGCAGATAAAGAAATTCCTAGGGATGCTGACTCGGTCTGTACCTTGGTTGTTGCAGATTTTTTTTTTACTTTAACATCAGCTGATTATATGTATTTTAAATAATTTTTAAAATGTACAGATCTTTATTGAATCTACGTGAAAAAGCTTTTAAAATGATTTAGATTTTAAAATGGTTTTGTGACCTTCCGATGCCTTACTTTCTTAAACGCAAACGGCAAAACTTTCTATTTATTTTAAATTTTAAATAAAGTGTGTTAATTTGAAATCAAGGGTATTAATTTGGATGCATTTCTTTAAGAATAGATAAAAGCCAGTGTGTGAATATGAAGGAATTGTGACATCAGCCTGCAAAATGTGTATATACAATCCATTTTTTGCCTTTCAGCAACTTTGTGCTTTAAGATACGAGTTTGAGAAAGTAAAGCGACGATTTGTAGTAAAAAAGCGAACCTCCATAAAGTCAATCAGCTTAGGCCTAGCTTAATCTTGCTCATATTTTCTCAAAGGTAAGACAATGTTCCACGTGCAATTGAGTACTGTAGTCTAGGCTCTACTCTATGAGTAGAATCACTGGCTGAGTGAATATAGTTTTGTATTTAGAATGTGTTTGAAAAATGAAATAAGAAAGAATAGAACATCTTGAGAGTTCGTAATGTAACCCGAATCAGAAAATATGTGAAAGAATACAATAAACCAAGTTCTGAAGATTATTCCAGTTTAAATTTATAAAAATACCTCTCGCTAGGCAACACGAGCTACGCCTCAGTTACAGTACACAGAACTACTGCTTTTTGGGCTTGCATTCTGTTTCTGGATGGTTTGTAAATTAATAACACGACGCAAATATTCGCAATGAATATCAGCTCCCATTAATGCGGAGACGGATGCTGATAATTTAATTCATGCGGATTATCCGTGGATCCGGATGCTGTAGCCTGTATTCTATAGTGCAAAAATAGGGTGCTTTGCATTAATATTAGACATAACTGGTTGATGACTTTATCACCTCAGTCAACTGTGACCATGGGACCTGCAAAGGGCCCGAAACGTCAGTTCGTTTGAAAAAACAAATATATACGCTATTTAAACCCGGAAAAATAGTTTCATTTCTTATGTGTAACAATCGCGAAAACTTAAGAACTCGATAACTTAGTGTAATATTTTCACAACATTATTGCATGAATATTATATGAAAATTATGGCACTAAAATATCACGATATTAAGTAAACAAATATCAATTGAAAATGTATTATTTTCGTGAAAAGTTGAAATAACTTTAATTGCGAGTTTTAGACTCTTTAAAATTTTGTAAAAGTAAGATTTAACAGCCGTGGTAGCCTAATAGTTTGACCTACCGCCTTTCATGCCGAGTGTCGTGGGTTCGAATCCGGACTTGCACCTTTGAATTTTTCGGAATTAATTTGCGAAATAATTTGAAATTTACCACGAGCTTAGTTCCGGCTAAGGAAAACATCGCGAGGAATCTTGCACACGCCTGCAAAACAATTTAATAATGTGTGTGACGTTCAGCAATGGGCCCGCGTGGGAATCTTTTTTTATATCAAGTGATGGGACGGATAACTCGTGCGCACTCAGAGCTTTGAATCGCAAAGATCTGAGACACACCGAGACACAAGCTCAGAAGTCCCATGTGCCGGTAATATCATCAGCACCTTACCCTTCAAAACCGGAACACAGTAATGCTTACATTACTTGCTTGGCGGCAGAAATAGGTAAGGTGGCAGTATTTCCCTGGACGAACTCTTTTAGAAAGAGGCCTGTGCTCGGCAGTGGGATTATATATAGGATATTAGCTATAGATATTTTATAGTTTCTAAATTGTGGCTAAAAAAATAATTGACTTTGGTTGAGTATCAAATTACGTATGTATGAAGCGTGCTAGGTAAACTAAGTTTAATCATCTCGACGAGATCGAGTAACAAACATCTAAACTTCCAAACTTTGGCCTGTGTTATTGGCTTGGTGGGAACGCGAACAAGATACTATGCATACCAGTATGCTATCGGGTACATTTCAGAAGCGAATTCTGCAAATTCGTACCAGAAATTAAAAAATAAACACAAACTTACCTCGAAATTTTACAAGAAATCTCAATTTCAATAGATACTTTACATAATATACTAGACTAATGATTATTTCAACGGAACTAAATAGAACACATATAGTATACGATGCCTATACATTTTCCAAATAGCTTTAATTTTGTTTGTAAATTATTAATTCGGAAATAAAGCCAGTGTCCTTGTCGCTCGACCCGCGCAATAGAACCGATTAAGTACGGGAAAAATTGAAATTATATGTAATATATACTAAACTAATAATACAACAAAAACATACAAAACTAATAATATATAAACTAAACAAATGGCATCACCATCATCATCATTCCTCTCCCAATGCATGCCATATCGCCCGCTCCTCAGCTTGTCGCATCCATCTGCTGTCAGCAGCCTCTCGCAAAATCGTCACTCCATCTGGCCAGAGGGCGTCCTACACTATGTTTGCCGAGCCGTGGTCTCCACTCAAAAACTCGATTTCCCCCGGTTCTTTAACAAAAATGGCCAGGCCACTGCCACATCAGCTTGCTAATTCTATCAGCTATATCGACGACCTTGGTTCTCTGTCGGATAACCTCGTTTCGTACCTAGTCCTTTAGAGAAACTCCGAGCAAAGCACGCACCATAGCCCGCATAGCATCGGCATCTATTATCATTAACATTACCATGGCGGTCGTTTTATTATTCAATCTTGGATGTAGGCCTCTTCCCGCTTCTTTCACTATTGGCGATCTTGTGCCCGACACATCCAGTCCCGACATCCGTGTCGTCGGATGTCGTTCATTCAGTGCTGCGGTGGTCTGCCGTGCCCACTTATCTCTCGCTCTGAGTCTCCACTCACGTACTCGCTTTGTCCAGCGTTTCTCGTCCATTCTCGCAATGTGCCCCGCCCACGCCCACATTTTCTTCGCCACGACATCTTTAACGACAGCCATGACATCTTTAACTTTAGTCCTATTTCGTATCCAAGCGTTGCTTTTTCGGTCTCGCAGGTTACTCCATTGCTCTCTCCATGCCACTCTGCGCGACTTGGAACTCGTTGGACTTCTTTGTAAGCACGGGCATGACACACCGTTCGAAGACTTTGACTTTGAGATGTAGGGGTATTTTGCCAAGTAGCGTTTGTTTGTTGGCACCGAATGCTGCTCACGACTGCGCGATCCGTCGTTCCACTTCCGCTGTCTGTTCTCAATACCCAGTGTAACAAAATCCATAAAAAGAAGTAAAAAACAAATGGATATATATAGACTTATTCTCCATCAAGCTGTTTCAAAAGATTCCCTGTCTTGTAATGTAATCAATGCCTTCCATCAGTACCATCTTTAAGAACCCTTACTTGTGTAACAGGAGTTATTGTACTACGTGGCAGAATAAAAGGCGGTGAAGGTGAAAAGATTATTTCTTTTCTCAAGTAATGGAGTGAGGTAAATTGGAATCCAGTTAAATGGTTTGCGAATTATTAAGTAGCAATAACTGGGTACGGTTATGAAATTCGATTAACTTTGTGGTGAAGTCGTAGGTAAAGTCGTCGTGGCTGTGGTCAGTGGTAGATGTAGGTTTGACGATGATGGGCAAACTGGAAACACACTGTTACGTGAAAATTCAAATTTCTTTGTAGAAATTAATTTTGCGCAATGTAAAAAAGGAATCCTTATTGGGTTTAAAATGTTGATGGGGCTGCCCCGCTTTTGAAGTGCGTCTACTATGTTTGCAGAGGCACGGGTTGATGGTTTCAATGCCATTATCCGCAAAAAACAGCCTCATTGCTTAGTAGCAACACCAACACCACTTTACATATGATCTATCCATTATGCGATCTTTCATCTGATCGAATACTTCGATCTCATAAGAGTCTCACAAGAGTCTACTGATGAAGAGAGATGCGAGAGGGAGACAGTAGTCTGCCACTTTTTATAATTTAATTGTTCTGTAACTTTTTATACTATTTATTATTACCACTAATCTAGTCTTTAAGTTATTTTTTGTAAGTGTACTAACACCATTGGACGTATTATTATTATTATGGGAAGATGTCGGTTCTTCAGTCAGGGCTGTTTTTTTAATCAGAATCTCTTGTTAATGCTAGTGGTGCCTCACAGGTACTGAAAGTTGGCTATAAGCTGCGCTTGTTTTCTCGTTGTTTTCTGACGATTTTCTATGTTTTCTTTCCATCAAGGCGTCTTTTGCCTTCTCTTTTTGCCTATGAAAATAATATGACATCGATATCGAAAAACGGAGGGAGTAGGTCGAGTGGGATAGTACATGAAACTCGGGTGACAAAATTTGAGGAGCAGAGACTGTCGGCTACTGTAGCCATCCAAGGGCACATGAAAGAGCAAACAACCGTAGCTGTAATTCTAGACAACAGCAGTCGCTTTAACCGAAACCGGCTACGACATGCACACACACAGTTGAAAGAGTTTGTTTTTCAAAGTACCGACTACGTCTGTGCGTAATCAACGATTATTCAGTTTACCCAGAGGCGGATTTGCCCTAAGGCCACTCTAGGACCGGGGCGGCCAGATTTTAGATGCGGCCAATCATGACAAAAAATTCACTGATGATAGCAAGAAATAACTCAAAGTACCTAAATATTTCAAAGGCTCACGCATATTATGGCGGGCCGCACTGCACCGCATCGTTTATACGATGTTTATACGTTTATAAAAATAATCTTCCTAAATAACTTTCGTACATTTTATTTATAAAATATAGATATGTCTACCAGTAGGTATATGAGTGTTGTGAAAGGGGCGACAGGTACTGACTGCATGGTTTGGGGCCTAGGGCGGCCAAGATTGCAAATCCGCCACTGAGTATACCCCTTATTAAAAAACAATGAATCACAAAGTAATCCTCTATACCGGAATGTGTGGTTAGTACTACGAAATATGTACTAATAATGATGTCTTCAACTAAGATATCCCTGGTTTTAAGAGGTCACTTCTTGCATTGTTATAAGGTAAATATTCTTTTTTATATTTCCTGTTTCGATAATTAATTTAAAGAACATTTCAGTATGTCTACTGTTGAATGTTGAGCACAATAATAATTGGGCACAGACTCAGTCTACTGTATTAATTTTTTAATGTTTTCTTTTTTTTCTGTATGTGCGTCTGATGTCTGTTTTTGTGCCATAAATAAAAAATAAAAATAAATAAAATACACATTCCAAAATTAACAGTTTTGATTACTTAACAAAAATAACAAAATGACTTTTTCTCCCTCAACTTCAATGTTTAAAATCCGAAAATTTGAAATAATTCATTCGAATGTGAACTAAAGTGTTATATTTCAGAGATAAAGTAAATAAAATTATATAATAATAATAATGGGTTAATTCCAGTCAGCCTTTCTAACAGCTTGAGGCGGTTGGATATCTGTGGCGTGTCGCTTCCAGCACAAATGCAGAAGGCGGTCCCGCTCGATGCGACACGTATTGTTCGATGGTTCTTGAACCTGAGTCCCTGACCCCGGCCGACAGTGCCATTGCCGGGAAATACCGCCTCTCCCATTTAAACATTCAAAATTAATCTTTTAGGCCTTGGGAGAGGCGAGAGTCTAAAATAGACAGAATGATAATATAATTACTATTACTGCTTTTGAGATAAAGAAAAACTAAATCTTCATAAATTTTCCTCATTTTTTTTATAACATCAACTGACGGAACGAACAAGTCGTGCACCTGATGGTAAGGTACACGCCTGTCCATAACAGTTGCAGTGCCACTCAGAGCTTTAAATCGCAAAGATCTGAGGCGCACTGTCACTGCGCCCGTCACCCTGAGATATAAGTTGACGAGTCCTATGTGATTGTAATTTCACCAGTACCCTTCCCCTTTAAAACCGGAACACAATAGATAAGGTGGCAGTACTTCCCTGGACGAACTCTTTCACAAGGAGCTCTACTGCTACTAAATACTGAATCAGTAAAACTCAACAGTACATTAATCAGTGTCCGTAAAACTAAAATATAATTCTTTAAGAGTTGTACGGTCTATGACCGACAATGCGCTCCATCAGCACTTTACGCCATATTGCTGTAATTTAAATCAGTTCATAATCAGCCATCGCGCAGTGTACTCATTTCACACCTATCAAATGTATCATTATTAGTTGTAAATCAATACTAATAAATATTCTTATCAGTTATCATACTATCATTTATAAGTGTATGGAAAACCGTACATCTTTTTGGTCCTTCGAGCCGGATTTGAACCAGCGACCTATGGACCGTTTTTGGTTCATTCGAAGTCGTGTTGTCAAGTTAAAGTGTCGCGTGTTTTAGTGTACAGTGCGATCGGTTTGTCCGGCCTCCCACAAGCGGGTCTCACCGGGCAGATTGAGACGGCGCAATAGCTATACACTGGCCACGTGGCGCTAAGCAGAGAAGAAACCAGCATACTTATCATCGTTATTATCATATATCAACTAGCAAATCAATTATCATTCTTCGGCAAGCATATCATCAAGCCGACATCAATATCAATCAATTTATCAATATCAAATAAGCGAATAATCAAAACACCCTTATCATGGAGTCTCTCATCAACAGACAGAAGTGTATGGAACACCGTACAAGAGTTAAATTAGAATATATATTAAAACCAGTTAGTGTACGGTTCTTTATATTGGCAAGATACAGTTATATGACCTCACCGTCTGCCGCATTTCAATCGCCGCCAGGAAATTGCACATCTGCCGTTTCATCCCACAATTTCCCACCCCTGCATTTCCCATAGACTACATACACATAAACATCATCAACACATATTTGTTCATTCGGTGAACATGGCTTTTTGTCTACGTAGAGGATTTTTAGTAAGTAGCAGAGAGCTCTTTGTGACAGAGTTCGTCCAGGGAAGGACTGCCACCTTAACTATTTCTGCCGCCAAGTAGTAATTGAGCATTAGTGCGTTCCGGTTTTGAAGAGCATGGGTGCTGGTAAAATTACAGGCACATGGGACTTGTCAACTTATGTCTCAGGGTGACGGGCGCAGTGGCAGTGCCCTCCAGATCTTGTGATTAAAGCTCTGATTGCAAATGGAACTGTTATGGACATGCGTGTCGCTTACCACTATTACCATACGACGAAGAGTTTTTTTTTGAAAGACCTTTTATTGTATAATGAATTTCTGTAGTTCGTGTTTTTTTTTATTTTTCTTTTAATTATTTTATTGTTTACATTAATGACGATCATGTTATCCCTTGACATTATATTTCGACATGTGATGTTATGACATTGATAATATGAAATAAATAATTCTAATCTATTCTATTCTTCATGAGTCGCATGACTTGTTTGGGTAAAAACCCAGTTAAAACCTGGGCGGGTTCACTGGATTTTGACCCCTAGCCCATCTCTGTTCACAATATACTTATTTATTATAATAAACGTTAATGCGCGTCAAAACTTGAATACTTACGAGCGGAGGCTGAGAGTGTTGCGAAACGCGGAAAAACTTAAATCCGTATCGAGCTAGTAATGAGACAGTCGTGTGTAATACTGCCCTTCTTGTTTTGCATTTTGGTAACTCGAGATATTGGCACCTATGTAAGTTACTCTGAATTTGCTTAACAAATATAATCTCAGTACAGAGTACTAAAAAACCGACTTCAAAAGTCATTCATCCTCTAGATTGCCACCCTTAGAGGTAGTTTTCTTCAAATTTAAATAGGACCACAACTGAGGTACCCTCTTTCCAACAAAAAAAGAATCGTCAAAATCGGTTGACAAATACCGGAGTTATCGCGTAACATATACATACAAATAAAAGAAACATACCGTCGAATTGAGAACCTCCTCCTTTTTCTGAAGTCTGTTAAAAACTGAAATTAAGTTTTTACTGAAGGTCAGGACGTTTCGCCACGTTCGATCTTTATTAATACAAAGAACGAACACTTTGGAAAAATTCCTTCAATCCGGCTGGAGTCGAGCCAATGTCTTCTAGCAAACCGTACCAGACGCTATGCTAACTAAGCTACGGAACGAACCAGCAGACATTTATACAAAACCCTAAACAAAAACTAAGAAAGGACAAATTAAATGATTGTGATTAGACTAAACAGTTGTACTAATTAAAATAACAACGTTCCAATAATTTTATATTACAACTTATTATAATTTCTACTTTTTATAACTATTATTATACCTAAGTAATGATTAGTTTGAAATTAAGCAGTCGGCCAAATTGATGTCATTAAAACAATCTATTATATAATATAAATAGGGCAATGGTAATAACAAGAACATTTAACAAGAACACGGTTATATTCGAGTCGGGCTGGCATAACTGCACAACAGAAACCTTATTGAGAGTCAGATTCATGATTACCATCGCGATGTGGCAAAGTCAGGTATGGTAGGTAGTATAAACAAGCTAATTATATCTGTAATATTTAGTGCTCAATTTCTTTGAAAAATATATACATAGATTAAGATGAGACCAGACATATTATATTAATTTAGGGCTTCAGCAGACAGCGGGCGTCGCACAAAAGACGATGCATTAGGTTGTCCATAGTTTTGACAAATCAAAAGCACAAGCGCCAAATGATTATTAAGAAACAAATGAGCGTTTCTGTTACAAGTATGTGTAGATAACCTTTGAATTTACGGTAAAAAGTCGTCAAAAACAGAAAAAACAAGACTTCATCAACGCATAATAATCTCTCTACCCGAACCAACTGTTGATAAAACTACTTAATGCTCGGGCAATCGAATAGTTTGCTCGACTAACCAGGGGCACTGGCCGGGCTTCTAATATGAACCCTATTGGCCATTTCGGGGCAATCTCCGGCGCGCGCTCAATTACGTCACCATTAATTGCCCCAGTTCCGGACCGACTCCACCCAGCAATGTACCCTTTTAGCGATGCAGTTGGACAAATTAGGATATTACGCTTATCTCCCTTAGGTATTGTGTATAGCACAACCCTAAGTGTTATAAGGCTACTTCTGCAAAATCTTTAATTCTATGTACGAAATTAGTCGTTAACCTTGGCTCGATTTTTTTCAATCTTGAAAACAAGTTAGAGTCTCGGGTTGTGGACGCGTCGCCAAAATTAGAAATCAGGAGTAAAAAAATTATAAATAAATATACTATAACGTCGACGTAGCAATTTTTCTTTAGTGGCTCCAGGTGACAATTTAGGTATAGTATACTTGGCCACAAAAAATATTACATATCTATTTTGGCAACTTATACTACGACTTTCGTCCACGCCGCGCAAAAATCATTCAATACTCGAATATGACATAATATTGCACGTTAAAAAAATCGAAAACTTAAATAATAAAATTTGCCACCGAAATCAGGTAGGGAACACTGGTCTGAAAATGACCGTTTTGACGTATGTTCGCAGCGACTATATTGTACCAAGGGATTACGTATTGAAATTTCGTGGTATTTAAACTTTTGCTAAACACAATCTGCTACTATGCTACTGCTTGCAGTTATTTGCGGTGAAACAACTATTATTCAATTTAAACCTGCACGAGAACATGCATTTAATTTCACATTAGAGTAGTTAAACGTAATGGGTTTTGTTATAAATTGTATCCTTATGTAAAGAAGGTCAAGGTCGAAATTGCAGTAAATTTAATGGGCAGTAAAACCTAGGTAATGTGGGTAAACAATGCAGTCAATGTGCCAAATGTGTTCACAGGATTCGCTGTTCGTATACGAGTGTTATTTTTACTTGGTTGGTAGTTTCGAAAAGAAGTAATAGCCTAGAGATAATATTTGTCCTCCTTGCAATTAGATTGGTTTGTGTCTTCAACTTCGATAAGCGTGCGGACCACACGATAAAGATTTTAGATTTACATTTACATTTGACAGAGTTCGTGCGGGGAACTTTTGCCACCTTACTTATCTCTGCCGTCAAGCAGTAATGTGAACATTACTGCCTTTCGGTTTTGAAGAATAAGGGTCTTGGTGACATTACAGGCACATGGTACTTGTCAACTTATTTCTCAGGTTACGGATAGGCGTGTTGCTTACCACCAGGCGTACAACTTGGTATCATAAAAGAAATTGCGCAATACAATACTTATTGAAAAATACATGAAAGTTTTCAATTTCTTTCTTTGAAGACACGCGAACTTTTTAGAAAAAACACCTGTGCTTCAATGGATTACATATCTTCCCACTTAATTCACTTTGTATTCTCTATTGTGGCAGGAGGAGGGCTGGAAACTGAATCGCAACAACTACTACCAGGAAGGATGGCTGGCTACAGGCAATGTGCGCGGCGTCGTTGGCGTCACTTTTACTTCGTCTCACGCGCGCCGTTCGCAGGATTTGCCACTGCGTACTAATTATAACCTGAGAGGGCATCGTTCTGATGTAAGTACATTGTAGTAATTCCTCCTCTCTTATTAGGCCATTTGCTTAAGCAGTGTTGTTGTAAGACATGCAGTGTATGGTGCCTTGTCATAACTAACGCATTTACATTTTGGTAACTTTCGAGAATCGAGATATAGGCAACTAAAGTTTTTTTGTTTATTTGAACAATATCAATTACGAATAAAACTGAAACTAAATAAGATATAAAAAAACCGATTGGGGGGTGTTGTAGATCTCATTTCGCTGATTCTAGGTATATTAATAACTCAATTTCGTTAAAATACCGATTACGTTAGTTATGACAAGATGGCAATATGCGCGCTCGCCGTACGCCGTGTACGAAAGTATATACATTAGTTATGCGACGGAAGTTATGCAATGGAAACAGAAACGGAAACAGATGTCAAAAGTAAATCTTAGCGGAAACGAAAGCGGATGCGGAAGCGGAAGTGTAAATACTACAAACAACTCACCAAAATAGTTTCCCGGGGTTTGTTTTTGGTTTAATAATTTAAGTGTAATTATTACACAACACAACATTACTAAAAAAAACGCGCGCTCCATCCGTCACCAAATAATCGTCACTAGCGCCTGATCCGTTGCAAACGTTGTAAACATCCGATTAAGATTCCGTTACTGGCTGTAGTAGAAACGGAAACAGATGTGAAAAAGCGTACGGAACTTCCGCAGTTGCGGAAGCAGACGTCTGTTGCATCACTAATACACATTTGCATAATCTCGCGATGCACTCGAGTGGCACAGCACGTATCGTCAGACGCGCTATTCATTGTCGAATTGAAGCGTTATTAGGGTGTTTGATCTAATAGTAGACGTGTTTATTTATTATAATTGTTTAATCAAGAGTGCCTTAAATTCGGAATACTTCAGTATTTCATTCTATTTTATAATTATACCCCCAAAAAACAACCAACAACAAAGGTTGTTTTTTGACATTGTCTCTAATTGTAACAAGAGTGAGGATGTATACCACGTTCTCGTGACGTGTATCTGGAAAAAGGCTGAGAGGCTTCAGCTGGGCATCAAATTCAACTTGCCGATGCTAAGTGAGGGTGTGCATAAAAGCATACTGGCCAACCCTACATCCAAAGTCGCCAGAGCACTGTACCGCATGGTACAAAAGTGTATAAAATGTACATAATTATCAGTACTCATGTATTGATTCGTATGTAGTGTGTTTGAGTGGTGCAATGTTCCTATGGGGGTGGCATGTTCTAATAAGAATAAACACTCTAATAAATAAGAATGAGGTTCTCAATTCTAATGTTTTTTTGTGTATGTTACGCGACGTTGTGGACCGAGTTAGATGATTCTTTTTTTGTTGGAAAGGGAGTAGCGGAGTAGTGGTCCCATTTAAATTTAAAGATAGATAATATTCCACCTCTAAGGGTAGCAAATTAGGAAACGAATCCGTTTTGCTGGATTTCACCCAAGCCGATTTCAATAAAATTTGGAAAATAGATGTAATTTCACAAATTTCTGTGATCGGTTTTTTTATAATAAAGTTATTCTGTTAGACAATTCGAAATAATTAAATTCGAACACTAATTACCGTAACTTGCAGCCGGTACCTGATTCATAACTAATGTAAACTTTTAATTACAAATGCGACGACAACGTTTGCCTCGTTGCACTGCCTTACCATCTTAATGCACAAGGTTGTTTTCCCGCGGGGCGCGAAGTTCCCTAGAGTTGGGCGCGAGCCAAGTTCGACTTACACTCGGAGACAAAAGAACCTTCCGCTTTTTACGCCAAAATACTTCCCTCCTGCGGCAAAATTGTTTACTTTTGTGACATTCTTTTTAAATGCTGGGGAATGTTTGTGTGTTCTGTAAACTATTGTAAACAAAAACGTGTTGGAAATAAAAAACAAAACAATTCAAAGTAACATAACAGTAATAATTCTTACTGTACAAAGTCCGATTATTGTTCAGTTCTAAATGTTGCGATGTGAAAAAACGTGTTCAACTTCGCGGTTGCGGTAGCACAATTCTGTTGCATCACCAATATACATTTATTTGATTCAGGGCAACCCCAGCTCTGGTGAAGATAGTATGTCAGCAGGATTCATTACAAACAAGTCCTGTTTCAGGTTTAACACTACTGGTTTGTGTTTAATTGAGCAGCAAGTATGCAAAAAAGAATAGCTATACCTCTGAAACTTCACTTTTCTAGCTGTCATAGTCGTATATAGATAACTGCCTATTTACCTACATAGTGGTAATTACATAATCGTAAATCTACACATTTCAAGGTATCAGTCTGCACAAGCTGGTTTTAGTGTGATAAGGAGGTGGCTCAACGACAATCTTCTCACATTAATGCAGAAAAAACTAAAGTCGTACTCACAACTTTAAATTGCCGTCATCTCCAACCACGTTTCAGTATCAAAAACCTTTTTAGAAATTACAAACAGTATAAAATACCTTGGAGTG
>NW_020653854.1:24927090-24948352 GCF_003589595.1 Hyposmocoma kahamanoa
ACTTAAGTACACTTGTGATTTGTCAAGCAAACGTCGTAACTTAAGTACACTAACAACAATTATATCACTAACTTAGGTTAACTTAGTTTCTTGGATATAAAGCCGCGTCGAGTTGGGCGCCTGCCAAGTCGGAATATTACACTCGGAGTCAAGAACTCTCGGAGTCGAAGTCTATGCCTGTGTGTGTATGCCAAGCATTCAAAGTCTGGTGAGAATCATTCATCATTCTTTGTACATATCTACCTGGTTATAAAAAATGTTGCGTACTCGGTTCGTAATGAATTTTCAGGAAAATTTTGATCTATTAGTAGGTTCTTGTACTGCCGCCATTGACTTACAATTACGTCGGGTCCGCGCTAAAAAGTGTCCGAACTTATAGGGCGTTAAAATCGTATACAGAGCGTCATTCACGCTTTAGTCTTCGTTTGTTCGACTGACAGCGAAGCAAGCAAAATTAGACAGTACTGCGATGACATTACAATTGTTTTAGCTTTTTCATATTCCTTTACATGTCACTACGTTTAAATAGGTTGACTTGGGACATTTTTTTCGTGATTTGTGTATTAGACCCGTCGTCCATTTATTTGTAAGTCAATGACTGCCGCGCACAGTGTTTTATAAACCCCAATTTTTTGAATTTAATGGAAGAGTAAAAACTCCAGTGAGAAGTATTATTAGTAATTTGTTTCAGATACCAAAAAAAAATTGAAAACGACGTATATTTCGTCCGGATAAACATAAAAAAAATATCATAATTTACAATATTTGAAAATTATTAGTTGTTGCTATTCGATGAAATCATAAATAACACACATTTGAAAGTAATCAGCAACGACTTAGGTTCATTCGTTATAAAGTTATTGGTTTTAGGAAATAAAACTATTTTTCCGGATTTAAATCGCATATATTTGTTTTTTCAAACAAACCAACGTTTCGGGCCCTTTACGGGTCCCATGGTCACGGTTGACTGAAATCCGAAACGTTGGTTTGTTTGAAAAAACAAATATACGCGATTTGAATTCGGTAAAATAGTTTCATTTCCTATGTGTAACAATCGCGAAAATCTAAGAACTCGATATTATTTGTTTTATTTGTTTTCGTTTTTATTTTTTTATTTCAATAATCCGTCGTAATAGTGCGAGATTTTACACCAGCATACCGTTCTTATCATAATCTTCATTTTTAGGGAAATTGCTTAACATATCTGGAATTAATGAAACGAGATCTACAACGGTTTTTTTATATGTCATTTAATTTCACGGTCATTCTCGGACTAGTGTTCACTACCTAATTTCGATGGCAATTTTTAATATTTGAGTATTAGATTTTGTATCGTGAAATATTTTTGTACTTTAATATACTTGAATATTTAAATAATAAAAATTGCTACGGAAATTAGGCAGTGAACACAACGAAAATGACCGTTCAGTTTTATTGTTAGACAAAATCGGCGTAATAGAAAAAATAACTTTAAGAGCATTTGCATACGGCGTATTTTATACACGCTGTAAACACGCGTAATCTGTTTGTATACGCGCCGCAGACGCTCTATAGGAGATCGATTCAAACGCGCGCAAACATCGCGTTGCAAGCAAGAAGCTTATCTAGAATTTCCTGTAGTTACTTCATTTCACAAATTGACTGCATATAACGAAACTAAAATTAAAACTATCTTTTATTAACATACGCGCGTTTACAGCGCGTCTACGCCGCGTATACGCGCGTCGTCGGTGTCAATATGTCGAAAGTTTCCAAAATGCAAATGCATTGTTTATGACAAGGTATTGTAATGAATGTTATGACGTTTTATAACAATGATATTAATTTACTTTTCTCAAACATGCTCGGAAATGTTTGCATTACTTCCAAAAAACGAACACGGAAAGTTTGTCATTTATGGACCATGTGACTTCTTCCCGGCCAAAGCCTGCAAAATAAGCATGAAAATCCATTACTGTCCACGTCTCGTAAACTTTTAAATGTACCTGCTTATAATGAACTATGCAAACAGGCAAAAGAAAAACTCATACAGCCAAATGCCCAGCATACCTATCTGGTACAGATAGGTATTTTTAATTACTTACTTAATAAAAAAGAAAATGTTGGTAACACTTAAACTAAATTGTTTTGGTATTCTTTTGCTTTTTCGTCTTTTTTGTATTTTGGTCGCGAAAATGAGTAATAATAATACAAGTAAGAAGTAATAAGATATACATTCTAACACACCTTCAGAAGTTTATCAGAGAGATTTTCTTTTAGCTATTGTATTGTTTACATTTTTAAGGTAATTATTTTTTTTTACTTTATTAGTATTTCATTATTTTCTCGCATTGTTTGAGAAAAACTCATGCCTCGGCGGGAACAGGGTTTGCTTGATTCGTAATAAAAGACCTCCCTGGCGCTCGTCCTTGTAACTCATGCTCGTCCAGCAATTCATTACTTCCCGGCCTCTGCAATAACGTGCTGTTTTATGAAATTACTCCACTACTTAGTTTGTCATTAATTATTAACACAAAGAAAAAACCTTTGATCTGACAGAACTCGAACCTGCGTCAGTTTTTTTTTTGTAATATCAAGTGATGGGACGAACAAGTCGTGCGCGTTCGTTGCAGTGCCACTCAGAGCTTCAAATCACCCTTCAGTCACCCTGAGATATAAGTTGACAAGTCCCAAGTGTCTGTAATTCCACCAAAATTACAGGCACATGGGACTTGTCAGTGCCATATCGGGGCGACCGCTCTACCAACTGAACTACGGATCGAGTCAGCTGACCTTACGAAAAACGGCAAAAAAGTTGTTAAAACAAAAAAATAAAGATCTGTAACAAACTCATAGAAAAATCCGTTTAGTCTGCTGACTTGATAGCTTAGTTGGTAGATCGAAGGAATTTGTCTTTGTTATCGATTTCTATATCAATTAATATTATATGTTATATATTTGTAATAATTATAACAATCTTTTAGAACTTGTAATTAACAGTAGAATATAGGAACATTGGAAAAGAAACTATTTTTTCGACAGGTCCCATGGTCACATCTGACTGAGATCATGGGAAGGGATCTGTAAGGGGCTAAAAACGTTGGTTTCTTTATTTTCTTATCGTATTGATGGCATACACTAGAATACTTGCCATCGTGGTTAAAGGGTTTGCCAGTCGGCGTAAGATATTCGCCGATTGTTTCCCAGGGTGGGCTTGAAGTTCAGGAAAGGAATGCGTCGTGTGGGGTGGCTCGAATTTGTTTGTTTGAAAAAACAAGTATACGCGATTTAAATCCGAGAATAATAGTTTCATTTCCCATGTGCAACATTCACGAAAATCTAAGAACTCTATATCTAATATTCTTGTTATGTTTGTACTTGTTTGATTCGAAAATAAACTACATAAGTTCATATATATCTTTAAGTTTAACCAACCTTGAGTGGAAGTATATTGAGCAGATCCTTCGGAAGATTACCGGCTTTAACGTTCGCTCGTAAACATAAATATAAATAAGCACAAGTAAGCACGATTCGCGACAGTCACGACACTAAGGTACAGCCATAACTTGGAGTAACACATATGACATAGGCGTAAATAGAGATAGATACACAAAAGTGATATATAAAGTACCATGATATTCAACTATTTTTACAAAAATCCTTTTTTTATAGTATTATAAGTGACGGGACGAACAAGTCGTGCGCCTGATGGTAAGCTACACGCCTGTCCATAACAGTTGCAGTGCCACTCAGAGCTTTTAATCGCCAAGATTTGAGGGGCACTGCCACTGAGCCCGTCACCCTAAGACATAATTTGACAAGTCCCATGTGCCTGTAATTTTACCCTTCAAAACTGGAACACAGCTGACATTACTGCTTGGCGGCAAAAAAGGTAAGGCGGCAGAATTTCCTTGGACGAATTCTTTTACAAGGAGCTCTACTGCTATTAGAACTCCACTAGTTTGTTATAATTATTAATACAAAGGTAGAAAACTAAGAAAAAATCCTTTTGATTCGGCTTCGAACCAACGTCTTCTAGCAAACCGTGCTAGACGCTATTCCAACTAAGCCACGGAACAAACCAGCGGACATTACGAATTTTTCTATGCGCTTGTTGCAGATCATTGATTTACGGAAAAAAAATCGTTAAAAAACTTAAAAAATAAAAAGAACTAGTAATTCATCAACGCATAATAATCACGCTATCCGAACCAACCTGTTGATAAAACTACTTGATACTCGAGTACTCGGCTAGTTTGCTCGACTAAACACTAAAGCACTGGCCGGGCGACTAATGTGAACCCTATTACCCCATAATCTGAGCTCGATCGACTGTGACATTGCCGGAGAATACCGCCTCTCTCATTTAAAAATTCAAAATTTTATCTTTTAAACCATGGGAGAGGCGAGAGTCTAAAATAGATATCCAAAATAATAATGCATTGGCAGACATCAAGGCCAATTACCTGGTTTTCAAACTAGGCAAGTACTCAACATTGAAATTAAACACGAAAATTGTAAGTTAAAATGTAAAATGTGCATATCTGTTCGTTTGGCATTTTGCGTTTCTGGCATAAAGTGTCAAAACGTTTATAGGTACGGAAGAGCGGTGCCTCCTGAGGCTTGATAAGCTTAATAGGTGGTACCGTCCACAGTTAATGTAAAGTAATGACGATAATAATAACGCACACACTCAATATAGCCCCGCACTAGGGAAACCTTGTGTTGCGGGTGCCATGGACACACACATAGAAGACCATAAATTACACCCAGACTCACTCAAATAAATGTACGCCATACATTGACTTACAAATAAATGGACGACGGGTCTAATACAAAAACCACGAAAAAAATGTCCCAAGTCAACCTATTCGAAATTTAAATTGTAATGTCATCGCTGTCAGTAGAACAAATGAAGACTAAAGCGGAGTGTCGCGCTCTGTATACGATTTTAGCGCCTTACAAGTGCGGACACTTTTTAGCGCGGACCCGACGTCCATATAATTGTAAGTCAATGACGCCATATAAATATTTCTCCCGACTCGGGAATCGCAACTGCGACCTCTGCGTGGCGGTCGTATACAGTCCATGTCGGACTGCCACGCAAAGGTCCAATACAAGCACTAGCAGCAAACATTGTTGTTTGCCGCTAGTGCTTGTATTGAAACCTGAGCAAGCGAAGCAAGCTAAGATTGAACCACGAGCGAAGCGAGAGATTCCTGAGCGTAGCGAGGGTTTCAAGCCACGAGACACAAAACTACTTTGCTGCCGAGCAAAACACACAACTTTTCACCTCACTATAGCGAGGAAAATAGTAGATGAACGAAAAACAGTTGAACTATAAAACCTTTAGGAAATGAAACTATTTTTCCGGATTTAAATCGCGTATATTTGTTTTTTCAAACTTACCGACTTTTCGGGCCCTTTACAGGTCCCATGGTCACGGTTGACTGAGGTGGTACAGTCTTCAACCAGTTATGTCTAATATTGATGCAAACCCTATTTTTTCACTATAGTTACAATAGTTATTAATTAAATTCCTTATTTTTAATTTTACAAAGAAAACATTCCAATTTACGCTATATTAAGTTTTACAAATTATTTTATTGAATGAATTTTTATTAAGTTCAATTTATTATTAATTATTAATAGAAATTAGAATAAACTAAAACATATTAATTAGTACTGCAGTCTTATGTCTGTTTGGGATTTTTCATTAGAGGAAATACTGGATCCCAAACTGGTGGTACGGAGAAACCATCTTCCCTGTTGAAATTAGGATGTTTTTTAATTTCAATGGCTTCTCGCAGCATCCTGGTTAGACAACGGACTTCTTTTGCAAGGACCTGGGGTTTGTCAAACTTCATTGAATGTGTAGGTTTATCCATGACATGCTCGCAGACTGCAGACTTGTTTACGCGACGGTATTTGACATCAGTTATATGTTCTTTGACGCGGATACAAATACTCGCTTTGTTTGTCCAATATAAGAGAGACCGCACTCACAGTCAAGCTTGTAAACTCCTGCATCCTGTAAGGGGATGTTACATTTCACGGGTCTCAGGAACTGAGAAATCTTCCTCAGGGGCTTGAAATAGGTCTTGATAGATGCGCGCCTGAGGACTCTTCCGATCTTGTCTGTAACACCTCTCACGTAAGGTAAGATGGCAGGTCTTCGCTCGACTGTTGGTGGTTTCACGCGGGGCCTGCGGCATTGGCGTGGAATCTTCAACTTATTCGCATGTAGGACTTGCTTTATATGTTGAAGTGCCCCTGCCAGATGATTACTGTCGCAGACACCATGTGCTCTCTGAAACAAAGATTTGCCCACGGTAGCTAACTGGCTAGGATGGTGATGGGAATTACCATTGAGAAGGTGTTATTAGGATTTCTTTATTCTTGCTTATTATTTTATTCTTGCTTGTACTTTTATTTTGTGTGATTAAGTGATTATTGAAATTATTTTAGTTCTCGACGAATTAAAATTATTTAATAAACACAAGTAGTTAACATTATCAATTTAATGTCAACAGTAATAAGAATAAAATATACCAACGGATTTATGTTACATAAATAAGTAATGTACGACAAATCGCGTGGTTGAACGTGCCATTATCTTTTTTTTCATCGAAAGAAAAAGTTCGGTGCACCACAGTCCATCGTCAAGTTCGAATTTCAAAAACCTTTTCCACTCTAGCGTGCAAAAAACACTTTTTGCGCCATTGACTTACAAATAAAAGGACGACGGGTCTAATACAAAAACTACGAAAAAAAATGTCCCAAGTCAACCTATTTAAACGTAGTGACATGTCAAGGAATATGAAAAAGCTAAAACGTTGAATTTAAATTGTAAAGTCATCGCAGTACTGTCTAATTTTGCTTGCTTCGTTGTCAGTCGAACAAACGGAGACTAGAGCGTGAATGACGCTCTGTATACGATTTTAACGCCCTATAAGTTCGGACACTTTTTAGCGCGGACCCGACGTCCATATAATTGTAAGTCAATGTTTTGCGCAGATTTCTAATGAGAAAGAATGCCTTTCCGAGCTAGTGAGTTGAAAAAAAAATTTCTTAACCCATTCGCGAGAGTATCGTGCTTTCGCCGGTTGATGCGCTGGTGGCAGATACTGTTCTCATACATTAATGCAAACGTTTGTAAACCTTTCTTCTACAGGCTATTAAAATTAATGTAACAAATAATGATACTGACGTTAATAAATAAGTCAGTATTAAGATTTTTTATGGACAAATAACGTTCTCTTACGTTCTTCGAAATTTAACGACGTAGTAGTACATCGTTCATTTTTTACGCTTTATTTATTTAGGGACTTTGATCGTTACTGAACATGTCAGCCTCATTAGAAAAACAATACCTACATCACTTACAAATGTTTAGGGTGGCATAGGACGTAACTCGCGCGAATGTGTTAAGGCGTACACAGACTACGCCTATGTAATGTGACGTCACGTATTGTGATACTGATGTTACGTTAGACAAGAGACATTGAAGCGGGTACACTGGTGATTCGGTTATAAGCCGAAGATCCCTAATCCGTTTTGAAACTACGTTTACAGCAAAAAAATCAAGGTTTTTTATGGATTTTCAGTTAAGTCTATAAATAGAAGTGCCTATCATCACCGTTCGTTACGTTATCAATAACGAAATTGAAGTTCTTTTGATATTTAAATTTTCCTGTATCGTAATTTAAAAGTCGAATGGCTATAAATCTATAAACGACACCGGATTCTTGGATCCGGATATGTAAAGTCAGCGCCGGCGCTAGCCCATGTAGCGCCCGGGTGGCCCGGGTGCAATCAATATCCTGGCGACCTATAGTAGGCACGCGATCAAAATAGAATACTTACAGATATATTTTCCCTAGTAATCGCAAATTCGGGTGCAATTTTAAATAATAATAATAATAATCATTTATTTATTTATGGAACTGCAATGGCGTAGGAAAAAAGCCTCCAACGTGACCGAATCGTGACTAGTCCAGACATCCGTTTTCTCGATTTTTCTATATGGCTCAGAGTCGTGGACGATCCGGGTATCACAATGGAAACAAATAGACGCTTTCGAGATGTGGTGTTGGAGAAGGATGCTCCGTAAACCGTGGACCGCTAGAAGGACAAATCAATCCATAATTGAGCAGTTCATATCGGAGACGGACTTTCCACAATATGCTACCAGAGAATCCTACAGTACAGTAGTTGACAAACTGGTTGTGGTGAGTAAGGTGGAGGGAAAGAGACTTCGCGTTCGATCACCTAGCCGATGGAGTGACCAAGTGACTGCCTTCACTGGTCTCCCTATAACAACTGTCCTGAAAGAGGCCACCAGATGGAAGAAAATCGTCCATAAACTCTCGTAAACCATTCGGGGACACGACCTTCAGCAACACAACAACAAGGGCTCAATTTCTGTTAGTACTTACAAAAAAACCGACCTCAAAAGTCATTCATCCTCTAGTTTGTCACCCTTAGAGGTGGAATATTTTCTTCAAATTTAAATGGGACCACTATTGAAGTACCCTCTTTTAAACAAAGATAGAATAATCAAAATCGGTTCACCAAGTTATCGCGTAGCACACATACAAAAGAAATACAATCGGATTGAGGACCTCCTCCTTTTTTGAAGTCGGTTAAATCAATCAGTCTTATAAACTAATGTTAGTATTTAAAAATTAAGAAAACTTAAGCTTATTTACATCCCACTTGAAATGGCACTACAATGACCAATATAATCGCAGTCCATTCTGTGGGCGATCATATGTAGTATACTGTTGGAGCTGCCTCCTGTATACCATGGATGCGTGGATGCCATGGATGGACTTATACGTATTGTAGCGTAAAAACAATCCACGCGTTCTTTATCAAACATTCCTGATGCACTACAGAAGCGCGGCAGCCCCAACAGTCAACCAACCCGAAACGCGTTATTATATTGGACGCGAAGAGCACTGTCTTTCGGGTATAATTGGCCTACATAATGCATTTGTATTAAATTCTGTGCAACATGCCCAGAAAAGAGAAAGACAAAATGTTGTTGGGGAGCTTCGCTTGCGCCGCGCGGGACGAATGAAATATTCTTTATTGCACATTAAAAATTACAATGACAAAACAGAACAGTAATGTGAATATCACAGAGTAAGACAATGCACAACGGGCGGCCTTATTGCTAAGTAGCAATTTCTTCCAGGCAACCTTAGGATAGAAATTTAACAGTTGAAATGGGGGGTGCAACCAAAGAATATCTTGTAATGAAACTGGTTATAAATAAATACACTGCTCATCAATATAGTAAATATATAAACAATAATATCAATTATATACATTATACTATTTCCTATAATACTTTTGTAGGAAAATAAAATAAATAGCATTAATAATAAGATAAATACACAAAGAAGATTATGACTCTATGCAAAAGAAAATAAAATTAAGGAATGAACATTAAAAAAAACTGTAGTTAAGGAAATTATCCCTATGACGACGTTTGAAGCAATCAAGAGAAGGGGATCGACGAATAGGTTCTGGGAGAGAATTCCATAGACGGATAGCAGATATAGTAAACGAGTTGGAGTAAAAATCAGAGTCATGTTCAGTATGAGTGTATCAGAGGAACGAAGAAAACGGCAGAGTGTAGAAGAGTGAAAAATAAAACGCTCTTTTAGGTAAAGAGGCGTAAAGAGATAGAATAAAATAGGAAGAAAGGAAAATGTGTGAACTTCTTTTTATGCAAGCGCCTTGTGGGCGGATTACATGCAAAGGCAGTACGATGCTCTGCTTGTACAATTCAATGACTCAGGGTGTTGCATTGGCTGTCCAGGTACTGCAGCGCTTCAGGGATGTTCAAAGAGGCGCGGGTAGATTGTTCCAACGCAACAATGCGCAAGCGATGCACTTCCTTGGTGCGCAGGGTGCGGGCCATCGCCAACAGCATCTTGACCATATATTATTTAACTTAACTGCCTCTGTGGCCGAATGGTTACCATGCCGGACTGCCACGCAGAGGTCCCAGGTTCGATTCCCGGGCCGGGAGAAATATTTGTATGGCCTACATTTATTTCTCTCGTGAGTTTGGGTGTAATTTGTGGTTGTCTATGTGTGTCCATGGCACCCGCGACACAGGGTTTCCCTAGTGCGGGGCTATGTTGAGTGTGTGCGTTATTATTATTATTATTATTATTATTATTATTATTATTATTATTATTATTATTATTATTATTATAACTAGCAGGTCTGATTGCACTTACGTAAATCACTGCAGTTTGGTATATTTAAGCAAAAGTAGCCAGTAATAATTACTTGAATTTAATTTAATTTATTTGGACATTGTTTAAAATTTAATTTATGTAATTTCAAAAATTAATGTATAATAAAACAATATGCAATATAATTAGTAATGTGATATAATTCTATGTATTATTATGGACTATTTTGTCTGATATGAATAAATGAATTTGAAATTCAGCTAAAAAATGCACCTCTGATCACCGAAGACTTTTTTGACCGACTTACGACGGTAGTTTTTGAACGTCGTCTTAGGGGGAGTCTTTTGTAATAGGAATCTTTTGAGGGTAAAATTTTCTTTGAGGGTGATCGGAATGGCTCCCGATTTAAGACTAGATACAATTATGAGGATTACGGAGTTTTGACGCGAAACGTCTTTAAAACCAGATAGAAGTCCGATCTTGCATGGAGTACTGCAGTCATCTGTGGGGTCGCTCAGCGAATTATCAACTTGAGGCTCTTGATTCGATTGAGCGCAGAGCCAGGGGATTATTGGCGATGATAAGCTCGAATCTAAACTTCATAGTTTAGCCCACCGGTGCAAAGTTGCCCGTCAGTCGGTTTTCTACAGAATATATTACGCTGAGTGTGCCCATGAGCTCCATCAGCTCATCCCGCCCGCCCCTTTCACCATCGGACATCCAGACGTACGGCGGGATATCTTACAAGCAGCACAGGACAAGTGGTTGTGGCATTCTTTGGGGAGGCCTATGTTCAGCAGTGGACGCCTGAAATGATGATGATGATGATGACATTACAATGGAAGGTACGATATGTATACAGGATCAACTCACAATGTAACAGAGTGTGCCCACAATACTACTAAGTAAATTACCTGTCTAAATAAATAACAGAGTTGGACTTGCATTAATATACAACGTGGTGACTTAATTGCGTTACACTCGAAGGGGGTAATTCCGTCCATTAATACGATAAGTTTTTACTATGCCCTACATTTTGCTCGAATGGACATAAATATTAAATTTAATTTGAAATTTATCATGAGCTCTTTAGCGAAGGAAAATATCGTGACGAAAGCTGCAGGTCGAAGAAGGTTCACAACACTCGGAAAACGTGTGAAGACCGCGACCTGCATAGGACCAGCGCGGCGTGGCGGACTCTGGCCTAAACCCTGGCCTGAGAGGAGACCCGGGCCGATGATGATGATATAAATATTTACTACGTACCCCCAAAGTAAAAACTGTGTATAATAATTGTAAGTAACTATGAAGTCATTGAACTTTATGTCCACGCGTCATCATAATGGACTAGCAGTGGTGAAGGCGTAGCGTTCATCTCTGCCGCCCGGAACCAATCTTAAATTTGTTGCCTTTATTTTCACGATTACAAAAGTAGTTTGTTCAGGTAGGCTCGGCTCGATTGTGTTTTTGTGTAAGCCTGCCTTCGCCACCTTTATGTTGTTCAGGATATCGTTTTCTTAAATAGTGGAATTTATTATTCATTGCTGTGTCGCCCGGGGCCATGGCCCCCGATGTATCCCCCACGCTACGCCACTGTGTACTAGGTTAAGAGTATAAGTCTAGCTGTGCACTTAAGATTTATATTCAACCCTATGTCGCTTATGATAAAAGCCTTCCAAAAGTGTCAAGCTTGATGTGCCCTTTACAATACCAACAGGGATGTAATATAATAATAGCTTTTTCTAAAAGGTTCTTGCTGTTTAAGTAGTCGTTGCTTGAAGCCATCGAGTATGTAACCAGAAATAGAAACGAAATAAGGGCCATATATTCCTGGTAACCCATCAGTGATACATCACTTATAAATATCAACTCTCGTCTGCACTGAAATATAGACAGCGCCAACAACTGATCTGTGTGTACGTCTCCGTATATTCCGAATATATTCTGTATTTATTATAATAAAGATAATGTCTCTAACAATGGCATCCTGTTTCATTCGGAGATGTGGGGAAAAACAGCAAAACATCTAATTATAAAACAAACCGAATCAAATTTCATCGGTAATTAAATATTAATTAAGTAATTTTGCAATTTTCGTCCATTATAGCAAAGCTCAAGTTAACTGGTCGATTTGAAGTGAAACAATTGACAACACCCGTCAATTGTTTCGCATTCGGGCTGGCCAATCGGAACGCAGTTGTCACAGTAAGAAGGCAGAATAATTTTCAAACAAATTAAATGATATTTCGCATTGACTTACAAATAAATGGACAGCGAGTCTAATACAAAAACCACGAAAAAAATGTCCCAAGTCAACCTATTTAAAGTAGTGACATGTAAAGGAATATGAAAAAGCTTTTAAATTGTAATGTCATCGCAGTACTGTCTAATTTTGCTTGCTTCGCTGTCAGTCAAACAAACGAAGACTAAAGCGTGAATGACGCTCTGTATACGATTTTAACGCCCTATAAGTTCGGACACTTTTTAGCGCGGAACCGACGTCCATATAATTGTAAGTCAATGATATTTCGTCTCTATTTTTGGTTATATACTCGATGCCTGAAGCTTAATTGAGAGTATTAGCGAAAAATTGTTTCATCGTTGTTCCACCTTTTTATCACCCTTTTTCTCTGGTTCCTCACTTACTTTTGAAATTTAGATACGTTCTCTAATTCTTTTTCTTCGTCATTCTTACTTTGCTTCGTTCCGCCGTCACCCCTTACAAAATTTAAGAACCGAAAAGGCGCATTTTTCAATCATGTAAACCTAACTACATAAAAGGCAGCAATATAAACACTTTTGGGGGTAAGTGTCTACTTTATATTCATCCATAAGCATATATAATATGTAATTTAAGTTAGGGAGTGTTATAGTATTGTTTTTTGTTACAGCCTTTTCCTATCTTCTCCTTTTCTTTCACCCTTTCCTTGCTTATTTATAGTTCTACAATAAAATATTAGTTTACACGAATTACACTTGTCGGCGACGCGTGACACCATATGATGTCTGGTAAACGACCTCGGAATCGCCGAAAACGCCAAAACTTCTTCTCCAGTCGATAGATAGAATCGGTCAGCATTCTCGCCACAAACGAATTAAAATTTACGTAAAACTTTTTTGTGTGGTGACACCGACCGCAGGAAATAAGTGTGATTACGCCGGCTCACCCTGAGTACCTACCCTGGCCATCAATCTCGTACATACAGCGGTGCTGCGTTCTGGTAAAATAAATAAGATCTTACTAATCACGGCGGGTTAATATTTTTATAGAAACACTTTTTTGGCGCTAAAGAAATTTTACTCCAAAATGAAATAATAAAAAAAAATACAAAAAACAAAAACTTTCAAGCTAAATATTTATCATAACGATACCGTGGATCATTTCCTCGAACACAAACAAATTAAAAAGAAGTTAAACTTAATTTCCTATTAAATAATGATCTAAATTATACCAATTTCCTAAGATATTTCTCACAAATGTTTACCGTTATACAGAAAATGTTCCTAATTTGTTATAAAAACAAAAAATAAGCCAGTCTCACGTGGCCAAAAATTTAGCTATATAAAATTAAATTTAAACAAAATTAAAAAATTAAATTAAATTGTTTCTCAGAAACGTTAGCGCGGGGTCACCAGAATATCGGTAATTAATCAAATTCTTAAATTGCCGCCGGTTGATTAATAGCCTGTTTGATAGATTCCCCGAACGAATTTCAAGCAAGAATATGCTTAAATGGCGTAAGCTTGAGAACAAAATGCTGACAGACTTATCAATCATGTTTTCCGCTATTCATTTAACACCGGAACGTATATAATTAAAATGTAACAAAAATTGTACCACTTGTAACATTTTGAAGTCCTGACAATATATGTCCCATTCTCCACTTCCTTAGGCCGGCCACATACTGTCGGTATCCCATTTTGAAATTCCGTTTCGGATTTCCGTTTCTGAATTTCGAAGGCAGCAAAACCGTACAAATCACGGACTTATCACACACATACATACTATTCTGTTCGATTTTTTCCGATTCGAAGTTCCATATGGTGACTTGTGTAGGTATTTGGAATTCCGCACCGACAAATGCCGTTCCAAATGCAAGTCTTCCATATATTTTGTAATGCAAGTCTTACGCAGCACACAGTCATAAATTCCGTATATATTTTCGCTGCGAGAACACGTGGACTCAATACCTCGCGTCTCACAGCTGAGTCTTGTTATTCCGAACGGAAATAAACGTATATGTGTAATGTATATACTCGAATCGATATTCGGAAACGGAATTTCTTAATAAATTCTAAATAAATCATTTTTTTCGTTACGCAGTGTTAGTTACACAGCTTTTAAAAATAATTGCTGCATTTCTGAACTCTACACTATTTTTTTTAATTGGTAGGACTTTTTGAACCCTGTTTTAATATTTGTCGTCAACTGCCATTTTGTTACGGCGAAGAAATTGGACGTTTGATTGGGCAAGTATTTTGTATATTTTTTTATCAGGTGATTAACGACTGTTTTCTTTAGAAAGTGTATTTCTGAATATTAATTTATTATCAAAGACTACTGATACATACATATTCCTAAATTCATTGAGATTTCAATTCAAAAATAAAGGTTGTGGTTTAAAAAAAAATTGACGTAAGAATTTATCAGATATTCTTAACAGTTTCGTTATGTTACGAAACTGAGAAAATACAAAGTTGCATATACATTCATTATAATAACAAACAAACTGATACATGCATAAAGTTAATAAAAAAAGTATTTAACTAAAACTAGTTTTGTTTGCAGAAATGGCACCCATGACGAATGCCGAAAGGCAAAAAAATATCATGAACGCTTGAAAAATGACCTCGTTAAATGTCAAGTTTTGAGAAAAAAACATTTACGTAAAGTTAAATCAAATAAGAAGAAAATAAAGTATCTAAGCGATACTCAAAAAAGTAAAGTAAATAAAGTTAAGTGGACCTAGTGAAGCAAAAGGAAAAGAAAATCAACTAAAGATAAATAAACACATTACTTAAAGGAAAAACAAATGAAAAAAGTATAGAAATGCAACAAGACATAAATATGGAGAGTTACAATAAAACGAAAGAAAGATAAAAAGCAGTACCGAAAAGAAAAGAAAACAAAGCAAGACCGCAATTTTAATTTTGAGATTGTAATGCGCTAATAAGGTTTATTTTTTAAATATTTTTATTTTGTTATAGTGTATTATAATGGTCATTTGAAAGTTCATATTCAAGTAAAATTTCCCTTGCTGTGTAAATAATAATGTGATTTCTGTAGAGCGGAAATTCGTGAAGTTAGAAAGAAAAATAAATATTTTGGTAAATATGTTATGACATTTTACTTACTTAAATTTAAATACATGAGAAGCCAGATAAAGACGTTAGTCTAGTGACCTTGACATATGTGTTCGCAACTTTATGTTATCAGTTTCGTTATTTATCAGTTGAGTTCATTGACTTACAATTATATGGACGTCGGGTCCGCGCTAAAAAGTGTCCGAACTTAAAGGGCGTTAAAATCGTATGCAGAGCGTCATTCACGCTTTAGTCTTCGTTTGTTCGACTGACAGCGAAGCAAGCAAAATTAGACAGTACTGCGTTTAAATTGTAATGACATTACAATTTAAATTCAACGTTTTAGCTCTTTCATATTCCTTTACATGTCTACTATACTACTACGTTTAAATAGGTTGACTTGGGACATTTTTTTCGTGGTTTTTGTATTAGACCCGTCGTCCATTTATTTGTAAGTCAATGGTTGAGTTACATTTTTTCGTTTTGGTTAATTTTCTGCGTTTGACCGACCTACTATTTTTTGAACTTTTTGATAGGCAAAATGCGAAGGCAAAAGCCATAAAAAAAACATTTTGGAAAGTTTAAGTAGATACGTCCAAAAACACGTTTCAGAGTAAATATTTCAACAATTATGTTTAAAATCATAATTAACATCCGGCCTGAGGATTAATTTTCAATATATGGCTGACATAATAAAAATACGAGAATTATCACTAAACTTTTTTTAATTACAGACAAACAAAGTAAATTTCTCTCACTCCCAATTTTTAAAACAACATTTCTATAATACATGAACACGGTCAAAATTAACGATTGTTGTTTCAAAAATGGTTATAATTATATTTCACTTTTATACGTTTTCATTTGGTTATTTTTACAATCGCGAATGAAATGTAAAATTTATTATATAATCATAAAGTATGCTTTTGGATTATGTTTATTATTCAGCCAGGTTTGGGTTTGCACGTAACCATAGCGTAAAGAGATTTCATTCACAGACAGAAGTTTACGTTAAATCTTCCACTGTACCTAATAATAAACCATAATATTACTATCTAATATTATTATAATAAGTGTCCATTTAAAGAAAAACCTTTATTTATTGAACTAACCTGGCTACTCGATTAATTGGTACTTAAGAAGGACAAGGTATAGTTGGAATAAGGGTAAAATAAAAAAAACCGACCTCAAAAGTCATTCATCCCCTAGTTTGCCACCCTTAGAGGTGGAATATTTTCTTCAAATTTAAATGGGACCACTCCTAAGGTACACTGAATCCAACAGAAAACTCAAAATCGATTCACAAATGCCGAAGTTATCGCGTAACACACATACAAAAAACCATACAGTCGAATTGAGCGCCTCTTCCTTTTTTGAAGTCGGTTAAAAAAAGCATCTTGAAGTTACATTTTAACCGACTTCAAATAAGGAGGAGGGTTCGTCTTTCGTCTGTATTTAGTTTGTGTGCGTGTTATTCGATTACTCCGATATTTGTAAACTCATTTCGAGGATTACTTTTTGATGTAAAGTCAGATTGGGGATACCTCGGTAGTGGTCTCATTCAAATTTAAAGAAAATGTTCCACCTCTAAAGGTAACAAATTAGGGGATGAATCCAGTTTATTCAGTTTCAGTCACTTTCCGTTAAACGATCAATAAAACTTGGCGCGTAGATGAATGACAATTCCAATGAAAATAAAACACAGCGATTACAGATCATATAAGCAAACACTTGAGGTCGTTTATTTTGTGTAAAAGTTATAATTAAGTACATCACTTGAAAATGTACACACGCCAGCACATCAAGCTACACATTGACGTATCTTGTTCCGTTGCAATAGAGGCGATTTTCCAACAAAAATGTGTAGTCTGATGTGCCGTTGTCCGTACTTACGAGTGAATGCTAATTTACAGTGGACGAAATCTTGAGAAATGTGTTTTTAGAACTTTGAAAACCCAAGTTCATAATTACGTGTGTTTCTGAACCCATTATTAGATACAAAGAGAATTGATGACTTCTATTAAAATAGAAGCTTGTTCTCTACAGCAAAAGATGCTTAATGAATTGTTGTCAAGCTTAGCATTGCTGAATTTCGTTTTTATTTGGACAAGTCGGTTTTGCAGTAAAATGCAGTAGACAGCCAATTACATTGGACCTTGACCTCTCTGCAGATGTTACTGCGTGCCAATTGTAATGTTGCTTTTTCTGCTGTTATACTTTTTATGACTGATGATATCCAAAAGTACATTGCTAATTATTTAATATTATTATCCTTACAAAATTTAAGTACAGTATTTGCAGCAGTAGAGCGCCACCTGCCACTGCTACCTTACCCATTTCTGCCGCCAAGCAGTAATGTCAGCATGACTGTGTTCCGGTTTTGAAGGGTAAGGGTGCCGGTGAAATTACAGGCACATGAGACTTATCAACTTATGACTCAGGGTGAGTGACAGGTGGCACTGCAACTGTTATGGACAGGTGTGTATCTTACCATCACGCGTACGACTTGTACATCCCGTCTGTCGCATGACATTATTAAAAAAAGTGCAGTTTACTAACTCTACTAAGTTCACAAGTCGATTTTGGCTCAGTGATTAGATACCACAAAAAAACATTTTCTCGAATAAATATTTATTTAAGTAGGCATATTATGTTTTGAGTTTCTTAATGATTTGTTACCTTTTTAAGCTGACAGCTCTGCAGCCAATGCTCAATAGATAAATAACAATAATACACAACTCGTTGTGACGGTATATTAAGAATGGCGAGATTTTGTAGTTACAGTTTTTACACGAATTAATTTTTAGTTTAAATATATTACGTTTTGATTTTCGTATTTATTTGTTACCTTTTAAGGTCATGGCTCTATACCCCAATACTTAATAAATAAATAATAATAATGTCCGTATTGTCCTCTATAATAGTTGTGGCTCATGGTCTATTTCGGACGCTTGAAAATTGAGATAATTTCCATAATTTTGATAATTGTACCTATCTAATTAAGTATCTCGCTCGGCAGTCTATTCTATTTTGCCATTTACAGCGAAGTATATACATAGATAGATACGTTGACATTTTCAAGCAATTAATGCTCATTAGTAAATTTGTCAGTAATCAGATTCTTTTCCTTTTGAACATTTCCAATCTCTGTTCTTATAATGAGCTTCTCAAATGAACCTTTGTCTTCGCTTGATCAAATCATAAGAACGAACTAATTAATTCGCTATTTTAACTTACTACCCGTTAAAACAAAAAATAAAGATCTCCAGCGACCATACAGAGAAAATCGTAAAGTCTGCTGTCTCGTTTCGTAACTCAGTTACTGTTGGGTAATTTTACAAAAATTTTAAATAGGGAAAATTTTTCCGGATTTTTTTTTTAAAACTGGGAAAATTAAAAACATTGGAAAATATAATTCGAAGGCATATAAGTTCTTCGTTTAGAAGTGTCTTTTGAAGTTTTATTATGCGTGAATTGTAAAATAAAATTGTATAGCTAAAAAAACAAGTTAAAGCAAAACGAGATTTAAAATGATTGGCCAATAGCAAAAAAAAATCATAGGTAAAAAAATTATAATGACTCCATCGTTTTCGTTCCGTATGTAGTTTCTGACAGGTGTCAACTGTCAAATGTGGAAAAACACAGGACAAAAATATAAGAAAAATAAACGGAAAATTTTTCTGGAAATATGGTTTTTTAAAAAGAAATTTTTCATGACCCATCACTAAATTCAGCCGGGACAGCAATGACGCGGCTGCCTTAGGCGAAAATGTCGCTGGTTGGAGTCTTGCCGGATCGAAGGAATTTTTGTTAAAGATAGAACACTATCTATATATATGTATCAAAAAAATATCGATGTAAAATTCTTATCTAGGAGCCTATTACAATAGTGGTTTGCGTTACTCTTAGGCATATTTTCATGAATTGAGTTTGGGACACATTGGGCTACTATACTATAATGCAAGGCTATTGAGAATACTGCGTTGTAGGGTTTAAGAGCATATAAATCGTGACATTTAAGATTTAAATTCAACTCTATATCACTTGCAATAAAAACGACTCAAAGACCATTGCCAAGCTCTAATTTGCTCTTGAATTACGTACTTAGATAGTGTAAGGTTATTTGCAGATCAGGGATTGTTTTTGAAACTCCACTGTGATTATTTGGCCGCGGCGGTAGTTTGTAGCCTTGTAAAGTTAATAATTGAAGAGGTCCGTGCGGAGAGAGTTAATTTACAAAGCCAGTTAAGACAAATTTGCCGACGTGGCTTTGGATTATTTAATTAGATTCGGTAGAAAGAAAAACCTGAATACTCTTCGGGAGCTATTGTTTATTTAAGACATAAAAAACCCTCCCCAACAAAAGACACCGTCGCTCTCATTAAAAAGCGAGCAAAATAGTTCCTTAACAAGAATATTTGCTTAACAAAATAAATATCTCTGAGGGGCAATTTAATTGTTAATGTCGGCTTGGATGGAGTTGTTGTTTTAGTAGCAGAAAGAATGTTCTATGTTGTTTAAAGCAATTAAGAACAATTGTTCTAACTTGTCACTTGTGCCTTTGCGATGAGTTCACAGTGACAGATGGCGTTTGGGCAAGATGGAAGCGCCCCTAGCGGTGACAATAAGAGTAATATTTTGTATGCAAGTTATCATTAAATGTAGAGACGACTGTCATTGTAAACTCATTGTGGTACTGAATAACATAGTCAACCCATTATACAGCTCACTGCTGGACACGGTTCTCATTTAAGGGCATTTTAATAAGAGTAAGTAAGGCAACTCCCGCCTGTTCTATTGTAATAAACACGTCTACTATTTGGCGTTATTCTCTAAACACTGGGATGACTTAAGTTATATAATTAATAGCACACTTTTAAAAAAATGTCTGGATTAATATTAAATTTAATTACAACTTCTTTATAAAAAAAAACCGACCCCAAAAGTTCTTGCAATTACATCTATTTGTCAAGTTTTATTGACATCGGTCACCGGAAAGTGCACGAAACCGATTTCATCCCCAGTTTGTCACCCTTAGAGGTGTGGAATATTCTTCAAATATGAATGGTACCAACACTGGGATACTACTCTGTTTCAAACAAAAAAAGAATCATCAAAATCGGTTCACAACGAGCCGGAGTAATTGCGTAACATATATACAAAAAAAAAACGCTCTATGTAACGCGAGTCAAAATAAACCGATTAAATTTGTAAGCAACAGATAATCGACATCGAGTTTTTTGTCAATCAACGTGTGTGATCAGATAATATCGACTAAATGAGAAATATTAGAAATAGTATATAACAATAAGTAAATATAAGTATTTTCAATTGATAAAGAAGTGTTATTTCATCTTTTCGCAGGTGATTTTAGTGAAATGGAACGAGCCATATCAAAAGCTTGCTTCCTGCGACAGCTCAGGGGTGATCTTCGTGTGGATCAAGTACGAGGGGCGCTGGAGCATCGAGCTCATCAACGACAGGAGCACCCCTGTCACGCATTTCTCGTGGTCCCACGATGGACGAATGGCTCTCATTTGCTACCAGGTATGTGAATTCGTTTATAGTACCTACATTAAAAACTCAAAAAAGAAACCGACACAAGTCAGTCTCACGATAGCTTTGCTGAAGTAGTTGAGGAGTTGGGTAGTCTATAACGTTGTCGTGGTTGCAGCATCTGTAGTGCTAGCACGACTATGTGCGCGAGACTTGCGCAAGAGCGTCATAAGGTGCGACATACGCGTTTTATGTATATAAATATA
>NW_020653854.1:24948752-24973971 GCF_003589595.1 Hyposmocoma kahamanoa
GAATCGCTTCTATAAGTTTTTAGATTTATAACTAGTATTGCAAAGGGTAACTGATTAAAAAGTTTTAATAAAACGAAAATAAAAATGTTTACTTAATATATCGTCAATTCGAAACTGCTTTGTTTTGCATTGAGCTGTGACGCGAGTTTGCCGGAGGTAAAAGTTGTGCTGGACAGCGATCCTATAAGTGACGATATTAGATTTCATTTTAAATTTTTTTTGCCGAATTGTGTCGTAAAATTATACATCCATAAATTTAACTGCACATCACTATTGATATAAAATATACGTCAATTAGCTCCTTCAACGTAGTTATGAATTAATACGAAACTTGATGAGTGGACAAAAGTCAAAACGGCCATCATAGCGTGCCGGTACTATAAAGTAAATTAGTCTAGCAGTACCAAATTTGAAGTCAATCGGAAAAGTGGAAATAAAATAAATATCCAGTTTATGACTGAGATCCTACGCTAACTGGGAAAATCACTGATGGTATTAAAACAGCTGAGCAGCTGTTCATCAAACGTAGCTAAGATCCATCCCGATTATCGACCTTAAAACCGTTTTAAGGTTGGTCGATTTAAGCATAAAAAAATATCGAGTAATTTCATTCGTAGATTTAGCTGGTTTTTTTTTGTAATACCAAGTGGCGGGACGAACAAGTCGTGCGCCTGGTGGTGAGCGACACGCCTATCCATAACAGTTGTAGTGCCATTCAGAGCTTTCAATCGCAAAGATCTTATGGACACTGATACTGCGCCCGTCACCCTGAGACATAGTTGACAAGGCCCATTTCACCAGCACCCTTACCCTTCGAACTGCTACCAAAAGGGCCGGATCGGGACCGCGGCGGGTCTAACATTCCCAGTCCCGCACACGCGCTCCGTGTGTTGTCGTCCATATAAATAGACACGGATTTGGGCCTAAGGGTCGTATTCCAGAACTCTACTCAATACTCAAGTCAGGACTTGAGTATTGCAGTGAGCACTGAAAATCATACTCAAGTCCTTGCCATTAGGGTCGTATTTCCAGTGTTTGAAATCATACTCAAGTCTGCTCAAATCCTGACTTGAGCATTGAGTAGAGTTCTGGAATACGACCCTAAGTGTCGTATTCTAAAACTCTACTCAATGCTCAAGTTAGGATTTGAGTATGGTTTAAAGCACTTGATATCATACTCAAGTCCCTGCCATTAAGGTCGTATTTCCAGTGCTTGTGTTTCAATTGCAATCCTTACTTGAGCATTGAGTAGAGTTCTAGAATACGACCCTAAGTGTGTTTCACGATTAAACCTGTATTCTGAAAAGTTATCATTTTGCAGATCTGGCCTTATTTTATCAAGCATGCTAATATTATTGCATTATAGCGTACAAAACGCGCTTTTGGGTAATGCAGGACTCTTAAGTGGCAATAAAATGTGGTAACTCCTAAAGCAAGCCAGGTGGAGGTCGTGGACGGCAAATACGATTAATCGTTGTTAATCTTCCGAGGCCTTGACGATGAGGACGGGCGTAACTCGAATTTAATTACCGGCAATGCTTTAATTAGGGATTTTCACTGCAGGGCTGTCAGCCTCGATTCGATGTGTTTTATTTCGTTATAGAGAAAGTCTGTTGTTGTTTGATGTTATTTAGAAACGTGTGCTAAATGTATTTTAAATTTAATTTTGGAATTTGTAGCAAATTGCGGCAGTCGCTAATTTCTTGTTCTTTACGCGTTTATTATCTTTTTAACAGACTTCAAAAAAAAGGTAGAGGTTCTCAAACCTACTGTATTTTTTGTATGTATTTTACGCGATCACTCTGGCATTTGTGAACCGATTTCGATGATTCCTCATTGGTCCCGTTTAAATTTGAAGGGAATATTCCACCTCTAAGGGTGATGATAACTAGGTGACGAATCCGGTTTCGCGTACTTTCCAGTAACCGATTTCGATAAATTTTGGCAAACAGAGGCAATTCCACGAACTTTTCAAGTGGTTTTTTTATCCTTTTTAATCTTTCTAAATTTAGCTTTGCCTATTTTGACGTTTTTCGTATAATGTTATACGAAAAATTACACAATAATTTGAAATTAAATTAAATATTTATTAACAATAAAATTCGCAACTCCAAAGGACTCTTTGACTAAATTGGAAAAGAACTTTTAAAAAAATTATTACAGACAATGGAACCGTGCGTTAGGTTTTATACAATGGCGAAAGTAATAAACACAATTAGATTTCAAAGTCATATAGGCTATACGTTTAAGACTGGTCAATACATATATAAATAATTGTTGTACAATAAAAAGTGTTAGACTGAAGCTCAATTTACCAGAGGATACCGGTCTAAGATAAGGCTTACTGTCTCAGTTGCTTTATATATTTTATCTACTTTTATTTACTCATGATTGGTGCTAAACAATAACCATTTTACTTACATGATCGATAATATTTACTTTGAGTTCAAAGATACTCTTTATTCTCATTAAGACAATTGTCACTTACACGAGTACTTAAAAACTAATCAGTAAATTAACAATATTCCAGTCTAAGCTGTGGCTACCATTGGATACAAACATAAGTTGAGAGTTCAACTGTTTACAAATTTAAATTATTATTATACATAATCTCAGTACAGAGTACTAAAAAAACCGACCTCAAAAGTACGTGGAATTAAGTATATTTGCTAAGTTTTATTGAAATATCCCCTAGTTCGCCACTATACAGGACTTGACACTGGAGATAATAAAAATCGGTTCTCACTACTCAAAGTATATTGGGAGAAAAACGCCTTGAATTGGAGAAATAGTAAAATCAACCATTAAAGTAATTGCTCCTAAATTAATGTTAGGCGCTATTTATGAAAATGAATCTTCATGCGTGAGCAGCCACCCTTCGAGGTGGATGATTTTCTTCAAAATTAAATGGGACCACTATGGAAGTACCCCCTTCCAACAAAAAAAGAATCATGAAAATCGCTTCACAAATACCGGAGTTATCGCGTAACATACATACAAAAAAAAAAGAACATACAGTCGAATTGAGAACCTCCTCCTTTTTTGAAGTCGGTTAAAAATAATCTTTATTTCAGTTGTGAATGGTCGTGAAGAATATGTTTATACAATTTCGATTTAAGTAAATAAATTAAATAACTTCTAATCCTTTACATCTGAGGGCAGTTTGTTAAAGATTTGCACTTCTTCAAAACCAACCACCTCTTGATCACGAACATTTATGAGATGATAAAGAGTACTACCACTTAATCTGAATGCCTACAGGCATGTAAGATCATAAAATTGGTCATATAATAGTCGTTTAGATTGATTATCCAAGCTAACAGCTTAACAGCTAGCAGCTAAACATTTTAGTATCAGTAGAACTCCTTGTTAAAGAGTTTGTCCAGGGAAGTACCGCCACCTTACCTATTCCTGCCGCCAAGCAGTAACGTGAGCATTACAGCGTTCCGGTTCGGAAGGGCAAGGGAAATTACAGGTACATGGAACTTGTGAACTTATGTCTCTAAGTTCTTAGCGATTTAAAGCTCAGTGTCACTGCAATTGCTTAAAGAACATTACTAATTCGATACGAAAAGAAATATGCCCCGTTGCTACCTCTGACAACCGTCGACAATAAAAGATTATCTAATTTTGCTTAAATAAATCTTTCAAAGGATTTCTTACATTAAGTAGATATGAATGACGCAGACGCCTGAAAATGGAGTAATTTTGAAAGGAAGCCATTCACGTGGAACCGTGAAACACGTGCAAGGTTTAAGGTCAAAGGGATGTTGGCACGACTGCGCTCTAATGAACGATCGATCATAAGTTTCTCCGAAGCAATACATAATGCAATTTGTTGGCAAGACTCACTGTTGCCATTTTAAAGGATGTGGGAGTGTGTAATATCGGATTTGCCAGTGTAAATTTTATGAACTTGTTTTAGCTTTCACATTTGTCTGAAACCTTTAAACTAGAAACTTGATGGTTTACTGTTTGGATGAAAATAACGCCCATCTCGTAAACTGAAGTGCTCTTAAAGGGTACTTATGTCACGCGGTTGGCTGGCACCACCACAGGTTGTAGGCTTTAGTGTAGCCTTGAGAGCCCAGATGACGTCCTTGTAAAGGGTTATCATTAACTTTCTTGATGTATTAGGAACTGTTACAGTGGCTTCGACATTTTGAACACAAAAATGTGTGTGATATAGGTATGTGCACAAACACGTTACATTGTTATGAAATGTACTTAAGAAAATTTTGACATTTAATAAAATATAAATTTACTAGACAAAAGCACGTTGTGACGACGGAACGAAGCGAAGTAAAAATGACGAAGAAAAAAAATTAGAGAACGATTCAAAATTTCAAAAGTAAGTGGTCAGGAACCAGAGAAAAGTGTGTTAAGAAGATGGGATGACGATGAACGAGGTCGCATGATCACAATTGGAACAAAATTTCGCTCCTTTCCCGTGGACTACCTGTCTGGTTTACCTGGATAGCCCACGGGCATTTATTCTATCCCGTGCTTCAACTCTTACGTCTAAAATGGAAATACTCAAAAACTTATATTGGTGGTGGCCAACCTCAAACATTTAGATTTTGAACAACTCCATAGCGGATTCGTTTTTAAATGTTTTAATTTTATAATATTGATTTGCATCAGTATACTCAATGTTGATGCAAATATATTGACTATAATGGTAATATAAAATCCATCCATGTAGTATAAAAACCATTTACACGGGGCCAATTGACGAGCCATTCAACAAAGTCGTGAAAAGATCGAAATTCGCAACGCCCTTCTACGCTACAGTCAGTATTATTTAAGATTCTTTACTAAACGGCAGTGCTAACTAGTGGAGTGGCTCAGGATTCACAAGTTCACACAAAGCCGTTCCGTGAGCCAATTTAATCCACGTGTGGTAGGGGAAGGTAATGGCTCGAAAAATTAGAAATCGTTCTAATTTAGAGGATTGTCTTTATCACCGGTCTGGAGACACTCCATAATGAATCTTCTCTATTTACACGACGCTAATTATGGCACAGTTTCCCAAAGGGGCTTCGGAAGCAACAGGGAGGCGTTGATGCTGTCCAGGGGGTGCTATCGCATTTGAAAAAAATAAACGTGAATTATCTATATAAATTACAAAATATTATATTTTGTTGATATTTGTAGAACTCCAGGTCCAGTTTATTTCCCTTAAATAAAACAAAAAAGTATGTATTTTAAATCATAATGGCATATAATCTTTTTTATATTGAAAAAGGTATCGTTGAAATGACGATGTCAAAAATTAAATAGACGATGATGACATATGAATTATTTAAGAACAAACACCTGTTGTCTTTTGAATCAAAACAAGGAAAAGATACTATTCTATGCAGAGGCAGTATATGGTTTCCACCATTGTCTTTGTGTACATAAATAAATGCTATTAGATGAGTGAAAAGTAAAAAAAAATTAAACAGTACCTTCTTTAACACTATTTTAAAATCAAGTTTGTTATCATAATTAAAGAAAAATTAAAATCTAAGATCTGTCCAAGGCTTAGCATGTGCGGAAGGATGAAAATTTTTACTACTCGAATAAAGTTAGAATACAGTTTGGCAATTTAGTGGGAAAACTATGGGATACTAATTATAAATTATAAATACAACTAACAAATAATATGAAATACAACTAAATATAAATAAAATTAAAAGATGAACCTTCCAAAGAAAAACTCTCACGTTCAAAGCGATATATTGCAAAGAAACGGTATCGGACATGAAAACAAATGACTTTCAATTTTTTTCCAAGTAAATAATGGAGTTTCAGTGTTTTGTAAAACTAAAGCGACTTGTAAAGTTAACGTGGGTGCTCTGTTCAATTTGTTAAAAGCTATCGAGCCAACGCTAGGCGCCATGGGGACAAAGAATGTTTAGTTAGATATCACCAAGGAGATCGCGATGTTGGGTGGATGAAAATTGGACTTCAATTAGAAAATTAATCGAAGGAATTTTTTCTGAGTGCTCGATCTTTGTATTAATAATTATGACAAACTAGTGGAGTAATTTCACAAAAAATAATAGAATATTAATTCAATAAAAATTGAAAATACAGCTAATAGCGGTCTCTCGCCAGGGCCGGTAGCTGTGAAGGGTGATAAAACTTTCATAGATTTCTCATAGATGGCGCTACGACTAAAAAGTCGTTGAAAAACCAAATACAAAGACACGACAACAAGCACATAGGAAAAATTCGTGAGGTCCGCTGGTTCGTTCCGTGGCTTAGTTGGTATAGCGTCTGGCACGGTATGCTAGAAGACGTCGGTTCGAATCCGGCCGGATCGAAGGAATTTTCTCTGAGTGTTCGATCTTTTCATTAATAATTATAGAAAATTAGTGTTAGTTAAATTTATATTTATTAACCCTGGGTCCCTGGGGGCCACAGGCGAAACTTCTAGCGAACGAGCTGTCGGATTGTACGGCCCTCTATGATTAATATTGGATCGCCGATTTGTGTAATTGATAGACAATAAGCTTTATTGTCCAACTTTGTAATAATTATGCACAGGATGAGTCGACTTCTATACTGCAAATTGATGCTTTATTTAATTCATTAGTTGAAAAGTAGTTACATCGTGACTAAAAAAATACCCTGTGATGTTTGAAATTAAATTCAATGTTTTTTTTTTATACTGGCGTAAACAAACTCATTCAATGAAGTGTAAAGCGAACGACGTCGATTCAATTTGCCATCACGTATCGCGTGAATGGAACCGTGCAACGCCGTGTGACACCTGCGTTCAGAGAACGTTCAGTGAATGTATTTTCAACTGATTTCGAAAACGAAGAGTTCTCTTTACACGACTGTGCGAAAAATAGAAAGTCTGAAACTTTATAGACTAAAGGGCATTTATCCAAGAACGGCTAAATTCTCAGACTTTGGTGGTCGAATCTTTTTTTTTGTTTATTACTCGTAAACAATACTTGTAAAGCCATTAAATTGTTGTTATATTTTAGTCGTTACAACACATATTATGAAAATATATTACATACGGCCATAACATTTAGTATTTGTAATATCGAATACACCGAATTCAAAAATCAGTCTCGACCAAATCCGAATTACTTATTTAACTATTAACAAATCATCCACCTGTTCTTTCTAGCCGCAGGGACGTAATGGACGAATAATGCGAACGAAATGTGTAATAAAATGCTTCACTTGTGATATGTAGCGTGATTAGTAACTACCACCAGATTCCAGCGTAAGTCTGGGACACGCAGCACTCTTGGTATTGTCATAAAACCATTGTCTAGTTTGTTGTGAAATTCAGCTTATCTAAATTTTACAAGTAAATCAAAAAAATCAAAAATAATTTATTCTCAGACAACTACAGTCCATATTTTACAGTTATAATATTAGCTTAGATAATTCAATAGGTTTACACACATTAAAATAAACAAAAGGCAACTTAAAGACATAGAATAATTAAACAAATTAAATTAAATATCAAATAAATCATCGACATGGTTTTAAATGCAGTTTCATGCAATGTAGCATGATCGGGCAATCCACTCTACCAGACACAACGCGCAGAATCTCATTCGTGCCGCAACGGATACGACTTATTAATGAGGCAGCTCTCTTTCTAAGGGTAGCATGGAAACCATCCGTGTGGGCATCCGCGAACATGCCTGATGCGCTGCAGTACCGTGGCAAACCCAATAAAACCCTGAACGCGTTGTTGTACTGAACGCGCAGGGCGTTGATTGTCTTCTGCGTAAAGTTGACCCACAGATTACACGTATAGTAGCATTGGCAGAATGCCTTGAAAAGTGTCACCTTCACGGGTACTGTGCAACGTGCGAATCTGCGCGCTAACATATTGCTTTTAACAGCCAACGCCCGTCGCTCTCTCTCTATGTCCTCATTATCCGTGAGATCCTCCGACACCCAATGGCCAAGATATTTAAATCGCGTAACTCTATTTAACGCAACACCGTTCAAATAGACGGGTGGTACTGAAGTGATCTTGTGACCCCGAGACTGGAACATCAGGAGCTCAGTTTTTTTTGCGTTTTATCTGAGCCCATGGGCCCCGGCATAACCCTCACATATCTCAAGCAATTTTCTTAAGGCACTTATCGAAGGAGCCAACAAAACCATGTCGTCTGCATAGCTAAGGTTATTTATACACTTGCCCCCTCAATACATTCCACAGTAAAGTCTAATATTGATACACAGTTTCAATTTTGAGAAAAATGATATTTTGTTTTGGATTCTGCATTCGGGAGACGCCCCTGTTGTCAGGTTTTAGGTATTTGGGACTTTTTTCCATTAGTCGAAAGGTTTATTGGAACGATTTTGTGCTCTCCAGATTTTAGCTTTCGACCTACACTATACATTCTTTTTTTGTAGATTTTCATTTTGACATATAAGTGGAGTTTGGTGCATGGACTGTTCATGTTCTTTACTGCAAGCGCAGCCATGGCGGCCATTTCACTGACATTGTTTTCCATTATTATTGGCATACCTTCCTCTTTACAATTAAATAAACATCCGATGATTTCGCTTAAAAATGATATGATGAAGACCCTTTTTAAGAATTATGATTGTATACTATCAAAAATATGGATTATTTTGGATCTGGAATAAATTATATTATTATTATTGTTTGGGCAAGAAGTGATCGCCGACCACTCGTCGATAAAGCACTTTGCGCGTAGAATGTACGATTTTTCTTCCTAATTTTTTCTTCTTGTAAAAAAATACATCGAAGAAATTGTTTTTTAAATGTTTAATAGTAATAAAAGATTAACTAAATAAAGGAGAACATCATTTCGCACCATTGGTTTAATAAAGCCACATCTGCAAAATGACAACTTTTCAGGGGACGTGTTTAAAGATTCTACAAGCGAAATTACTCGATAAGTCTTTACGTTTAAATAGGAGTTATAAAACGTCTCATATACACAATCTGTTTCATGTAGTTTGTATTATTTTAAAAATTTCATGTGAAAGCACTTTTGGCAATTATGATCACATATGGTGTTAGAAGGACACAATTTATTAGGTAGACAGATGATATAGAATAAGAAGCAGGCCAATGGTTCACATTAGGCGAAATTGGCGGGCTACTCATCCTTAAAGCTTAGCAACGGAACGTAGACGAGAGCACATTACAGTGCCAGGGTAAGTCGTTACCCCAACTTTGATCTTAATAAAAACTTTGCCCGTATCGTACAACCCCTTTGCAAGGCCCGACCTTAATATTTCCCTGATGACTACTTCACCCTGATATTCTAGACTAGACATCTAATACGTGCCTATTATGAACAAGTATACACGGAGTTAGAAAATGAGGGTAACCGGAGAACATATTTTTTCGCTCGTTAAATTGTTTGCAGTTCAAAACGTCGAGGTAAATATGTTGAGCCGGGTTGATCATGACTCATGCGTAATGAGATCGGGTCACATGTTCGATGCTTTAGTGGCATGTACGCTCACGATCACGAATACTATATCGAACAAATGTTCGATCCAAGCAAACAGTGTAAAGAGCGATGTGAAAGAGAGATGACGAGCCGAGGTGTGGGGACTTCACGTGAGAACGAACAAGACAACAATAGTATTGTAAGTTGCGGGCTGAGCGTGACGGGAATTGTTTAAAAACCTCTAGAATTTAACATAAGTTCAATTTTGCGGGCATGAGCCGCGCTGGGTCGAATAAAATGATCGAATTTGTTAAGAGGTCTACGACTCGGATCATCGGATACAGGTGCTCTTAAAATAATTTTCATTCGATCGAGCACTAGGGATAAGGTAATGTTCTGACCAAAAATACAACTTTTTCATTATACCAAGTGACGGAACGAACCAGTCAAGCAACATCAGGCATGTTAACCGACACGTTGCATGACACAGCAGTTGCAGTGGCACTCAGAGCTTTAAATCAGAAAGATCTGAGGGGCACTGCCAACCGTCACCCTGAGACATAAGTTGGCATGTCTCGTGTGGCACCCGTACACCCTTTAAAACCGGAACACAGTAATGCTCATACTATTTAATGGTCGTTTGGATTGTCCAGATTTATTACGGCAAATAAGTTTTCGACTGCCTGCCCGTCGTACCAGACATATGTACGTCTCTTTTTCATGTACCATTTCACTGCAGAAACTACGGCAAAAACTCTGTGCTCACAAGATTAGTTACTGGTTGCAATAAATATTGCTATGACGTTGATCCCTTTGTAGATAAACAGCATTCTTTCCAGTCAAACATTAAAGAATTAATTTTCAAACGCGTTGCGTAGGTCCACTTAATTTATTTTATTTTTGCTCATTTATTTATTCATTTCTATTATAGTTATAGTTTGATATTTTTATAATGTTAGAAGTATTTATGATTTATGATTTAGTGTTAAGTTGTATTCATATGTAGGTATAGTGTATAATACTTATTAATATTAAGTTATATTGTGTATAGTAAGTATTGTTTGTATGTAAGTGTACGTATTTAGTTTACTTAATTTGTTTCACAATTATATGTATGTCTATAATCTGTATAATTATTTATCATGCTTATGGACACTCCGTGCTCTGTTTTTATTTTAATGTATAAATCGAGGATAACTGTTACTGGCTTTGTAATATGTAATTTATTTTTTTGTAACCTATCATTATTGCTGTTGTTATCCCAAATAAATACATTACTGTTTGGCGGCAAATATAGGTATTGTAACAGAACGTCTCTGGACGGACTCACAAAGAGCTAATTTCTAGTAAAATCCAATTACAGTTACAATTGGTAATCATAAACAGCGTTTGCTGTGTATGTTTTCCAAAGGAATAAGTCTGTATTGGTATATATTTTGTCGAAAAAAAATCCTATAAAAGCAAAAGTTTTGTTATCAAATAATAAAAGTATCTTTTAACATAGAGATTACTTTTGATATTCTCGGAGACCAATAATAATTCCCGTATTCCGCGACATTTATTTTAGATTTAATGTTGCACTCTTAATGTCAATTGTCCGAAAAATATTATTCACAGTCTCAGTAGAGATGATCGGTCGATTAATTTTGAAATCTCTACTTGCCCGTGTTTTGTTTTTGTCGATTCGAAGCATACTCGATAAAGTTATAAAACACTTTATCGAGTATGCGACTTAAATCTAGAATGGCGTCTGTTTTGATTGTTAATAATTGAATGCAACAACACCCATAGTTGTTATTTCATTGTCAAAATGATATCTTCGTCAATTTAAATTCATGTCAACATTTTCCCATATCTAAAAATAATAAAGTCACTTCGTCGACACGTCTGCCTCGATTTCATACTACTTCAACATTCCGATCTCTACTATCTCCAACACAATGAGATGCGACTGATGGTATATCTCTATTTATATGTCGACCTTGAATATAAACATTTAATAACAGTGAACCCTCAAGGTATTTCCCATATCAAAACAACTACTCAGCTTCTAGAATCATTATCTTTCAGCTATACGACGCCCACTGCTGGGTATAGGCTTCTAGAATACTTTAGGTGTATTACGTTCATTACTAACAGAGCTAATAAACACATTGCTTATAGTTCGTTTATTAATGTTTCTTTATTTTATCTTTCCCATTACGTATGACGCAAATATATTTTTTAAATAGTCTCAAAAAATTATACACATCTTTTTAAAAATGTTTTTTGACCGTTTTGTACACACCTGATGTACAATTTATAATAGATTATTAGATAATAGTGTAGGAGGATCTTAGCTATGGTTTTAAAGGTTTGTTTTGAGTTGTTTTTTAATTTTCATCCAGCACAAAGCAAAACTTCTGACGTTCTAGCGATTTTAACGTGAAGCAATATGCCCGGGGCTACGCGGCGCGCAAACAACTAAATGTTAAAATATCAGACTTGTCTTCATACACTTGCAAGAGGGCGATCTTCGTGCGATAGAGAAAATTTTAAAGGAGACCTAGTTAAAAAAAACATGGCCGATGTGTAGATATTCTCACAATCTCACTGAAATCAACACTTTAATGGAACGTGTGCTCGTGTTTTGAAAGTGTTGACTTCTGTGCTCATATCAGTGTTCGTAGGCGCCTACGAGCACTCGTTCCGTAAAAGTGTTGACTTCAGTGCTCATATCAGTGCTCGTAGGCGCCTACGAGCACTCGTTCCGTCAAAGTGTTGACTTCAGTGCTCATATCAGTGTTCGTAGGCGCCTACAAGCACTCGTTCCGTAAAAGTGTTGGCTTCAGTGCTCATATCAGTGTCCGTAGGCGCCTACGAGCACTCGTTCCGTAAAAGTGTTGACTTCAGTGAGATTGTGAGAATATCTACACATCCGCAATGTTTTTTCAAATAGTCTCCTTTAAAATTTTCTAGGCAGCACAATAGAGTGTAGAACAATATTAGACTACTGATAATGACATTATTGTGACACAACGATGATTTCGTTATTGTTATTTCAGTCAATACAGCTGAAATTCTGTTGATTTAAGCCTAAAAAAAGAGATTTGTTCATTCATTTTGAAGACAGTATAAGAGACACCGAGAATAAGAATTTTTTGGACAACATAGATTTTAGTGGCGATTTCCGTAGACATTGAGGATGCGACGTTGTTTCGAAATCGAGGAAATGTCGCAGCGTTCGAAAATTGGTCCCCAGGTTGTTTTCGAAGAGTGGAGTACGACTGGAAGTGAAATTTTTTCGGATTTACTTTCGGATAAACTCGAGTATATTTTGTGCTTTTTTATTTATTAAAAAATTTGTGCGCATTTATGCTGCCGATGGGTAAAAGGGTGCATGTGACATTTTTTCCAAAAAAATTGTTACTTTTGTATGTTTTTGTTTGTTGTTGTTGTTCAATACTGCCGTGATCAGTAAAAAAAGCCAATCTGTTACCATTTTTATTTTTTCCTAGGTGGATAAGGTTTGAGGTTTTTACGTTTTGATGTTTAAGGTTTGTAAGAAATAAGTAGGTAGACATTTTTTATATTGCATTTTTTAAACATTATTTTCTCGGTTTTGAGTTTGTCATTAGCGCCCTTTCAACTAACGGAGGCAGATTTGTTCTCCATCTCACCTGATGGAAAGTGACGATAGAGCATGCAAATAATGCCTATTCACTCTTGTCTTGAAAAGGCCGAAGTTAAACCTTTCAGCGTTGTGGAAGCACAACGCTTCGTTCGTATCCGTGGAATATCCACAACATAGGGGTGGAACCCAAGCCTACGCCTAGTCCCCCGGTAATGGAAAGGGGAAGGCGGAATTAAATGGTCACGGCTGATTGAAAAGGTCAATATGTGACCATGGAACTTGTAGAGTCGAAACATGGGTTTGTTTGAAAAAACGAATATATGAGTTTTCGATAAAATGGTTTCATTTCCAATGTGTATCTAACGCAAAAACGAAAATATTAGACTCATAATACTGTACATAACGGGACGGGACGAACAAGCCTGTGCCTGGTGTTAAGTAACACGCCTGTCCATAACAGTTGCAGTGCCACTCCGTGCTTTAAACGATCTGAGGTGCACTGCCACTGCGCCCGCCACCCTGAGACACAAGTCGAAAAGTCCCATGTATCTATAATTTCCCTTCAAAACCGGAACGCAGTCCCTCAAAAAACCTCTCACATTACGGCAGAAATAATGCTTGCAGAAGTGGATAAAGGTGGCAGTACTTCCCTGGACTATCATTTTCACAAGGAACTCTACTGCTACGTATACATTATACTTACTTAAATGGGTAAATTATTTATTTCATATTGTATATAATGTAGTGTAATATCCTTGTACGACTACAATAAGCTACTAAAGCTTTAATTTCTTCCACGAAGCGTACTGAACACAAACCGCAGGAAAATTTCGCAATATTAAATTTCCTCTTGCTTTATAAGATATCTTGTATATCTCTTGCTTTTATAGAATAACGTAGCGTGATACAGTGCGAAATAGACTGTAATCGTGTTTGCATATGAATAAAAACTTATTGCACTTTGTACGAGTAGGTACCTACCTGCATTTTTTTTTTAAATACAGGTTGCAAATTTTATAAAATGATTCCACGCATTTACGTATTGTTGATAACTAAAAAACTAAAATTCATAAACATATTGTATAATTGTACATGACTGTACGAACAATGACAAATGTCGGATGGCATAAAATGACCAGTTAAATAAAATGGCGACTGAAATATTTTCACATAATTGACAAGTTTCAAAATTGACCAGTTGACGATAATGACGTAATAACGAAATTAGTGAGTGGTGTACTAATTCAAATAAAGTTTTTGTTTATCTTATACTGACTCGCATATATATGTATAATCAACAACGGAAGACCTATGTAACTTAACATAATACAACATAAAAAGGTAATAAACGTTGGTGAGGCATTAAAGGAATGTTTCGATGGAATGTCTTATTCAAAATGAATAATAATGGAATAACAACACAAAAGAGGGAAAGTAGAAGGAAATACGCGCCACTAACTGTTCATTGTAGAGTGCTAGTTCGAACCTTGATATAGTAAATGTTAGCTATAGCAGAGGAAACAGTTTTAGAAACAGCAGAGCTTATTGTGAAAGAGTTCGTCCGAGAAGTACTGCCATCTTACCTATTTGTGACGCCAAGCGTAATGTTAGCATTACTGCGTTCCGGTTTGGAAGTGTAAGGATGCTGGTGAAAATACATTTACAGGGGACGTGTCAACTTATCTCTCAGAGTGACGGGCGCAGTGGCAGTGCCCCTAAGATCTTTGCGATTTAAAGCTCTGAGTGGCCCTGCAACTGTTATGGAGAGACGTGTCGCTTACCGGCAGGCGCACGACTTGTTCGTCCCGTCCCTTGATATTATAAAAAAAATCGTCAGAGACTAAGGCTGCTAGCAGACTGACTGGATGTTTGGAGTTAATGCGTAAAGTCGTAATCAACTTCATGCAGCCGAGACCACGATTGCACGAACTCGATTCATTAGAATGTCATCTATAAATGATGACGGGACTAGGACAGAAATGGCAAAATATAAAGGGTATAATATGTTAGTAGAAGAACGATATAAATTAAATTAAAATAGGCCGATTATGGATAATCGAAAATGAAATATGGGGAAAGTTTGACCTCGGAATACATTTCTCTACCGCATTGGGGATTGGAAATAAAACTATTGTTTTCGGATTTAAATCGCGTATATTTTTCAAACAAAGCAACGTATCAGGCTCATGTTCATTACAGGTCCCACGATCACGGCCGACGACATGTTAAAGTTGTCATGTTTAGTATTTATGTAAACCCTATTTTTCACTTTACAAAAAATATTAATAGCGTAAGCGTAGAAGGTGATTCATGGTCTCTGCCTATCCTGGTGGAAGACAAGCATGAATATATGTATGTATGTGAAAGTTATTAATTTAAATACTTTATTTTTAATATTCTAAACAACATTCCAATTCACGCTTCAGTCAGTCGTGACCACCTGTAAAAGGCCCGAAACGTTAGTTTGTTTGAAAAAAGAAATGTATGCGATTATTTGCGATTATTGCGACATAAGCTAAAGAGGTATGGTAGAAGGGTAGTGGGAGTGGAACGTGAGAGTGGAACCATTAATACGTGCCACTGCTGTCACGGGTCTCCTTGCAGACAAGGGCTTAGGTCATAGTCCGCCACGCGGTTTTTCGCGAGTTGTGAACCTTCTTCGACGTGTAAGGTTTCATAACAATTTTTTTCTTCACCGAAAAGCGCTTTGTAAATTTCAAATTAAATTTTGCACATAAATTCCCTCGAAACTCGAACAACGAAACACGAAAACGAGAACTTTAGAAACTAAATACAAATACAATCCCCACCTGGGTAAAGTACTTACTTTAAAAAGTAACTTATTTGTACGTAAAGTCAAAAACAGTTCAGTTTTAAATGTTCCATATGCTTTTGACCTTTTTAAACATTCTTCTCGTCTATTGTTATCTTCAACTGAGAGAATCGGAGTCGTCATAAAGAACTTCTCCATTATACACTGGCTTATATCTAAATCATCTACATTTTAAATGTTTAGGTACTTACAAATATTTTTCACCTCACTAGCTCGGAATGGATTTCTTGCTCATTAGAAATCTTTCAAAAGCGTTTTTTACACGCTAACATTGACTTACAAATAAATGGACGACGGGTCTAATACAAAAACCACGAAAAAAATGTCCCAAGTCAACCTATTCGAAATTTAAATTGTAATGTCATCGCAGTATCGCGCTGTCAGTCGAACAAATGAAGACTAAAGCGGAGTTTGGCGCTCTGTATACGATTTTAGCGCCTTACAAGTGCGGACACTTTTTAGCGCGGACCCGACGTCCATAATTGTAAGTCAATGCACGCTAACGTGGAAAAGGTTTTTGAGATTCGAACTTGACGATGGACTGTGGGACATCTAACTTTTTCTTTCGATGAAATAAAAAGATAATGGCACGTTCAATTAAGCGATTTGTCAGACATTACTTATTTAAGTAACTTAAATCCGTTTATATGTTTTGTTCTTATTATTGTCGACATTAAATTGACAATGATAACTAATTGTGTTTATTAAATAATTTTAAATCGTCGAAGAACTAAAGTAATTTCAATAATCGCACAAAATAAAAGTACAAGCAAGAATAAAAAATGATGAGATGTAAATTCAGAACGCATCCGAAGATAAAGTTTTTCTTTTCATTAAGAAAGGTTTTATAGTTCAACTGTTTTTCTTTCATCTACCATTTTCCTCGCTATAGTGAGGTGAAAAGTTGTGTGTTTCGCTCAGCAGCAAAATTGTTTTGCGTCTCGTGTCTTGAAACCCTCGCTACGCTCAGGAATCTATTTTTGACTCGCTTCGCTTGTAGTGAATCTTAGCTTCCTTCGCTTGCTCAGGTTGCAATACAAGCACTCGCGGCAAACAACAACTTTGCAGCCTTTCATAACAAATAACTGTTTTTATAACGACAGCTTTTTCGCGTTATGAGTGGCATCCCGTACGGAAAGTTGGTGACATTAATTTAATCACCCTTAAAGTTTGTCGAATAAATTAAACTTCACCTTGTGTACATGTGGTCCTTACCGGTACCCGTTTTCACTAACCAAAACTAAATTGAATTTATTTCGAGTACATAGTTGGTAAGTTGAAGCTTTTAGTTCCCTTCCAGTCTTCTGGTTTAATGCATGCGGTCTACCGCTTTGCGGCCCTTCTAACGGTCTGAATTTATTATAGTAAGCTATTAAATCTTTCGATGATTTACTTTTAGGGACTGGATTGTTTAGTTGTAGTGGTGGTAACCGTGTTTATGTACTTTTAACTAAATTTAAACGTCAAATGTGGAGAGTTGTGTACTTTATTTTAAAACCTGGGTAAGCTTTAAATGCAAGTGAATTATTGTTGTCTTTTTTTTGTAATTTTTCTTAATAATATATACATATATATATATATAACTTAATAGAGATCTAAATATATATCCGCGGACGAGCGACCAAGAAACTTGTAAAATAATACACGTATAATGTATGATGATCTTTAAAGTATCTTCGATAGTAATAATCTTGCGAGGCAGTGGAAAAGTTTCTGGAGATACGGACATAACGGAAAGTGACCATTTAAGTCTACTGAATAAGTTAACAATAAAAAAACTGACCTCAAAAGTTTGTGGAATTACATCTATTTACCAAGTTTTCTTGAAATCGGTTACCAGTTTGCGACCTTTAGAGGTGGAATATTCTCTTCAAATTTAAATGGGACCAATATTGCAGTACCCTCTTTTAAAGAAAAAAAGGAAAAACAAAATCGCAATCTTTGTTTTTTTTATTTAAACGGCTTTTTTGCCGTAGCAAACAAGTGCTGGTACTAATCCAGCCGGATCAAAGAATTTTTCTTGGTGTTTATTCAATCTTTGTATTTTTTTTATGATAACAAGTGACGGAACCAACAATTCGTGCACTTGGTGGTGACACGCCTATTCATAACAGCTGCAAAGCCACTCAGACCTTTTAATTGCTAAGATCTCAGGGGCACTGTCACTGCGCCCGTCACCCTGAGACATAAGTTGACAAGTCCCATGCGCCTGTAATTTCACCAGCACCCTTACCCTTCTAAACCGGAACGCAGTAATGCTCATATTACGCTTGGTGACAGAAATAGGTAAGGTGGCAGTACTTCCCTGGACGAAATCTTTCACAAGGAGCTCTACTGCTGCTTCACGTTTGTATTAATCATCATCAACCTTTTTGTATGTCTCTCTGTCTTCTGTCAGGCGAGGGTTTAGGCCATGGCCACAGTCCGCCACCCTGACTTCACACGTTTTTCGAGGGTTGTGAACCGTCTTCGACGTGCAGGTTGCATTATGCTTTCTTTCACCGAAAAGCTCATAGTAAATTTCGCACATAAATTCCGAGAAACTCAGAAGTACGAGCCCGGGATTTGAACCCACCGAAGGCGTAGGGCAATCCATTAGGCTACCTCTTGTTATTAATGATAACACCTACTTAATGCAGTATTGTCACAATAAACATGAATATCATGGTAATATACACATGATACTTATTGAATTAAATAAATGTTGCAAGAATTAGATTAATACATAAATTAAAAATTAGCAATAATTTAATATTAAAATAATTGTAATGAAATGTGACAATTGTTATATTAAGCAGGATGTCATCGGGCTCCGGAAGGAACCTGTGTTAATACTGAGATTTTTTATTATAAAGGCAGTCAGATCAAAGGCTGCCAGAAACAAAAGGCAAATTCCCCTAAGTGGCTCGCTATAACGGTGATCAGTCGATAGGTAGTCCTTTCAAAGCCACGTGTTTCGACCCGTTCTGATTGATCGCATAAAAAGTCAAGCAATTTTTTGTGCGACGCCATTTCTATAAAAGCTATATAGAAAAGGACTTAGACGCTTACCCTGTGGGAGACCCTGCTCGCCTGTGTGATAGATTATTGATTGAGTTTGTTTTTTCATCGCAGACTTTGTATTAGAGCTTCCAGGGACCAATTTCTATTCAATAAGTTGTAAAGTGGTATTACTATCAGTGAAACCGTTGAAAGTTATAAACTTCCGAAAATAAGTCGTCAAACTGTTTTTATCCTTTGATGTAGATCTAAATATTTACTACTTGGATCTAACTGCCTTCTAGTCTATTTATATATAGTGTCATTTTAATGATTTTAGATTTGCTGAACAAATTAAAACTTTTAATATTAAAGATATAAAGATGTACACCTACATCGATAGAAAGTATCATCGCCTAAAAGCGATTTATATTTGTTCTCTCAACATCGAAAGCTTTTTCTTATCTGATTATGGGCGGCATTCATTTTTTTCACTACACAACAATGCTATTAGTTTCGCAATTTGATGGAATAGCGCAAGGGAGAATACTGAGTCCATAAAGTATTATTATTATATGAGTACGAACTTATTGTTTGCTTAGCGGGGTTTAAGAGCCTACTGCGCGAGACTTATCCATACTTAGGACACGACACTGTGAAATAAGAGGCGAGAGGGCGTATATCCTTTCAATCTCCCCCTCACGGATGAACACGTGATGTTATGACGGCTTTTATAGAGTCGTTGGTTACCTAATAATTTGTATAGCACCTAATTGCCAGCGAAAAGCTAAACGATCTTATAAATTACTGCTGGAGCTTATGAATAACTTTTACGTAACGCTATTTTCATAGAAATGGAAATGAAATTGGATTGGATTGTGACCAGTAACCTCGAACTAACACGAAATCTATTGCGTAAAGGATAAGAGTTAGTTGTAGGTACACAAAAAAACGATAAATATTAAATATCTTTCCACCAAAAAACCAAAATCGTGGCAAAAAGTCATATCGACAAGTTGACGGAGAAACCGGCATGAAACCACAAGTGGAAAATACGATTAAATGTGCTACACGAGTATCGTTCATCAGTGTGACGTAATAGAAACGAGGGTGAAGTTTTATTATTGAATTTACAATAATAACCTTTATTTATCTTAAAACATGATCTTAAACAACAGTAATAATAACACACACACTCAACATAGACCCGCACTAGGGAAACCCTGTGTCGCGGGTGCCATGGACACACACATAGACAACCACAAATTACACCCAAACTCACGAGAGAAATAAATGTAAGCCATACAAATATTTCTCCCGGCCCGGGAATCGAACCTGGGACCTCCGCGTGGCAGTCCGGCATGGTAACCGTTCGGCCACCGAGGCAGTTAAAAACAGTGGCTGGAACCTCCTTTTAAAAATATCCTGTGTCTGAAAGCGTCGCTCTTTCTTAGTTACACGTTTTAAATTACACATAATTAAGCTACTTTACCGAGAATTTTGTATGTATACACAGGATGGATTCGTGCTGGTGGGTTCGGTGGCAGGCCAGCGTTATTGGTCATCGATGCTGTCGTTAGATGCGCGTATCACCTGCGGCTGCTGGACACCTGATGACGGGCAAGTCTACCTCGGGACTGCTTCCGCACAACTTGTCGTTATGGACGTGCACGGGGCTATGGTCTCACAGGTAAGGGTCTTCTTTCTTGACGTTTCGTTTGTAAAACATCTGATTGAGTTTTATATTAGGTACTGTTTAAACTTTAACATTTTTAAATACCTGACCGGGGTAACTGTATCTGTACGTTTACAGATACAGTTATACCCCAGGGTAACTGTATCTGTACGTTTACAGATACAGTTATACCCCAGGGTAACTGTATCTGTACGTTTACAGATACAGTTACCCCGGTTAGGAACACCGTTGTGTACAAAATTAGATTCAGAATAATGAAATGGCAAGACAATAATTGTCGCTAACCTGTTTGTTACTTATAGAACAAATGTAAATTTCATAATTAAAGATTAAGGGATAATAAAATAAAATTATTATAATTATGAGATGAGATGGGTGGACCACATCACAGGAATTGCGGGGCGAACCTGGATGAGATTAGCACAGAAACTTTTTTTTTATTTATTGAGGGACAAACAGCTACACACATATAAAAAAATACATATTTTAAAATCAAATTATAAATAAACCCATAGTCCCCTAAATATACATTGAATAAAACAAAAAGTAGGTAAACAGACAATCTGATACACAATAAACAACACGGAAGAAAGAAAAGTATGTATGTGGTCTATGATAAACAACTTCAAGTCATGAATGGATATAGCCCCAGACATATAGACATAACACATACAACACAAGAAACTCGTGCTTAGGAACAACGGAACAGAACAAACATATTAATAAACTGCAAGAGCGCACACAGAGGTAACTCACTGCGCTCAGGACCGGTCGTGTCATTACGTAACGGAAAACAAATCGTAATTGAATTGAAAAATCATTACTAAATTATTAACAATGCATTGAGTGAGAAAAAAAAATGTTAAATAAAAAGAAGTATAGTCAAAAGTAAAGTCACAAACTTGGGAGGCCTATACCTAGCAGTGGGTGAAGTCGGGCTGTATATGATATGATGAATTATTAATACGAATATCGAACACAAAGAAAATTTTCTACGTTCTGACAGGACTCTAACTTGCGTCTGTAATGCCAATCTAGGACACCTAAAATACTTACAACTAAAATAATTTGAACTTGGAGTAATTTTACAAAATATACCTAAGTAAATGAATAAATGAGTAAATACTAAAACGTGGTCTTCAATAAAATCAAGATTTAGAATAGAATAGAATGATTTGTTTCAGAATATGATCACACAAGTTAGTAATAAATGCCACGGCTAGACCACTACACTACACTACACACGTGTAGTTGCACCCTTTATGGTTGCACCCAATGTTGTTGGTAGGGGCTGTCCAGCCTGTTGGCAACAACGGCTAGGATCGACAACAATGACATGAAAGCCCATAACTAATACCTACATCACATACAAATGCCACTACTTTTCTTTGTGCCATAGTGTTTATATTGTTTTCATTTCAATATAAATTGTTCAATGTAAAGCCCGTATTTGGTTTTATAAGATCCATGTAGCGAAACGCGAGACCCCCTACTATCATATATCAACGATGATATTTAATTTTACGGTAAACGCCGTTACTGCCCATGAACGGGTTAAATAAATTATTTTGTTGTACAAAAAATGCAAGGAAAAGTGTAATCTTAGTATTGCAATCTAGCCAGCAGCTACCTTATTACTTACTTCTATATTTTACAAAATGGAAGTATAAAAGTACATAGATCTTATGGAACTGGATGTGAGATGCGTTGAAAATTCTGAACGAATATTAACTGTAGATTGATCGTGGTTCAAGTGGGGATTTCCGAGAAAGCTCTAAGTCGAAACGTGCTTAAGGGGCCACACACTTGAAGAGTTGACTAGACCAAGGCGAGGGATAGTTGTTGCAAGGCCACGAAGAACAAGGGCTCCGTTAAGTGATACGGATACATTTAGACGTGTTCTAAATAATTAATCCTGGGTAATTTTTTGTTGGTTTCAAATTACTTACTAGTGATTTCAAACGTTTATTGACCAAAATTAATCACAGACATGATTTCAAGATTAGTGTATCAATAGCCTAATTGAGTTTCGGGAATAAAAAATTGAAATTGTGGTAACTGTAAAACAATCTGAAGTGAAAACTCTAAAAATCTATAATATATAAAATATGTTTTTGTTTTTGATTCTACATCAAAGTTGGCGTTTACCCAATAATCGTTCTGACATTCGGTAGGTTAATTATTGATTTCGATTTCGATAAAGCTAATGAAAGATTTTTTTATGATGGATTTCATTCGATAGGCCCAAATAGTAGCAGAAGGTGGAATCACACAGATGGCATGGTCGTGCGAGAAGTTCAAAATGGAGGAAGGTGAAGAAGCGATCGAAGGAGGCGTACATGTGTTAGCAGTAGCGCTGGGAAATGGTGAACTGGTGATGATGCGAGGTCACGATGATGTGTCTCCTGTTAGGGTCAAGACTGGATTAAGAGGCCCTACGCTGAACATGGAGTGGGCCAATTCTAGAGAACTTCTCGCTGTTGCTGGGACCCTATTACCAGGTAAATCATTGACGTACTGTTTTCATTTTAAAATGTTACTAAAAGAGCGATTTCTTATCAAAATAAATATAGTAAGCAGTAGAGTCCCTTGTGAAAGGGTTCGTCCAGGAAAGGACTGACAACTTACCTATTTCTGCCGTCAACAAGGAATGTGCGCATTACTACCTTTTGATTTTGAAGATACGGGTGTTGGTGAAATTACAGGCACCTGTCAACTTATGTCTCAGACTGACGGACGCAGTAACAGGTGCCCCTCAGATCATTGCGATTTAATAGCTCTGAGTGACACTGCAACTGCTATGGATAAGTGTGTCTCTTATAACAGCCTGGTGATAAGAGACACGTCAAACGAACAAGCCGTGCGCCTGCACAGCTTGTTCGTCCCGTTACTTAGTATCATAAAAAAATTCAAAATACGCAGCATACACAGTAGGTCTACAGATTACATAAGTACTAGTGTGTAGATGACGTAAATTCCTTCATTTTATTTATTTTTGGAAAATCAAAAGCTTTATAAATAATTTGTAAAAATAAGGATAAAAACATACAGCCAATTACAGGTTTTCGTTTCCATTTATGTGCAATTAACTTGTTTGGTTACTCCTTATTTAATTCAGGGGTGTTCAACAGTACATAAATGTTTGCGAAGAACGAAAGCGTAATGGAGTCCAACGCATTTGCAAAGTCTGAATTAAAGTTTGCTCGCTTTGAAGTTATTTGCGAGGGAGGTAAATGTTCATTTGCTGAAAATTATATAAACGTTCTACATTCGTTGCGTAAATAACACTTTGAATTGGTATGTTTGCTGAACAGATTACATTTCATGCAAAATAATTTTAATAATTTATAAAGATAGAAAAAGAAGAAAGAATAATTTTTTCCCAAAATAGACGATGTTTATCTGAGAATAGACAGTTTTTCTACAAAACACGGGGCTTATAGTATTGCCGTCAGCAAAAACCTTAAGGCTGGCGTCTTTATGTTGGCTTTGTACTTTCTGTGAAGATAACTACTTACTGTATTATATGAATTCCAGTGTAATTTATACAGCGTGCTAACAAATTGAACAACATCTTATACATTGTTCTGATCCTAAAGTAAGTAACTAAAGCAAGTGTTATGGAAATTGGGAACAACGACACAAACACCCAGATCCGACACAATATAGAAAAGTTAGTTTTTTTTTACATTGCCACGATTGGGGATGGAACGCAGAAGGCGACACCATGAAAACCGGTATGCAAGCCACAGGAGGTTGTCAGAATATGTTTATAATTTATAATTTTTATATCATTATAATCAAATTGAACTAAGATAATCAAAACGTTTAGTTTTTCGAGAAATTTAAGAAAAGTAATAGTTCATATTGATATTCATCTTTATTTGCTTGCCACATGGTTTTACATAGATCTTGAAATATATTGTTCCCATACATGTGACATGCTGCAAGGGCACTGCTTACGATTAAACCTTCTTCAATTGTATCTTTTGAAACCTTTAGCTGGTCACTTTACTATTAAAATACTAAAATGAAATGCACCAACGAAAATATCGTTATCAAAGTTATAGGATTTGTTTTAATACCTACGGCTTAGCGCGCAGCGGTAACGTTAAATTGTAAGGCTTCATTACAACATTAGTCGAGGTTAATAAAGTCATAACATAGAGATGTTAAAAAAGGTACAAGAAAAGAGACGCTTATTAAAGACAATAGTGAACTGCATGGGGAAGAGCATCTGATATATCATGACAACTTTCTTACAAGCACTATAGAAGGGAAGATCGGAGGAACACGAGAGGCAGGAGGAAATTTAAACGTAGCTATTTAATCGATACTACCGTAGCTCGAATTAAATTTCTTCCCGTACTAATACGGTTAATTTTGCTTGAGACGAGCGACAGGGACACTGGCTTTATTTCAGAATGTATTTTTTTACAAAGTCAAAGTCAAAGATTATTTATTCCATAGGTAAAATAAATTTACACTTGAAAACATCACATTTAAGCTACTGCTCGTTCACTACGCTGACCTCCCTGAGAAGAACGAGCAAGAAACTCTAGGGATTGCTCTTTTCAAATAAACTTAAATGCTATGGAATACACTTTGAATCAAATTTGTGTGGATTCTGGAGCCATGTCGTTTCTTACCACGGTATGACTTCTTTTTATTTTCCCGATATTTCGGAACGGTTG
>NW_020653854.1:24974371-24997340 GCF_003589595.1 Hyposmocoma kahamanoa
GATGCCACAGTCATGATACCAGTCTCCTTAAACTTTTCTCTGAGAGAAACCCGAGAGCCTAGACGGTACACAGAACGTATCGCTCGTTTTTGCAATACAAATATGGTTTGAATATCTGCCGCTTTACCCCACATGAGAAAACAAACTAAATTGAAGCCATCAGAGAACAAGAAAGTAACGAGAATGGACACTCTCCGCCCCTCCCTAGCTTTAAATTTCGCACTACGCCCCGCACATTGACGGTCACATTGACTGAACGACAACAAGGCTGTCGGCGAGCCTATTCGCGCTAAGACGGCTTTGATATTTGAATATAGTTTTCATTTTTTTTCATTACGAAACTTGTGCGTTAATATACAGGCTGTATATTTGAAAGTGAGACATATTCATACATGTCATAGTAAACATGTTACAACTTAATGTAGACTAAAATAAAATTAGGATATAGGATAGAACAAAAAATAAATCAACAAATTTCCCTTTACGCTTTACGTGAAATGACATCTATTTGCCCAGTTTTATTGAAATCGGTTACCGGAAAGCGCGTAAACCCGGATTCATCCGGTACCCTCTTTCCAACAAAAAAAGAATCATGAAAATAGGTTAACAAGTACCGGAGTCATCGCGTAACATACATACAAAAACAAATGTACAGTCGAATTGAGAACCTCCTCCTTTTTTTGAAGTCGGTTAAGAAGTGAATGGTTACTAAACATGCAAGTAAGGAATAATAAAAAAATAATGACATTTTTCTTTATTTTACGATACCAAGTAACGGAACCATCAAGTCGTTCCCCTGATGGTCAGAGTTTTGAATCGCAAAGATCTGAAAGAAAGATCTGGGGCACTGCCGCTGCACCCGTCATCCTGAGACATAAGTTGAAAAATCCCACGTGTCACGTGTCCTGTCATTTCACCAAAATCCTTACCCATCAAAACCGAAAAACAGTCCTGCGCATATTACTACTTGGCGGCCTGGCAGTACTTCCCGGGACGAACTCTTTGTCTAATTACTAAACATTTTTGCTTTGCATATTCACGAAGACGGACGTCGTTAATCAATATATGGCGCTGGCATCTCTTTTTTATTAGCCATACAATTTTTTAATAATTACTTTGAAACATGTTTCAAAAGTAATTAACCCAGTAAAAAGAATGAACTTACAGATGTGTAAGTACAGGGAAAAAAGTCTCGCGTAAATCACCGCCTTTGGTGAGCTGATGACTCTATATACCCGTTATGTATAATGTTACTTACTTGTCTTACTGTACTTATCTTTCACAAGGAGCTCTACTGCTACATTTCAGCTAACATTGAAAATGAAACTACTTTTCCGGATCTGAATCGCGTAAGTAGGTATATTTATTTCAATCAGCCGTAACCCTGGGACCTGTAAAGGGCCCGAAACGTTGGTTTATTAGAAAACACAAATATACGCGATTTAAATCCGGACAAATAGTTTCATTTCCTATATATTTTTTATTTTATTGCATGACCTCGATACAAAGTCCTTCAGTCGAAAACGTTAGAACTATTTTATAACAAGAAAAGCGGAGGCTTAGAAAAAATGTTATTTACACAAGTAGTAAAACCATTTGGAGATTTGGTGTCAGTAAATTATTTACAAATAACCTAAAAGTAATCAAAAATGAACGGCAAAAGATTTCAAACACTAAATTCCTGTGCTATCAATTGTTGCAATCAAGTCATAACACACATGTTAGAAAGTATATTGGTCGAAGTTGAAATTTCTTTCTGCATATCCTAACACCAGAGATAATATAGTTAATTAAAGTCTTGCATAACCCCAGGAGGTGCCGTCACTTTTTAGCAAACCGGTCACGTACCGTCATGTAGTACGGAGCTTGTATGACGTCAGTAATATTGTGACGTCACAAGCAATTGCCGTTTGTCCTAATTTCTGGACGCTTGTAGCTATTTGATTTTTAATCGAATTTTAATTCTGGTTTTAGATCTGAACATTAACTTATATCTTTCTTTAATGCATTTACTTTTTTATATTTTGAAATAAGACAGTGATAGCCCGGTTGGAGAGTTATTTGCCAATTGTCCCTGTATGTTAACAAAAATAATGTTAATATACAAAAATAAAAATCGCACAACTTGAGATTAATTTATCTACAATAGTTGGGAAAGTGGTTGGGTAGTTGTGTACGATGTGGCCGGCAGTTACAGGTACCAAACAAAAACGATATAAGAATATGTTTAAGAGTTCCACCAGGGAAGTACTGCCACCTTACCTATTTCTACCACCAAGCAGTAATGTGAAAAAAATGGCCTAAGGACGCTTTGAGACCCTGCCTGCCTATAACTTTGAAATAGGTGCTCACAATTGTTACTGTCTCTATAATTTTAATAATATTTATATTGACTAATGAAACGTATTAAATTATGTAACGTTACGGCGAACAACATGAATGCGCCACACTATACCGTCATCGTTTTGTAGAAAAAGCATAAGCGACATTTCGAAAAATTTTTCAAGCAGCATGTATAATGTAAAATATTTACGTCCTGTTTTAAAATACAATTTTGGTTTTAATGAAGTTTCAATTTTAAAACAGGACGTAAGAATTTTAAAATAGTCGTTTCTACAAAACAACGACAACATGAAAAAAAAGGTCTACAAATAAGGTCGTTGATAACACATACGTAATTTAAATTAGATTAACAACTTCAATTCAACAAAAAAGGGTACATTTTTCCACTTCGTTAACGACTCGCGATTTGCGTGAATGTGTGCTTGAATCTGAAAACGTTTGTCATTTTGTTGTTATACGTGTGTTGAGTAGTAGAAAGTTGGAGCCTTCAATGCACAAAGGCCACGAATAGTTGCTTATTCATTGATAAATGGCGGCCACAAAGCTCTATTCTTACGTTTGATAAATGACATAGTAACTGCTCAATAGTAAATTTAGTTTAATATAGTAAATAGGGTTATTCAAACTTGGGAATAACTCAAAGTATCACTTCTTCAAGTACCGGCAACGTAGTACCTTCGAAGTGTTAATTTTTTAAGTCAATGATTAGCGAAGAGTCGGTGTGTTAATTGTACTGCCCAGGACCCCTGTTTCTTGCTGTTGCAGGAAGAAACTATTGACATCTGTCCGCAACGCTCCTGATATGCCACTTTCGCTTCCTCCACTAGCTTCAATTTTTTAAAATGTCAAATTACACTTACGCTACGACTAAATAGTCGTTGAAAACCAAATACAAAAGATCCGATAATAAGTCCGCTGGTTCGTTTCGTGGCTTAATTGGCATAGTGTCTGGCACGGTTTGCTAGAAGACGTCGGTTCGAGTCCGGTCGGATCCAAGGAGTTTTTTCTAAGTGTTAGATCTGTGTATTAATAATTATAACGAACTAGTGGAGTAATTTCACAAAAAAATAATTGAATATCAATTCAATACAAATTTATTGTCAAATTAATTTCGTGAAAATGATCAAACTTAGGCGGCAAAAAACGAATAAATAAGTTCTGAAATTTGGAGTAAAAAACTAAAAGTCTAAAGACTACATTTGACTACATTTTTTTCTAATTAAATGTAGAGTCTTGTTTTCAATTTTAAGAGTGGCAACCCTACCAGGCTTTTATACCTAGGTGGGTGTTTTTACAACCGTTTTATATGTTAGTAGCGACGTCCCGGGGTTACTACCGAGTCTAGTTTAAGGTCAGGCCACACAGACGCGGTATAGCGGGAAAAGCGTTTCGGGGGCGGACCTGCGGGAAGCGAATGCGTGCCGGGGCATGCCACACAGCAATCGCGAGTGTAGTTCGTGACGGGACAGCGGCACGAAGGCGGCCGGTGTGACACCAAAAGCGTCACGCCACATTTCATTTTCAACACAAATAAAGAAAGGTCCATGTCACTATCGGATAGTGATATATAAGAACATCTTTAAACTTTTGTATGGGGTGTTAAAGTTACCTTGAAAAAAAATCTGCTAAAAATTTCAAGAAAAAATTAAATACATATTTTTTTAGTGCTGAAACTAAAGTGTACTAGAGTAATTCGGGCTTTCTTTGGCATTGTGCTCATTAGCTGGGCTGTTTCCGGTTACCGTTACAAAAACTAGAACAGCAAAATTAGCAAATTTGTAATTGTAGTACTTAAAAATGGGGTACAGGGGGTACATTTTCAACATTTTTCATTAAAATGCTTATATTACAAAAAGAAAATGACTCCGATTTTTTAAATATTTTTTTCTGGGTAGTTACAAACTAGGCAACATTCTGTTCCCAGGTTATCGTTGAGTTTTGGGACACTCTGTATACTTTGAAGGTTTTTACTCAAACTATTCATATGAACAGAAATTGTTTATTTAAAAACATTAAAAAAATTCTACAATCTTAACACAATTAACTTGAAACTATTTTTTCAGTGAGACTCACTGGGCATTTTCATTATAACACATAATAGGTATATAAGATTTGTAGAATCAACAATAATAATTGCATTTAACTACTGTACCTACTTACTTTATTATTAACAATCTATATACGTAATTACCTTGAAACTTCTTTTTCTATCAGTCCAAATGGGCATTTTTATTTTAATAAATAATAAGTACCTATCTAAGATTTGTATAACACCAACTATTTTGTTTAAGTTATGTATCTACATAAGTGCATTATTTTGAACAATCTTAACATAGTTAACTTGAAACTTCTTTTTCTATCTGTCTCACTGGGCATTTTTATCTTGACAAATTATTTGTCATCTGATTATTTTGAATTGCAATTGAAATTAACTTGAAACTTCTTTCTTGAAACTTTTTGTAGCAGTCTCCCTGGGCGTTTTTATTTTAACTAATAATATGTATCTATCTAAGATTTATGTAACAACAATTGTATTTAACTTATGTACCTACTTATATTATTTTGAGCAATTTTAACATAGTTAACTTAAAACTTCTATTTCTAACAAACTCGCTGGGCATTTTTATTTTAACAAATAATTAATAGGTCCCTATCGAAAGTTACATTATTATGAACAATCAACAATCTTAACACAATTAATTCAAACTTCTTTTACTATCAGTCTAATGCTGGCTTCCTACGGCCCATGATTTTTTATTTTAACAAATAACAGGCATCTAAGATTTGTAGAATCAACAACAATTCTATTTAATTGTATGTACCTACTTAAATTATTATGAACAATGCATAATTGCAATTATACTTAACTTATATACCTACTTATACACTCGGGAGCAATGAATCCGAGTCACTAACATAAAAATCAACATCTCAGAACTAACAATGCAAACTTATTCAAACAAAAAGTGTTTTGTAGACCATTCAATACTCTAATAAAAATTATAAAACTCCTTGGTTGCTATTTATTAAACTTAACTGTTTATTTATTTAACTTTTTGTTTATTAAATTAGCATTCATCATTTCTTATTACATTTTTTATGATATCACAGCATTAATTCAGTACCATACCTTTTGGAATTACCCTGTGTAGTTTAGTCATCAACTATATTACAGGTACCATAATGGAAAACACAAGTCTTCAGGAATTAGTTGCAATGAAACTGGGATACTTTCTTGATCGTTATTACTTGTTGTGCTAATTACGGTAAATTAAGGAGATTGTACCAGTGCTACTGAAATTTGATTTTCTTCTAGGTCGTTCAGTTCAGCTTCTGTAAAAATGTGTGCAAGTTTCAATTTGATTTCGACTTGAATTGTGGGTTTCAGTTTTTTAAATGTTTCTGCATAACTAATGAACAGATAATTTACGGCGTCATGTTTTTTTCTTAGAGAAGAGAAGAGGTATCTCACAGTTGATTGTTATTGATGGAGGTAGACGTTTTCCACAACATATTCGGCCAGCTAACACAGAAATGGCAAGTCTATAGACGTCTCATGCAATATGATATTGAAACGACAATAGAAGTTGTCAAAGGCACGTGTTGTTTACACAATTTCATTAAAGTAAGAACGGTAACAATGCGGTTCAACAGAGCGATTCTCAACCAGTTGAGGCCAATGAACTACTTCCAATTCGTACAAATCAAAGATCGTCTGATTATGCAATTGAAATCAGAGAAAAATTTGGCAATTATTTCAATAATATTTAAAAACATAAAAAATATACTAACAATCTTGATTTAGCTCCTCGGAATTGTTTCCCAAATAATTTCTATGTTTTTATAATTTCCATCACTTGTATTAAATAAACTGGGGTATGATTGCACCAATGATATAAGTTTTTCCGTCGAATTCATCTTGAAACTTGATTAAAATCAATTAAAACACATTCCCTAGTTGTAAAAAAATACAACGTCCAAGCCCGCTGAAGCCCCGCTCCCGGATCGCGCCCCGCCACTGACGCGCTGTGTGAACGGTTGCATAGAACTCAATGTATTACAACACCCGCGACCGCACCCGCCCCGCGGACGCCGCGGCCGCGGCCCGCGCCCGCTCTGCCTGTTTGTCATGGCGTGCGGCCCCGCACCGCGCCGCCTCGCCCCGCGGCCGCCGCGCCTTTCAGTGTGGCAGGGTTCATAAGAACTGGTACATTACAAAAAATCCCGCGCCCGGAACGCTTCCGCGGCCGCCTCTGTGTGGCCAGAGCATTAATCTCGTAAACATGTCTCCGGTCGTTTTTGCACGTTGCTTGCAACAAATATTCGAATAAAACAATTTTCCATCAACAAGCGAACTTCACAACGTTTGATGTAAATATATAGTATGTAAGTGTCTTTTATCGAAGTGTACAGAGTATACCAGAATAATTAAATAAGCCATTTCATTTTGAAGTCCTTTCGCCATCTCTAATATTCTACGGGATTTTCGTGTGCAGACGACAAAAACGAGCGATTCGTTCTGTGTACCGTTTAGGTTCTCGGGTTTCTCTCAGAGAAAAGTTTAAAGAGACTGGTATCATGACTGGTATCACAGTATATTCACTCAAATATTTTATATGCCCGTAAAAATATACATAATTTTTATTAAGAAAGAAGATATCTTAATATTAACCTTAGAGCTAAGTCCAAACTCAGTACCATGATTTCGTTGAACCAAGGTAAACGACTGTTTTATGGGAAAAGTATACGTTTTCACATTAAGATTCCGGGGCATATATTAAGTTTATCATTTCCTAACTTTAAAGACTACATCAAAAATAATTGAAAAGTCATATTACAAAATTGAAGACTACGTGTTAGATAAAGATGTATAGAAAAACGATTTGGCTTTAGATTCCACACAAATTTGATCCGAAGTGTATTTCATAGCATTTAAGTTTATTTGAAAAGAGCAATCCCTAGACTTTCTTGCTCTTTCGTTTCAGGGAAGTCAGCATAGCGAACGAGTAGCTTAAAAGTACGTTTTCAAGTATACATTTATTTTACACTTTTATAAATGATTCTTGGAGTCGATTTTTTTATGATACTTACCATGTAACAAAACGAACAAGTCAGCCTGGTGTTGAGCGATACAGTTGCCACTCATAGCTTTAAGTCGCAAACAACATACTGTCACTGCCACTGCGCTCGTCACCCTGAGACATAAGTTGACAAGACCCATGTGCCTGTAATTTCACCAGCACCTTTCAAAACCGGAACGCAATAATGCGCACATAAACCTCCTTTCACTAGATCGACTTTTCCGAGAAAAGAATTTGGGACAAGTCCTAAATTCGCCCGTGTCCATTTAGATACGTAAGCAGTCTAAATCAGAAATACTTTTTCGGTCCAATCAATACAGATACTTATATAATTTTCAAAGCTTAACCGTTGGATTTAAACAAAATTATACGAAAGATGAGACTAATCAATGTGGTCTTGGGTCGAAAATGTGGAGTCAAGTTTCAAAGCGTATCTTCGAGTAGTCTACGCTAGGTTTTATATTAGTCAAGGGCTTTTCACATAGTAGGGTTTAAGACGAAATTACTTTAGAACTTATTCAGTGTACACTTGAACAGAGTATTTAAAAGGTTTTTACATCATAATATACTAGATGAAATCTCTATACCTTCTAGAATTTTGTTTATTCCAACTAGCTTTGCTTTTAGGTGAAAATTCGCACATTTAGTGGAATTTTCGAACTTGCTAATGACTAACCAGTATTAGTTATAATTATTAATACAAAGATCGAACACTCAGAAAAAATTCCTTCGATCCGGTCGGATTCGAACCGACGTCTTCTTGCATACCGTGCCAGACGCTATACCAACTAAGCCGCGGAACGAACCAACGGACCTCACGAATTTTTCTATGTGCTTGCGTCGTGTCTTTGTATTTGGTTTTTCAACGACTTTTTAGTCGTAGCGCCATCTATGAGAAATCTATGACAGATCCGACCGGATCGCAGGATTTTTTTCTGAGTGTTCGATCTTTGTATTAATAATTATAACAAACTAGTGGAGTAATTTCACAAAAAATAATTGAATATCAATTCAATAAAAATTTAATTAACCAGTATTTGTCACCTCTTTCACATTATATAAACAAAGTCGCTATAGACCCAGCGTGGCTTTCCTAGAAAAGAATTTGGGACATGTCGTGAAACATTTCTAGCGAAGTGTATTGACTTAAGAACTTTTTGTATAATATCTGACTACGACGACGGACTCGATGGCCCAGCGGTTTGTACTGTAGGCACTAGATGAGGTGGTTCCGAGATCGATCCGGAAATAAAACCAATTTGTTAAAATTATTAATACAAATCGAACAGTAAGAGAAATTCCTCCGATCCGGCTGGATTTGAACCAGTGTTTTCAGCATACCAGCCTGACGCTCTGGCAACTAAGCTACGGAAGTCGCGAAAATGTGATCCTAAATCCCTATGTCATATTACACCTCCCTAAGTTAGAGTTAGGGTCCCTAGAAATCAGGTGTAATAAACGTTCAATCTTTTTCGATCCATGCAAGTCTCATAACGGCGTTTTCCTTCACCGAGACAGTTTTCCTTTAGCGAGAGGTATTGCTACTTAACATTTACAAATTCAAAAAAATACATTAGGTAGTTACATGCTGCCAGTATAATTTGAACCGTCGTCGACCTCGCCGTTCTCTCTGGGCTTCCATCGCTGTAAAAATGTTTAACAATGAAGACATTTTCAAGCTCTGTTTTAAGTTAGAATATGAAACTTAGGCAGCATCTCATTATCATGACAGAGTACAGTTTAATTCAAATGCGAACAATTACTCAAACTGTAGTACGCTCAAGTTGAGTTGACAAGCAACATTGGCTCTAATTACAATGTAGGAACTAAGTAGGTACTTCCATCAAGTCGAACTTTGTACTCCATAAGGGAGTCACCACACTTATCGCATTAAGCCGGTCAGAAAAATCTTTGTGTCAAAATAATAGGAGCGAAACTGACGTTGGGCGTTTGCATCCGAACGGAAATGAAACGCGGAACGTCTTTTTTGCTCTTACTGCAAGGACGTATTGGTTTTTCTGACCGGCTCAAGGCGATTCCGTGTGAATAAATCTGGTGAGCCACTTAATGTATAGTTTAATTTGTTGAAATCACCTTCAAGCACTAACTACTTACATGATTGTTTTGGTTTAGATCCAAGTAAATAGAATTATATAAATTTGTAGTCAGCACAGCAAGGAAATTGAGCTGTGGATGATGATGTGTGTCAAGTGGAAGCAACTGGAAATAGTAAACTGCGACGACACATATACCTGGCGGTCGATTTCATATTAACTATAAGAAAAAAGAACATTCACAACCAGTTGTCGATTGTAGGCGCTTGTAGGCGCGGCGCAAACGTGTATCTTGTATTGGATACAAGCAACCGCCAACTAGAAGCCAATATTCTATTTTCATACACGGTTGCGGCAACCGGTTTTTTTAACTGTTGCAGTGCCACTCAGAGCTTTAAATGGCAAAGATCTGAGGTGCACTTCCACTTCGCCCATCACTCTGAGACATAAGTTGACAAGTCCCATGTGCCTGTAATTTCACCATCGTTACCCTTCAAAATCGGAACGCAGTAATGCTTACATTACAACATGGCGGCAGAAGTAAGTAAACTGGCAGTACTTACATGAACTCTTTCGCAAGGTGCCTGTTGCCGCAACCGCAATTTGTATGAAAACAGAATATCCGCTTCTAATTGCCGGTTGCTTGTGTCCAACTTGCGCAGCTCCTTATCCAACACAAAACACTCAAAATGTCACATTTGCGCGGCGCCTCAAGGACGTACTTTCTAAGCAACATTATTTTCGAGAGCAAAATTGTTACGTAGAAACGAAGCATCTCCTGTCAACGACTTCGTAATATCCTTCAACAAACCCTGAGCTTCGTAATAAATCACTGGCTATAAATTCACTCTGTCAAGCTATAGCAAATGTGTACTATTTGTAGATATTTGTGTGATAGAATTCTTCAATGAAATATTTTTTCATGACACACATGGATGGGCCGTATTAATAAAAGGCTCCGAAGACCGAGTAAAAGGATGCTCGAATGGAGTCCTAGAGAACGGTACATAAGCGCAGGGTGCCAACCGATACGCTGAAAAATTTTATGAGGAAGGCACAAGACCGGAAGGTGTCATACATTGGAAGATGTCTACACTCAGCGTTGGGTGGATAATGATTGAAAATGATGAAATGTGTAGATGTCCCGAAATACGTCTCAAGCTTAATACGAGAATTAATCGGCTGCCCCATAATAAAAACTATTAAGTGCTTTAGATAAAATTTTACAGAAGAACCCAAAAACACAAATCCAGGTCTATCTTAAACAAAAAGTAATAGTATTAGGGTTAGGTACGGTAATATGTTATGGGTAGGGTTAATCAACGATTATACAGATGTCACAGAAATACATAAAATTCAGAATCAGGAATATAACGCACTCTATAAGAATGTTCCACTTTCAAATATACAGCCTGTATAATTTTTTTTTCACCTCACTAGCTCGGAAAGACTTTCTTTCGCATTAAAAATCTGCGCGTAAAAGCTTTTTTGCACTCTAGCATGGGAAAGGTTTTTGAAATTCGAACTGGACGATGGACTGTGGTGCACCCATTGACCTACCAACAAATGGACGTCGGGTCTAATACAAAAACCACGAAAAAAATGTCCGAAGTTAACCTATACAAACGTAGTGACATGTAACGAAATATAAAAAACTAAAACATTTAATTTAAATTGTAACGTCATTGCAGTACTGCCTAATTTTGCTTGCAATAATTTAAGGACCCAAAAACACCATATTCAGCTTCTACTGGAAATTTAACAAAATGCACCATATTTAGCTTCGACTGAACATTACTTGAACACAAAAGTAATGGAGTAGCCTTTATCGCAAATATTAATTAATTTTTATATATATTATTATGTCGAATTTTGTGCAAATTCACTTAAAGAAATAATAAAGAGTTGGGCAGATACAAACATACAAATATTACTATAAATGTGAAAGTAAGCGTGTACTATAAGAAATGTACTGATATTCCAACTAAACGTAAACCGTAATTCCGAAAACCGATTTAGTTTAGTTTTATAATCTTCCTAAAAAAATACATTTGACATTCTATTTCGTTAGCTCGACTTAAACGTCATTAATAAAAGATATTTTTTTAAATAAGATTAAAATCAAAGCGACTCTACAGTTTCTTTGTTCTAAATATTTCAATCGCTTGTGGTTCGAACAATTGAAAATGACCAAAAAGTTTATATAAACTTCTTGAAATTGACGTAATGGGTCTCTTTCCATCTTTTGCGCCTGCAATGTGTAGAAAAAGGACAGTTAGCTATTTGATTATTTTGTGTCCTTTAGTAATTTATATTTACGATTCATTTATATATAAATTAAATACGATAAAACTGTACAAAATAACACTCTTAAATGAGAACTATGATAACACGATATATTTGTTTAGTGAATATATGATACAAAATCCTGTTTTTACACTTTACTGCGGTAATTTTTACAAGTTATTATTATATGATACTGCATGATTGACAACCGCGCTGTCGCTCGAACAAATGAAGACTGTTGCGCGATTGACACGATGTATGCGATTTTAACGCCCTATAGGTGCGGACACTGTTTAGCGCTTTGTCTTACGATGAAAAAAAAAAGGATAGTGACTCGTTCAACTACGCGATTTGTGATAAATTATTTATTTATGTAATATAAATCCGTTGGTATATTTTATTCTTATTATTGTCGACATTAAATTGACACTGAGAACTAATTGCGTTTATTAAATTATTTTAATTCATCGAAGAACTAAAATAATTTCAATAATCACACTAAATTATAAGTACAAGCAAGAATAAAAATGATGAAGTGCAAATTCAGAACACATTCGAAGATAAACTTTTTCTTTTCATTATAAAAACTGATGTTTATAGTTCAACTGTTTTTCTTTCATCTGAAAATTGTTTTTCCTCGCTACAGTGAGGTGAAAAGTTGTGTGTTTCGGTCGGCAGCAAAGTTGTTTTGCGTCTCGGGCCTTGAAACCCTCGCTACGCTCAGGACGCTATTTTTGAACCGCTCGCTTCGCTCTAGGTTTAATCTTACCTTCCTTCGCTTGCAGGTATCAATACAAGCACTCGCGTCACACAACAATTATTTTTTTTAAATTCTAAAATTGAGCCAGTGTCCATACTGCTCGACCCAAGCAAAATGAACCGTATTGGTGCGGGAAAAAATTCAATTCAAGCTGAGGCAGTATCGACTCTTAAATAACGGTGTTACAAAAATATACGATGCACCTACGGATATTGTCTAGAGAATTTGCAAATTTGGTACACGATAAGATGTACTTTACCCAATCGATCACATAAAATCCCGAAAACAGGCTAAAACAAAACTAATTATTTAAGAATCAAATATTATCTAACTTAGCATATAATAATATAACGGGTGATAAATCTGTCATAGATTTCTCATAGATGGCGCTACGACTAAAAAGTCGTTGAAAAACCAAGTACAAAGACACGACGCAAGCACATAGAAAAATTCGTGAGGTCCGTTGGTTCGTTCCGTGGCTTTAGTTGGTATAGCGTCTGACACGGTATGCAAGAAGACGTCGGTTCGAATCCGACCGGATCGAAGGAATTTTTTCTGAGTGTTCGATCTTTGTATTAATAATTATAACAAACTAGTGGAGTAATTTCACAAAAAATAATTGAATATCAATTCAATAAAAATTTAATTTGCATATAATTTTTATATGAAGATATTTCTCTTTGAGTACTACAGAGAACCTACTAAATTTTGGTTATCGCATGAAGCCCTATTAGTTATTAAGTTCATATTTATTCCAAAATTTGCAAATTGCCCAGCGGTTTAACGACACGCCACGCCGCCCGCTGCCCCGTTAATCGCCATCGGGCGCTTGTCGACGTTGGATCTGTGTCAAATTTTCTCCGCCTGTTCTTATTTTATTCATATTAACTTACCGCGCACCGATTGCGGGACGCGAGAGGCGCATACCTCCACCACCTCCACCTAAAATCTAGACTCGCGTTGAAATACCTAAGTAATCGTTGACGTACTCTCTGGTAATAACTACCTACTATAAAAGACTATTACAAGTACAATCTTAATGGTATCAAATTAATTAATTAATACACCCACCCTAAGGTACTCGAGATGAATTTATTAAGAAGTACCTACGTACCGTAACCAGTGAATATTTTAGTGGACATGAGCCACCCACCGACATAAGTTTCTAGTAGGTGAAAGGTATAAATTTACCCGTCCCCAATTAAGTACAGTCTAAATCAGAAATACTTTCTGGTCAAATCAATACAGAAGTCCAAAATAAATCTTCAAAACTTAGCTGCTGGATTTAATTAATACGAAAGATGAGTATTCAACGTGGTCGAAAATGTGGAATCAAAAGTTTTCGAGAGGTTTTCTAGACTAGGTCTTATATTAACCAAGGGCTTTTTATAGAGGGTTTTTAGATGAAATTACTCAAGAACTTATTCACTGGTTGCTTGAACAGAGTGCTCTTAAAAGCCTTTCTATATAGTAATAGGTACATTAAATGAAAAGTGTGCCTTCTCGAAAGTTTTAAGGCGTGGTTCTACTCCAACTAGCTTTGCCCGTGGACGAAAGTTTAAACGTTTAGTGGATATTATTTGACTTTTTAATAATGACTGTTTCATGTATACCAATATATCATTTGAGGGGAGTCTCAAATGGATTGGTGAAAGCCATTTTTCGACAAGTGCAAAATCCTACCTCTACCCTGCCTGTTCATTAAGGAGGCTGCTGGGTTTGTCCAGAAACGTGTTTCGAAATCGTAAATAAAAGGAACCTTAGAAATTTATGACATGGGCATAGAATAGTTTACTCGGGCAACCATACCTCAGCATTTTACCACAAAAGCTTTTACGTAATGTCGGTCAAGATATACAACAGCATCTCGAATGAATGTAAAAAATCGAGTTCATAAAATTTAATATATTTAATATATTATATAGTGTACAAGAGTTTTGGACAACACAAATTTGGTGATTAGCGTGTGACATGTTTATTAATTATAGTTTTTTTGCTTTCAAATTGTAATGCAATTTAATTTTAATCTGTGACATTTAATAATATTGTACACCTTAACTGGTAGACTATAGAGCATAAACCAATGTAATATTTTAAGACCCTATGCAATTACCTACAGTTATGCAATAAATGTATTCTTATTCTTCTTATATTATTATATAGGGTATTTCAATAAAGACATAACAACTTTGTATTTCAATAAAACACAGAGTAATTGAGACTCGAAAAGTAAATTAATTCCGGTGTAATACACATGTTACATTTAAGAATAGAATTCGATCTCGTTCGTATGACCCTCGCGAGCGCGTTTGCAGCGTTCAATTCTTTGGAGCTAATGTTCCACCACTCTACCTCACATATCGGACTTCGTTTGATAAGCGTTTCATATTGTTCCTGAGCTCAATTAACGCTGTTGACTTGTTGGCATAAACCAACGATTAAACCTAACCCCATAAAAAGTAATCCAACTGCGTTAGACCGCATGAGCGAGGTGGTCATTCGAACGGACCATTTCGCACAATCTCTCATGTAATCACACATTATTGAACCTCCTCTTCAAAGGATCTATTGTTTGACTAACTACAAACGTGTTCGCGGTGGTCATTAGTTAGTCGTTGGTTTATGTCAACAAGCCAACAGCGTTCATTGAGTTCAGGAACAATGTCAAACGCGAAATTGCCAACATTTCGTCCGATATGTGAGGAAGAGTGATGGAAAGTTAGCTCTAAAGAATAGAACGCTGCAAAAGTGCTTGCTGTGGTCATATGAACGAGATCGAATTTCATTCTTAAATGTAACGTGTATACTGCTTCTGGACTTAATTTCAGTTCGGCATCTCAATTCTTCTGTTTTATTGAAATACAAAACTGTTACGTCTTATTGAAAAACCCGATATTATAAATAAGGCAGTAACGTTTTCACGCCTAAACTGCTGAATCAAATTTGACGAATTTTGGTATAGAGATAAATGGGACCTAGGAGAAGGACATAGGCTTTTTGTCACAAAAATAAACCTTAAAAGGAGGTCAAATCCCTTTCATCCCCTGATGAAAGTTGCAGTCGAGGGCACCAGCTGGTATTTAATAAAAAATGAAAACCGCTGTAGAGCAAGCATAATGGATTTAATTTTTATACTCTTCATAATGAATAGAATTTAGTAGCAGAGCTCCTTGTGCAGGAGTTCGTTCAGGGAAGTACTGCCACCTTACCTGTTTCTGCCGCCAAGCTATAATGTGAGCATTACTGCGTTCCGGGTTTGAAGGGTCAGTGTGCTGATGAAATTACAGGCACATGAGACTTGTCAACTTATGTCTCAGGGTGACGGGCGCAGTGGCATTGCCCCTTAGATCTTTGTGATTTAAAGCATTGAGTGGTACTGCAACTGGTATGGACAGGCGTGTGGCGTGTCACTTACCACCTGGTGGGCGACTTGTTCGTCCCGTCACTGGTCTCATAAAAAAATTACGCCCATCCATACCTAGCCGTATAACGAGCTGGTAACATATACACCGAGGACAAATTTTAAATTAGTACGTAACGCGTTTTTCGAGCTTGCATAAGTTTTCTTGTACTTACATAAGCGCTACTCACGTCTTATAAAATAGTAACATTATCATTTTGTTTCAGAACCGAACGAACCGGCAGACGCAGCTCCATACAATAACGTGGTAAAGTTTTATTCGGACACCGGTGCTCTCATTTACACTGTACCTATACCTTACGTGCAGGTGAGTGATTCTAGAAGTGTACTGTGACGGTGTGACCTCCTTATACCGTCATCCCACGTTTTTGTATCGCCTCTCTCCATTCGTATCGTATCGTTTTTTCTTCTACTACTCATATTTAAATTTAAAATTTTGAATTGTTCCATTTTACCTCGCATTCTGATTTTGTTTCTTTCTATCGTCACTCTCTATTTATCTTATCGTATCTCTACTTATCTTTTTGAATCGTTTACTAGCTATATTTATACAGTTTACATTTTAAAGATTATAATATGTTTGTTAAAACCGAATAAATACCTATAAACTGGACTTTCAACGTTTAAATTGCTAAACTTACTGCTGGGGGGGTTGCGGAGGCTATTACTGCTATCCAGACTACACTATTACAATCCACCAGAACGCCTCCAGCACCAGCACCACCACCACAGTACTATGTTAAGAATTTTATTCAAGCTGAATTCAGTAGCACTTACGAGTCTCGAAATTCTATACAATCGGCCGACGCCAACCCTACATACTAATGTAAGGCTTCTGCTTTCAATCTGCGCAGACCGGGAACTACACTCACAAATCTATTCTACACGTGTGCTTGTAATCGGTAGACGAAATTTCACTAAGAATTTAACTGATTTTGACGACCTCCGTAGTAGAGTGGCTTCCACATTGGTTTCTGTGGTGTCGTCATCTCTGAGGTCCCGGGTTAGAACCCCCGTCGGGTTGTTTCGGGGGTGGATGGTCGTGGTAACGTCGTTGTTTTCGAATTCCATAATACACGTGCTTTACTTAAGAAAAAACAAGTGCGTCTTTGACTTCCATCTCACCTGATGGAAAGTGACCATGAAGTCGACGATGGAGCATGCACACCTAAACGATACCTATTCACTCTCAGCTTGAAAGGGCCCAAGTTATGCCGTTCAGGGAAAGAGTCTGCAGGCAAGGAATTTTACTTTGAGTGTGAAAGCAAAACGCTTCGTTCGAATGCTTGAAATATCCACAACATAGGGGTGGAACCCCAGCCTACGTCTAGTCCCACGATGATGGAAAGGGGAAGGCAGATTAAATTGCAATTGAGACGCACACTCTCCGAGATATTTTCTGCAGAATTCCGATAATCAGGCAAATTTACAGCGGTGTTCAAGGCTCTTTGGGGCTTACTTTGGGATCAGGCCTTTGTACTCTCGTTCCCCGTCCGACAGCTGTCCGAAACAATTACTATCAAATAAGTAATACTATATTATGCCATTAGGCGAAAAAAAGTGTCGTCTCTGCTAAAGCGAGTGCGTGACAGTGGCAATGGCATCCTGAAGATGTTTGCCTGTCGTTTTGACTGTATAATTTTAAAGTTTTGGGTAAACATTACTAATATTTAAATTTTCTATCAATATTTCAAAATTCATTGCAATCATACTAACATAGTTTTAAGGTTTTCTTTTGTAAATAACACCATTATCTTATGGGCTATGGCCTGAAATAAATGGTTTATTATTACTATTAAATAAATAATACTATCAAATGACAGTAATTGTTTCGGATGGATGTCGAAAGGAGGACGAGAGTAGACCACCAGAGCAACGTATGCGATATTGTCTACTAATTTAATATTTGCGAACTACCAGGAAACAATGACCTCAGACCTAAAAACACACATTAATTATATACGCAGGCAAAAGTGACAGCCCTCACCTGGGGCCATGCCGGGCGTCGTCTGTTCGTGAGCGTGGGCGGCGCGGTGTGCACAGCACGCGTGTGGCGTGTGGTAGCCCCGCTGCAGCTGCTGGCCCGTGTGCGTGCGGCGCAGGCGCTACGGGACCCTCGGTTGGCTACGCGCTTGCCGTTGCCGCCGAGACTGCAGCCAGCCTTGGCTAACCTCTTCGCTCACACCATTCGGGTACGACAATAATAAGCATTTATTTCAGACTTAACAAATCCATAGAATTACAATGATCAATTAGATTTAAACATTAGATATAACTTCTTTACTTTTGTTACTTAATTATCCAATGTCCCAGTAAAGACGAGTCGCTGCGAGCTATAGCAGGCATAATGCTATTAGTACTGTCGAGCACTCTCTGTCTAAGAGAAGAAACCCTTTCTAAGCACAGCAGTAAACCCGTCCGTACGTGCTAACAAAAACGTGTCAGATGCACTACAGTATCGTGGCAATTTAAACATAGCTCTACATACATTTTTATATTGAACGCGGATGGCATTGTTGCGCTTATTTGATACAGTTAACCCACAGTTATATGTATACAGTGTCTGTTAGTACGCCTTAAAGTGCGTTACCATCATTATCACTTACACTTTCAGTCACTATATGATTAAGATAACGGAATTTATCTCTCCTAACGAACCTACTACTATTCAGACATACATCACGTACAAAATCTGGTTCTTTTTTGTATTGAAAGACCATAATAAACTGTTTTGTTAATATTACCTATAAACCAAGCCGTGTAACTTTGCATATTCTTCACAGATGGAAGTTAATTTCCTCAACCCTCTAGAAGGGCTGAGCAGCACCGTATCATCTGCATACATTAGATTATTAACACTTCTTCCTCAAATATGATAGACAATATGACTGCTGACAATATCTTTTAAACGTCTGTTTTCTTGTCCGGCTCGAAGGACCAAAATAAAGATTTAAATTTAAGATTGACATTAGGATTAATTGATGCACAGCCTCCCTGATTAACGTCTCCAACAACAGCACCAAATACAATAGAGAGGTATCTATGCTAGTGTACAATAGTTTGTGCGTTAAGAAACTTACTCCTGGAAAGTCATATTATGGCCTTGCCAGTGAAGGTAAAAACACTAAACTAGTGGCCTGAGCTCTTGAATTAAATGTCTAGTGGTGATCAGAATGATTAATTTGCTTGGCTTCACAGGGCCCGAATAAGCCATCCTAATAATAATGGGTTGTTCACTGCCTTACAAAACTTATGTCTCAGGGTGACGGGCGCAGTGGCAGTGCCCCTCAGATCTTTACAATTTAAAGCTCTGAGTGGCACTGCAACTGTTATGGACAAGCGTGTAGCTTACCATCAGGCACACGACTTGTTGTATTGTCGCTTGATATTATAAAATATATATACTTGCAGTGTAACGTTCCCGAAACAAATGAGCTCCGTCGCTTCGTATCCCGTCCCCCGTCAGCTAACGGGCGTCTCCACTGCACCATGCTGCGACACGACGACGAGGAAACTGGTGCCTACACCCTCTATCTCGAACACCTCGGGGGCTTGGTGCCCTTGTTAAAAGGAAGAAGAACCAGCAAAATCAGACCGGAATTTGTCATCTTTGATCCTCAAGCGGAAGGTTTGTTTGACTAAATACATTACTAGCTTTAAGTGACTTAGAAAAAGATGATTGTTTTACTTTATATTCGGCATAGAATGCTTCAGGATATCAAGGATGCAACGACAAACAGAACATTCGAGTCTATTAAAGCTGGTACAAGGACGTACTTAGTACTCAATATGAAAATGTTATTTGTGTTAAAAAAAATATTAATTTTCTTATGAAAAATAGTGACAGACATTACATTAATACGAGGAATAAAAACAAACTATCTGTTCTTGACAGTCGTTTTCACAAAGTCTCAAATTAATTTATAGGGCAATGTATACAAGTTCAAAATTTGCCATTTACGAGTATAAAACCATATTGAAATAAAAAGTTTTATACTAAAAGTTATTTATTATACAACTTCTGCGTACTTGGATGACAAAAATCCGTGGTTGTGACCCGTTTAGCTCGTTAAGGTATTCTCAATCTTAGATGTTTAAATTAAGTATTGTAATGATAAATGTATTTAAAAGTATATTTACAAAGAGCAACCCCTAGAGTTTCTTGCTCATTCTTCTCAGGGAAATCTGCCTTACGAATGAGCAATAGACGAGTTTAATCAGTAGTAATAAAGATAATTTGACAGTGACTTTGACAATGATGTATGTTTCAGAAAATGCAGTAGTGAGTACGTTTACTCGCGAGAGTAGCAGCAGCAGCAGTGGAGCGACCAGCTCGTCCAGCAGCGGGGGCAGCGGGGGCAGCGCGGGCAGCGGGGGCAGCGCGAAGAGTGAGCGGACTTCCTCCCCCCGCGCCCCGCGTACGCCCCGCACGCCGCGCCCCTCCCGCCGTCTACCGCCCTTGCCGCACAACGACTCGTGCTCTTCTGATACTGAGCGGGAGGAAGGTAAGCAATGACAGAGATAGTGTTACTACTTACCATAGATTACTTAATAGTTACTACATAACAGATACAAAATCGAAAATACCTACGCTATAATAGCTTACTAAGTCTGACTAATGACGCCAGGTGCTCAGTACGAGGAAAAAGGAACCTAAGCACGCGCTCAGATAGGTGAAAATAACGTTGCCCGCCGTGTGCAGTCGTGCGGAGCCGAATGCTCATAAATGAAAGACTTGTATGAGCGCTTGCGCCGACGTCGGCGCACTCAACTGTAGGCACTTATCGCGTAACCTTGAACGAGTAACGTAGCCCTGGTGTTATGCTGGGAACTCTGCGTCTCACTGACAAAATATTGTATACAGGGTGGAAAAAAATCAATGTCTGCAAAAGGTTGCAATTTGCGTCTTTAGTGATTAATGGACTTCGTGTACTTCACGTTAAAGTCGATATTAATATTACTTTTCATGTTAGGTTATATTTAGTTTGTAACAATCGCGACGACCTAAGACCTCGATAAAATAGAGTTTGTTTTTCTTTTGCATTGTTAGTTCGTTCGATTCCCGGTACAGGCAAGCTTTTCAATAATTCTATGAAAAAATAAAATCATGTTACCTGTAGAAGTAAAATTAGCTATCTCAAGCGTTTAAGGTACATCCCCTTCATGTTCCATTGATTTTTTCCACGTTGTAGAAAGAATATAACATCGAAAATTTAATTTCATATCCTTTATTGGAACTGCGTCATTGCAGGTTGTTCCGGGTCTCCGAGACTCCAGAGACGACGGCGAGCGCGCGAGCGGCGGAAGGTCCGCAGTTCGAGCGAAAAGGACGACCCTGGCGACGAACTTGCTTACATTGACTCCTTACCTGAGGTAAAACCGAGAGTCTGGAAATTCTAAAAACTATCTACCTCAACACAAGAGGCAGTTTTGAATACTAGTCGCTCTGTTTCTTCGTTTTCAGGATGTCCGCTTAGTAGAAGTTACATCTAATATTTGGGGGACCAAGTTTAAAATGCACGGTCTCGCGAAGAACGTCCCTGCAAATCTCGGCCAGGTTACTTACAAGACGTCCTTGCTGCACCTTCAGCCGCGCCAGATGACACTGATGATCACAGAGTTAAGAGACGACTTTCCGGTCGGACCCGATCCAAACTTTAACCCAAACATATTCTCCGAAGACGAAGAAGAAGTTTTCCAATCCAATGACACTAATTCCCCCTCCCACACTAACAACAATATACGGAGGAAGTTAACATTAAACGAAAGAAAGAACAATGTAAATAATATAATAAATCAAAACGAAAACTATAATCCAAACAATAACGCCAACGGACCTTCTTTAGCCCGCGCAGAGTCTTACGACGAGTTCCCTTACATCGACACTAATGACGTGAATAATGCAACGGAAGCCTACTCTAACCCGGTGAAGCACGCGTCTCACGGTCCCGCTGAACGTAGAGTTAATAATCCCTCCTCTGTCTCAAACAGACATGCCATATCGCCATTACGCTGTGAGAGCTCAGTGCCTACGTTACAGTCCCCTAAGAATGCTGTTGCACCTACTGATATCATTTTCGAAAGACCTTCGCCGCAAACCGTCACCTGCGGCGGCAGGGGAGACTTCTGTGGAGGTAGAACCGACTATAGTGTTCGAAGTGACAATGCATCTTTGAAAGGCAATCTGTCGGAGCAGCAGTCGTTCAGTTTAAATCTTTCTTTAGAGCCCAGTAGACAAGTAACGATTAAGAAATTTGACAATAATGTCACGGATACTTGCATGTCAAAGTTGCGCAGAAACATTTGCAAAGATCCCATCACCGCTATTAACGCCGCCGCGGCGTCGTTCGACGCCAGGGTTTTAAAAATGTGTCAAAGGTATTACGACAGGGAGCTGCACCCGGACGCGGCGGCTAGAAAAGAGATGGCGGAGACGCTAAAGAATTTGCAACAGAAGGGAGACGATCTCAAGTTTATAGACGAGGAGACTCCCGTCGACACGACCATCAACAACTTAACCGACAGAGTCAAGGAAGTGCGAGTGCAGCGGACCACGACGGTGGTGCCGATCAGCCCGGTGTGCGCCAACGTGCCGGTGTACGACACGATGACGCGCAGCTGCAGCGTCGGGTACCTGGACCTGGTGGACCCGCACGCCCCCTACGCGCACGTCAGCCTGACGGCGCTGCGAGGCGAGCCGCCGCGGCGCCTGGTCCTCGTCAACAACAAGCGGCAGAGGAGACCCCGGAGGCACTTCCGGACGCACGACGCGAGGCAGGCGGACGCGGCGAAGACGCCGAGCCTCAAGAAGTGCGGGAAGTCCAGGAGCCTGGACTCGAGCGAGATGGCGCTGACCGTGGAGAGGAGCAGGCGGCAGGCGAAGGCCGAGGCGGGCGCGGGCGGCGAGGCCGCGGCGGCGCTCTGCGGCAGCCGGCCCGGCGCGGGCGACGACGCGGCCGGCGCCGGCGCCGAGCGTTAATGGGTCTAAGAACTAGATCGGAAGAACTAGATCTTAGACCCATTA
>NW_020653854.1:25012340-25035260 GCF_003589595.1 Hyposmocoma kahamanoa
CGTGCATTAATAATAACAAAAACACCTCGAGTTCAGTTTCGCGTGTGGATACAGTGAGTGTGGTTTGTGTGAAAAAAAGTGAGTGACAATGGTAACGGCATAACAAATCGCGATGAAGGTAGTCGTCGACAGCGGAAGAGGTTAGACAGATATGTCTGCTCTTAAAGCTGTCATCTGCCCCCGTCCAGTCAACCCGTGACCATGGAGCGTGAAACCGTTCCGAAATATCGGGAAAATAAAAAGAAGTCATACCGTGGTAAGAAGCCTGATATTAGTGATAATCACTCAAATGACTGTTATTAAACAATGTGTAAAGCAATCAGAGATCTACTCACCATCCTCCAAGAACTTCAAGTCAGATTCATTGAGTGTATTATCTCTCATGAAGAGTTCCCTGCCAGTCAATTTGTTCTTATCCTTGGCTTCCCTTTCTCTCTTGGCTGGGATGCCCATGTCTGCCTCAAACTGTTTTCTCCACGCTAGGAATGACTCTACTGTCACCCTTGTGCCTTCAAACCTTTTCTACAATGAAAATTGAGTGAAACTGTAAAATGTTATTAACAACACTTGGTGTCTAATGAAATAATAATACAAATTAAACAAGCTCCTACAGTGTGGTGAAAATGTTTTTATAGAATAATATATGAATTTTCGGTAAGTTAGTATTTCTTTCGGAAGTATAGTTTTTTTTTCTTAGACTATACAACAAGCTCTTGATTGATTGCTAAATATAAATAATTTTGTCGGTATATTTTGTGTTTATTTTTTAGTAACTCTTTTTAACGCAGCTTAGTTAGTATAACAGTTAGTCACAATTCGCTGCAATTTTATTTGTTTTTCAGAACCTTTATTATTTCCATTAAAAAAGTTTGTGTTGTGGGTCGCTCTTCGCCAACTGACTTCCAAATTGTGTGTTAATGGCGCCTCTTAACGGCAATACGTGACAAGTGACTTGGCGGGGGATTAGCGATATTCGCTATTTGAATGGAAAATGTTATTGAAATTTGGTTATAAAATGTGTGTTAGCTGGCAAATAAACATTTTTTTTACTTTTAATTAAATTTCCGAAATTATAATTTGAAACACTTCTTGGTATCCTTATGCGAAAATAGCGCGCCTTGTCGTGTTGGGATAGGATACTTGTTTCATTGTAATTTAAATTTTGATCTTCTCATCGATAACTAAAGTTTTTATTGAACGAATAAATGATTTTTTACAGCGCCGTGTCATGTTTAACTTTCCATATACATTAGAATAATAACGCTTACTTTTAAGAAGTGATTCAAATGAATATTGAAGGAATAAGTGATAAAACTTTCACAATATACATAAAAGTGTTATTTATTAAATTTATTAAGCGATTGATTAAAAGTACGCCTTCAAAAAGTTTTTTTTCTTTCTGTCTGATCATATTAAAAATTATTTAATTATGCATGAAAGAGTTAATAATATAAAAAATTATCAAAAAGAAAGATAGAAAGAAGATAGAAAATTATTATTTCACGGTAAGGTCGTAAAAAGTTTTAGTTACGCAATAGACACAAGGAGAGGGAGAACTATTTCATGACGCTGATTATCTCTAGACATAAAACCCGGATATGATGACTATCGTAATATGACTTTTATGATAAGGATTTATAAAAAGTTTTGGCCGAAGGGTGTCGTATATTGGCGATCCGAGGCAGGTTTCCTGACACACGATTGCGCTACACGTCGCCGACAAACACACTCAGGACCGTATTCGAGAACTCTACTCAATGCTCAAGTCAGGATCAGAGTGTGATTTCAATCACTGGAAATACGACCCTAATGGCAGGGATTTGAGTACGATTTCGAGTGCTTTAAACCATACTCAAATCCTGACTTGAGCATACTCAATGCTGACTTGAGTATGATTTCAAGCACTGAAAATACGACCCTAATGGCAAGGACTTGAGTATGATTTTGAGTGCTCACTGCAATACTCATGTCCTGACTTGAGTATTGAGTAGAGTTCTGGAATACGACCCTTAGTGTAGATTAGTTACTTATTTTTTTAAATATTATATTAATGTATGTTGATCCTTAATGCTCTGGCCACACAGAGCTGGCTGTGCGTTTCAGTGTGGCACGGTTCACATGAACTTGTACATTACAAAAATTCCCGCGCTCGGAACGTTTGCGCGACCCCCTCTGTATGGCCAGAGCATAGTTTTAGTAGCAGAAGAGCTCCTTGTGAAAGAGTTCGTCCAGGGAAGTACTGCCACCTTATCTATTTTTGCCGCAAAGCAGTAATGTCAGTATTACTGTGTTCCGGTTTAGAAGGTAAGGGTGCTGGTGAAATTACTATCATATCGGACTTGTCAACTTATATCTTAGGGCGACGGGCGCAGTGGCAGTGCGCCTCAGATCTTTGCGACTTAAAGAGCTGAGTGGCACTGCAACTGTTATGGACAGGCGTGTACCTTACCATCAGGCGCACGACTTGTTCGTCCCGTCATTCGATATTATAAAAAAAATATATGAATCCCAGAGTCGTATTCTAGAACTCTCCTCAATGCTCAAGTCAGGATTTGAGTATGGTTTAAAGCACTCGAAATCATACTCAAGTCCCTGCCATTAGGATCGTATTTCCAGTGCTTGTGTTTCAATTGCAATCCTGACTTGACCATTGAGTAGAGTTCTAGAATACGGCCCTTAGTTGCTTGATGTGAATGAACGAATAAATAAATACCTTTTCCATACTTCAATCACATTCTTGGGAAAATTAGCCATTCTGTAACTTTTTCTGCTTTTTGAAATAGAAATTTCCGCTTTCGGGCGTCGGTTTGAGGGCACAAGAGACAAATGAAAAAAGCGACGAGTGCACTAAAGGCTACTCCGAAAACCGACTTCCGTAACTGCTTCGGGATGTGGAAGCACTAGTGGGAGAGTGTTGTTCAGTCGAACAGAGATTACTTTGTAGGATACCATGAACCGGATTATGATTAATAGGCCGGATACTTTTGGGACAAACCGCCTATGTATTAATTATTTAATAAAAAAATAAAATAAAAAAAATTTAAATAATACAACCCATGTTCTCTTATTCTCTCTTACCAACTCTGCTTCCTCGTCAGCCCTCTGTTTAGCAAGAATTTGTGACTCCCGCTCCTTTTTCACACTGTCCCATTTATCATTGAGCCACTCCTGTGCCGCTGACACCAATGTGAACACCATCACCATGCCTAGGTTGTTCAATGACTGTAAATAAAAACATTAAAGCAATAATAATGGTCCTGAAGACACAATTACACTGACCGTAAGGGTGCCATCAAATTAGACACTTGTAGAAGCGCCTTTGAGAGATGAGCTTAAAGAAATTACCTTTATTAAGAAATTACCTTTAATTAATATTAATATTATAATTTCGAGTTCTTAGGTTTTCGCGATTGTTACACATAGGAAATGAAACTATTTTTCCGGATTTAAATCGCGTATATTTGTTTTTTCAAACATCCCCTTATAGGATGCAGGAGTTTACAAGCTTGACTGTGAGTGCGGTCTCTCTTATATTGGACAAACAAAGCGAAGTATTTGTACCCGCGTCAAAGAACATATAGCTGATGTCAAACATCGTCGCGTAAACAAGTCTGCAGTCTGCGAGCATGTCATGGATAAACCTACTCATTCAATGAAGTTTGACAATCCCCAGGTCCTTGCAAAAGAAGTCCGTTATCTACCCAGGATGCTGCGAGAGGCCATTGAAATTAAAAAACATCCTAATTTCAACAGGGAAGATCGTTTCTCCGTACCACCGGTTTGGGATCCAGTATTTCCTCTAATGAAAAATCCCAAACAGACAAGACTGCAGTACTAATTAATATGTTTTAGTTTATTCTAATTTCGATTATTAATTAATAATAAATTGAACTTAATAAAAATTCATTCAATAAAATAATTTGTAAAACATAATGTAGCGTAAATTGGAATGTTTTCTTTGTAAAATTAAAAATAAGGTATTTAATTAATGACTATTATAACTATAGTTTAAAAATAGGGTGGTGGTAGGGGAAAATCAATATTAGACATAACTGGTTGAAGATTGTACCACCTCAGTCAACCGTGACCATGGGACCTGTAAAGGGCCCGAAACGTCGGTTTGTTTGAAAAAACAAATATACGCGATTGAAATCTGAAATTACCATTCTTACACTAGCATCACAGAACATTTATGAAAGTTATTTATTTTAAGAAAAATATTATTTTCACTATCACTTTTTATTTTTATGGCTCCATCATTATGAGAAATGATGATTTTGCCAATGTCACGGTTGAAAGAAAAAAAACGAAACAAAAAAAAAATTTCGCTAAGCTCTAATAGGACATTAACCGGTGTTGGTAAGTTGGACCACGGGAGTACTCAGTTGAGAATGTAAAACAAAAGACAACATTTATGACAGACAAATATATGTTATTTAAGTGGATACATTTACATAGAGTAACAATATGGGGGGAGAACACTAAAGAGGTTATTTTTATTTTATAAAAAATAGTGACAGACATAACATTAATACAAGGAATAAAAATTAACTACCTGTCCTTGACAGTTGTCTTCATGAAAACTCAAATTAATTTATGGGGCAATGTCTGCGCTTCTATAATAAGATCCTATTTGATTTATTTATTTAATAGTTTATTGTACAGGAAAAATACAACAAGTCACAAAGAATACAAGGGAAATTAAAAATAAAAGGTTCTGCTTATTTCTAATAGAAATTTCTTCCTGCAGACCTAAATACAGGACACTATAACTAAAAGAACGGCATATGTGCACAACAAAACAAGGAACAAAAAAAAATAATATAATAATATTAAATTGTAATAAATTATATAAATACTTAGATAAATACATATTTTATAATATAATACTTAAGATATGGATGGAATAATGCTCTTTAACTCTCACTTTAAAAACAGCTAACGATTTACTTTCGTGAACAGTAATAAGAAGTGCATTCCAAAGTTTGACCGCATGAACAGTGAAGGAGTGAGAATAGAAACCGGAATTGAAGCATAGAAAAGATAACTGGGACCTAACAAGAGAGCGACAAGGTTTATCCTGGCACCTAAGGAAGCTCAAACGTTCTTTCAGGTACCCGGGAGACACAGGGTTATGTAAAATATTGTAAAGATTGGAGACAATATACAAATTCCTGCGGAGACGGATGGGAAACCATTTGAGCTGACTGCGGAAATGTCAAATTCGGTCATATTTACGAAGCCCAAAGATGAACCTTATACATAGGTTTTGCAGTCGTTCAAGCTTATTTAGCAGTTCTTCAGTAGCATCCAAATGGTAGGAATCAGCATAGTCTAACAAGGGTAAAATAAGTGTTTGGACTAAACATATCTTGGTTTTTAAAGGTAAAACGTTTTGGAGGCGCTTAAGTGAGTGCAAGGAGAAATGGACTTTACGACTGACTTCATTAATATGTGGAGTCCAAACCAAATTACGATCTAAAAGCAAGCCAAGATTAGTTGCAGTAGAAGCATAAGCAATAGGCGTGGAATTATACACTATAGGTGGGACAGAATCTGGATGCAATATGCCACGCATATACCCACTTCTCACAATCATAGCCTGCGACTTTTTGGGATTCACCAATAAACCAAAAGACTCAGCCCAATGAGCGATGCTTCGTAAATCAACATTAACCGCTTCAACGGCTGTAATGACATCAGACGTTTTAAAACTGCGGTATAGCTGCAAATTGTCAGCATAGAGATGAAAGTTTGAAGACAGCACAAAAGTGACAGAGTTAATGAAAACAGAGAAAAGGAGAGGGGAAAGAACACCACCCTGAGGAACGCCAGCAACTAAGTCCCACCAATCAAAGGAAGCCTCGTCAGAGCGAATACACTGCAATCGGCCTCTGAGGTAGGAGTCGAACCAAGCTATAACCGAAGGAGAAATATTAAAAGAGCGAAGAGAAGCAAGCAATACGTCAAAATCGACACAGTTGAAAGCACTGCTGAAGTCCAGAAGTATAAGCAAAGTGAGAAGACCATTGTCCATTACGAGGCGAATATCATGTTGCCTTCAATAGTGCAGTCACAGTGCTATGGCCAGAACGAAAACCTGACTGAAACGGGGAAAGCAGCTTATTAGAAGAAAGATACAACATTAACTGCTTGTTGACAATGTGTTCGAGGACTTTGGATAGAAATGGGAGAATGGAGATGGGACAGAATTCGGAAAGGCAAGAAGGGTTAGACGTTTTGGGTAAAGGTATAACATGGGCAAGTTTCCATTGAGAAGGGAAAGAACTAGCTTCTAAAGAGAAGTTAAAAACATGAGTAAGGATAGGGACAAGTTCAGTGAGTATGAGGCTAATCATACGGGAATTGAGATCATCATTGCCAACAGCAGTAGAAGAAATAGAGAGATTATGGGTTTTGACCTCACATCCGGTAACAGTCCGGAAGGAGAAAGAAGTATGTACCTCTTTACCTCTTTACTTTACATTACTATACTTTACTGTGTGTGCCGGTAAAGTATAGTCAGCTAAAATGCGAAGGGTACGATGCTTATTCAAAGTAACGGGAGTAGGGAAAAATGTCTATTAAGCGCGTTAAGATCAGGAAGGGACGAATCACCAGAAGCAGTGGAACGACCAATCCCAATGAACTTTAGGAATTTCCAGATCTGAGTGGAATCGCATTTCTCACCGTTATCGTGAATGTGCCGTCTCTTAGCATCTCTACACAAGCGACGACAGCGATTACGCAGGTATTTAAAACGAGGCAGGTTGTCATTTGTAGGAAGCCTCTTCCAGTGTCGTTTCGCCTTATCTCTGAGAGCCATAGCGATCTTAATATCTTATGATAACCAGGAGGCAGGTGCATGTCTGATTTTAACCCGTTTTAAAGGCGCATGACGATCTTAAAGCCTTAATATAATTTCATTGAGCAAAGCTACCTTCTGATCCATAACTACGCAGTCCAACACAGGAGTCCAGTCAATATCACCCGCCTCACTCTTGAGCGCCTCCAAATCAATGGCCTTGAAATTTCGGAGAATACGAAATTTCGACTTACACTTAGGAAAACGAATTTTATACGAGAGAAAGAAAAGATCATGATAAGAAAATACAGAAGAACTGTCCATGGGAAGCACAATGCTCAGGGGACGAGACTATCATAAAATCAAGAAGAGATGGAATGCAGTTGGGAAAATGATGAGTAGCAGACAAAAGTAAAATATGCAAGTTGACAGAAGAAATTAGAGAAAGTAATTTATGGGCACGAGTGTCAATTTTTAGCAAACACGTATTAAAGTCACCCATTAAAATAGTGTGATCAAAGGAAGGAGAATGGTTGGAGAGTAGACATTCAAGGGACTGAAAGTAGTCGATATTAAGGGAGGGGCTATAAAAAACTGCAAGGAGCACTTTCTTGTGATGCAAGGAAATGTTTAAAAATAGGTGCTCCGCGGAGTTTGAATATAAGTTAGGAGAAGCATCAACAACAACATGTTGAATATCAGCTCGCAGATATACTGCCACCCCTCCACCACTTTTACCCGTCCTGTCATTCCGAACGAGCTTAAACCCGGGAAGACTGAAATGAGTAGAAGGAAGAGAAGGTTTTAGAAAAGTTTCTGATATAAGAATAGCGTCAACAGGAGAATCAATGAAAGAAGCAAGAAGGCCAGAATAGTGAGAGAAGACGCTCTGAGCATTGATATGAACAACATTGAAATTTTTGGGGATATTGCAGAAGGCTGAAGATAACTGATCATGCAGAGTCAAAGCTATGGAATTATTACTGTCATCAGCACTAAGAAAATGGCTTGGAGATGAGGAGCACGAATAAAAACTATCATTTATCCCTAAAGTAACATCCATATTATTATGTTCAATTAATGAACACAAAAATAAAATACAATATTAAATTGAATAAATATATCCGTAATAATACATAAAAATATAGTATATAAAAAAAACAACGTACAAACTATAACTAAAACAACACCGAACCATCAGCACTCGCCGTTGATATTCCAAATTTTCCGTTTATAATATAATACGTAAATAGCCCGTTTAGCTCCTGCAGGTATTCTCAATCTAAGATGTTTGAAATAAATATTGTAAATGATAAAGGTATTCAAATGAATATTTACAAAGAGGAACCCCTAGAGTTTCTTGCTTAATCTTCTCAGGGGAATTTGCCTTATGAATTAGCAGTAGAGTTTAACCAATATGACAATTTCAAGTGTAATTTGCTTACTTATGAACTAAAGATAATTTTGAATTTTGCACTGCAGCAGTGCCACTGTCGTGACATGCGCTCGACACTTTTACAGTCACAATTAGTGAACTAAAAATTCTTATAACCTACAACGCGTGGCTGCCGCGCCACAGTGGCATCTTGTTTGAAGGCGACCTAAAGTGTTAAGAATGATTTTGATGTCTAAGACATTCACTTTCATTCAAGAAAACCTTAACCTTGTGTTCTACTTGAGTATGAAATAAGATCTGCAATAGGATATTGGCTATCAACTTATGGCAGGATCGGGGGAAACCGATATTTTGGCCCTGAGTAAATCTTTATCGATATTCGAGAAAAATATAATAATAATTACCGGTTGGCCTGAACAAAAGGGGACACTATGGAAACAGGGCAGGGAAAAAAATATGGTCAATGGTTTTTAAAGCTTGTTTCGAGTATAATAGATCTAAATAAACATTTTCTATTGTTATAATATTTTGTCTACAGACGATAATTATCGTGAAAATTTTTTTTTTTACTGTCAGGCCTTGCATTTAAAAAATTGGGTTAGGTTATTATATGAAAGAGCAGCACGAGCAGAGCGAACTAAGCGAGCGTGTTAGAAGCCCATTTGTTCGCGTTTCAGAGTTCGTTCAAGCCCTTTCTAACCAATTTCCTCAAAAAATATCAGATGTAGAGAAAAATTTATAAGAAGAAAAAGTGTATTTTTAGGTCTACTCTACTTGAAACAAGCATTAATAATGTTTTTTGTCAAAATTTAAAAATTAATTGAATTTTTTCTGTGCTGATTTTTCTCTGTGCCAAATTTCTCGATAATTATTATATAAGAAAAATTATAACAATAAAGTGTTTATTTAGGTATATTCTACTTGAACAATGAGTACAAAAGAAATATATAAGATTAATCCAAGTAATATATAAAAAGAGTAAGGCTAAAATACAGCTAGGACTACGGGAAAGTAATTCCAAATCAGAAAGGGTGTCCGTCAGGGGGATCCTCTATCGCCCAAAATATTCTGCTGCTTTGGAAAGTATATTTAGACACCTGGTTTGGGAGAAATATGGCTTGAGTATAGATGGAGTACACCTTAACCACTTGAGACTCGCAGATGACCTTATACACTTGGCCAAAGTCCCAAAAAATGCTACAAACTATTCTTCAACAATTGGACATGGAAAGCAAAAAAGTCAGACTCACTATGAAGACCAGCTAAACAAAATTGATGATAAACAATATTAAAGAACCGATTGCGATAACTGAAAAATAAAATTGAATATGTGGACAAATACTTGGGCCAAATAATATCCACAAAGGAACAAACAGACAAAGAAATTGAAAGAGTCACAAATTCGTGGACGAAATTCTGGTCACTCATAGAAGTCCTGAATTCAAAAGAAATTGATACAAAATCGAATTCAAATATGTGCATTGTACTAGTGACCACATATGGATACCAGACATGGTTGCTTTACTAAAAACATTACAAAAGACTCGATGTTTGTCAGAATACTATGGAAAGAAGTGTGCTCAACATAAAAATTGAAAGATAAAGTCAAACTAACCACAATTAAAAATAAATCAAAGACTAAAAATTCAATTCAATAATAAAACAGCAAAAATGGCATTGGAAACATGATGAGAGAAAAAATTTATAAGTGGACAAGGAATGTTGTGGAATGGTACCCAGGAGAGATAGAAAAAGGTAGAAAGGGAGACCATACTTTATATGGGAAGACAATTTTAAATATGTTGCTGGAGATAGGATAGGGAGAAATGGAAATCTCTGGAAGAGGCCTATGTCTTAGGACAACCTGAAAGTATAGTCAACAAATTTAAGTAATAACAAATAAGTAATTTAATAATAAGCATGCATGTCATACAATGTTTCTGTGTTAAATAAGTTAGTATGTAAATAAATAAAAAATTCTACTTGAAACAACCATCAAATTACAATAACATTTTAAGAGCGAGAGTCAAAAATTTTCTAAGTCTCGTTTCCATAGTGCTCCCTTCGCTTCAGTTTGACCCAATTACCTCTTTATACAGATGCGAGAGTAGCTCCCCCTTATCAAAAGCATCGTCGAAGCTATCCTTGTCATCTATCTCAATGATAGGCCCCTCATCTGGGTACTTAGGAGTGTACGTGAATATCAACTTGCACGCCAGTCCATCGCCTTCGTCGAACCCTTCGGACTTTATAGATATCGCGAACTTATGGAACGGCCTTGTTTCTAACACTGTAACACATACAGATTTATCATAAAATAACGTTAAAATAGGTTGCACTTCGTGCCATGCTTGGTGAAGCCGGTGAATACGTACTTTGCATATCCGTATAGTAAATCGAGTCCAGTGCTTCGACCTCACTAGCTTGTTCTGCTGCATAATCATCCATTGTCTGGTTTATTTTAACATGGATTATAATAATATAAATTACCACATGAAATTTTCTTTCAACGAATACAATTTTGTTAATCTGACGAGCAGATGACGTTGTAGTTAAATTGAATACTAGAACGTAAATGTTATTCAAATAAGTAAAGTGACCAGTATAATCCGTATGATTTGTGTTGCTCTTTTTAATATCGCAGCATAGGGAAAATTCGATAAAAATAAGCACGATAAAACTGTCATTATGACATTGACATTAGCTCGATTTGAACATTAAGGGAGTCACCACATTTATTAATACGAATTTGGCTTGAGCCGAACAGAAAAAGCTTCGTATCCATGTAATAAGAGTAAAATAAATGCCGTGTGGTTTGCTCCTGCTCGAACCGCCGCCCGTCACAAAAAACACAACGTGTTTTTCGCTCCTATTCCTATTTCGTGAGCATAAAACATTTTTCTGACCGGCTTAATGCGATACCGTGTCTAGAAGTGTGGTAATTCTCTTACGTGCTTCATAAACGAAACGAAATACAGATTTTGTTTGTAGCGATAATAATTTATTCCTATTATTGCCATAAAAGCTAAATAAGCTGAATCGAACCAACAATTTTCGCTAATTTATTTTTTCTCAATTCTCTACTTTCGTGTTGTGTTCACACCACGGTACATAATGGATTCTCCAGATATGTTAACATCTTCAAACTCTAATGCGGAGTCCCATGATTCAGAGTAAGTATTAATTATAAAGACAACTGTGTTACTTGTATTCAGAAGTTTTATTTTAACTTATTTGTTTTTTCTAGGAATACACAACCACCCGCGCAGGATGCCGAAGACTACACAGACTTACAAGAACAAGTAATTGCAAACTTTCAGAAACCAAACTTGCCCAATGTAAATGTACCAGAGCACATAGTTTTTTGCTTGGACATCTGCCATGACAACCCGAACTCTCTATACCGTCTCGGCGACGGCACTACGTTTACTCCAATCAATATGTTTAAGCGTGTCTTAGACTTCTTTTTGTACTCAAAACATGCTATTAACAGGCATACAGAATTTGCCTTACTGGCTATGAAAGATACAGAGGCGTTGTGGCTTCATAACTTTACAAATAACTTAAAAGAGATAATCAACACTATAGATTATATAAACCCAGAGGAGGGCACATCAGAAACTTTTGATTTTAAGAAAGTAATTCAGATTTTGAAGCAAAAAATTGAAATACCCGAGTATAAGCAATCGGAATGCATTGTGCCGCCACCTTATGTTGTAAGAATGATAGTGTTGTATGGACGGTCTAGTTGTTTACCATTGATACCCCAAGAAGATCCGTACTTCATATCTTTGAAGAAACAGATGTATTTCTACATTGACATCTTATTAGCACACGAAGAAGACTGCGCACTGTACAAATGTGAAGACATATATGATGCATTGCAAGATTTGGATGACGGCTACTCTTATGTTTACGAAGTATCAAGAAACGCCACGAAAATTCATGATTGTATAGCAAAGTTATTGGCACACCCTCTACAAAGACCTTTGCAAAAAAATACTGACTATAGTTTTGGGTCTAGGTCAAATTTTTAGTATTAAATTTTTTATTACTTTTCAGTATATCTGAAGTAGCTCAAACTGATAAAAAATAAATTTTGCAATTTTGTTCAATGACAATATGATAAGTCAATAGTTTAGAGGAGAAAGGGCGTAAAAGTCAATCTTATCAAAAAATTGTTGATTACATCCATTGCCTTACAATTATATGGACATCGGGTCCACGCTAAAAAGTGTCCGAACTTACAGGGCGTTAAAATCGAGCGTCATTCACGCTCTAGTCTTTGTTTGTTCGACTGACAGCGAAGCAAGCAAAATTAGACAGTACTGCGATGACATTACAATTTAAATTCAACGTTTAAACTTTTTCATATTCCTTTACATGTCACTATGTTTAAATAGGTTGACTTGGGACATTTTTTTCGTGGTTTTTGTATTAGACCCGTCGTCCATTTATTTGTAAGTCAATGATTACATCATTGGGTGCTCTTTGTGGATGTTTACTCAAATTTTTCATGTAAACAGTGTGGTAAAAATAAAAAAATATGAATCTAAGTTTATAAATTTTTGTTCTTCACTTGTCTTTGTTTACTATGTTTGACTTTTATGCCCCTTCCTCCACCAAAAGAGAAACAATTTAATCCTCTTTTCCAAGCAGAATGAAAATAAAATATCTAAAAATAATTTTGACATATTTATTTATTTCAGCTTTCAGGGATTATGATTGGTACAAAAAAAACAACTAAGGCTATTATTATATGATAGTAAAATACTTACAATATTTATAATGTACTTTTGCAGTTGATTGACATAGATTTAGGTATTGACGCAAACCTTTACAATTTGGAACGACACAATTAAGATGTTAGCCGTTGTTACCCCATTAATAAGTCATGATTATTTTAAGCTGAATGTTTTGTCGAAAAGCTTTGTTAATAGCTAATAATACTTTATATAGTAATATTTTGGGGCCTAGCAGAGCACAATTTATCTGAAACAAATTGTCATTTTATAAAATGTTAACAATTCAGCCAAAGTAATCACAAGTGCTACCTATATTTCAATCATTGCTACACTAACCGGCACAGCCAACAATTTTATTCGATCTTACCAATAATGATTATAATACTTGCCTCACTATAAATGGTATAATGAAACATCACATGTATGAGAATTTTGAAAAAGTGAAACTCATTTTTCCGAAGCATTCTTCAGATAAAATATTAACGTCTTCTCGGGTAAAATTGTATTAATAGCTCCATGTTGAAATTGGCTATTTATTGCAATCTTTATAGATTATATACAATCTTTTTACAAGGAGCCCTTGCTGTTCATAAAACTAATATTGAGCATAGATAATAAACTCATGAAGCTATTCATTTGCCTGCATTTGTAACGGCACTTAAGCAAACCTAAACTGCACACATTCTGATGTGAAGAAAACATGCAGCTCATTTAAAACAAGTGTAATCAAACATTACTGTGTAGTAAATAATATAAAAAAATAAAGTAATATGATCCATAAAAAATAAAAATATTTACAATGATTAGCTATAAAACTGAACTGATCTAAACAAACTAGATAACTTGAATTTCAAGTGTAAGCTCGCCTCGAACAATATTTATACAAACGAGGTCTGATACCACTGCGCACTGTACACACAAACTATAAAAGAACATTATTATAAAACCCTTAAATCATATTAGAATTCAGTCATAGCCCCTACTTGTTCTTTAAAAAAAACATTTATTAATTATTAACATTTCTTATTAGACTGTACATGTCTTTCTGACAATTATTAGGCATACCTTGCACGCAGTTAAAATTGACTCGGATAACCATTGACTTACAAATAAATGGACGACGGGTCTAATACAAAAACCACGAAAAAAATGTCCCAAGTCAACCTATTCGAAATTTAAATTGTTATGTCATCGCAGTATCGCGCTGTCCGTAGAACAAATGAAGACTAAAGCGGAGTGTCGCGCTCTGTATACGATTTTAGCGCCTTACAAGTGCGGACACTTTTTAGCGCGGACCCGACGTCCATATAATTGTAAGTCAATGCGGATAACATATAACTATCGCAATGCACGTGATTAGAACTCCTCCAGTACATAACCAGAAATAGACGAAATGTCATTTAATTTGTTTGAAACTATTCCATTTACATTATTACCACATCATTACGGTGACAGCTGTGACAATTGACTGGTGTCGTCAATTGTTTCACTTCAAATCGACCAGTTTAACTTGAGCTTTGCTATAATGGACGAAAACTTTAAAATTACATATTTAATTACCGTTGAAATGTGATTCTGTTTGTTTGGTAATTAGATGTTTTGCTGTTTTTCCTTACACCACCAAATGGAACAGCCCCCCGTAGTTAGAGATATTATCTTTACTACAATAAATACAGAATATTTTTGGAATATATGTCGTCGTATATGTAGTATATGTAGACGTACACACGGGGCAGTTGTTGGGCACTTACTTTCTCAAACTCCTATCTTAAAGCACAAAGTTCTGAAATGCTAAAAATGGATTGCATATACAAATTTTGCAGGCTGATTTCACGTCCCATTTCCTTCATATGTAAATACTGTCTTTTACCTATGCATAAAGTAACGTATCAAAATTAACACCTTGATAAGAAATTTAAAATAAATAGAAAGTTTTGCCATCTCCTCCATTTATAAGACACGAGTTTGAGAATGTAAGGCATTGATATGGCCCATTTGTCTGACGAGTTGCCAGGGATGGATGGATGGCCCTTATTCCGTCTCTGTTTCTGGTTATATAATCGATGTTAGAACTTAAACCCATTTTCAGGCAATGACAGCTGACTGACAACTATTAATACCGTACTGGCGTTAACTACTAAAAAGCGACAAATTACAAAGCCCATTTAACCGATTAAGTTGAGTTTCAGCTATCTAAAAATTAGGGATATCTTCACCAAATCAATGTTTTCAATAATTCGATACAGGTAAATAAAGCATCGTCATTCAAACTTTGCCTCCTTGAATATGACTGATCGCCACAAGACCAACAAATATTCTTTAAATTCCGAACTAGACCTACTGTACATTCGAGATCCTATTGTGTACCGACCGACTACCGTTTACATGTAAAGATTTGACACTGTTTGATTCACAAACGTAATAAATAACTTCGCATATCAGTCTCAACTTTAAAATGTATTTACAGTTGTAGCTGTCGAAATAATACCGAAATGTTTGGAATATTGACATATCAACAGCTAGCTTAGCCAATTACTTAAATGTTATAGGCATATTTCAATATACATATAGTCCGTTTCAATCCATTATGCTCGAAAAGTAAACAAACAGGTCACTGACCCGACCATAGACAGTAGTAAATTCTTGTCCTTCGGAACAGGCAAATGAGACGGAATCCGAGACATGACGTTCCGAAATGTCACAGGGATCGTGTTATCTCTAGGTGTACGCGATATTTGAGACATAAGTTGACAAGTCCCATGTGCCTGTAATTTTACCAGCACCCTTACCCTTCGAAACCGGGACGCTGTAATATTCACATTACTGCTTGGCGGCAGAAATAGGGAAGGTTAGGAGTTAGTACACATGGGACACCCGAAGTGGCTCAGAGTTTTCCAGATCGACTGCGAATCGGATGCTGAGCGCGAACGTGCTAAGGCGTCTAATTGGCCATACTGCCAGATCTCTTGATTGTAATTTTTCTTCAATAGTATAAGAATAGACAGTTTAGTGATGGCCAAGTGTACTGCCAACTAAAAATGAATTAATTAATTGAATGAATAAATTTGTTTAATTGAATCAGTTCGAATTTTTTCTTTCTTCCCTTTCGCGATTTCGCTGCCGATTAAAAGAAATATGTTAAATATGAAAAAAAATGTGTTAAAACGGACTATAGTAACAGAAAGTTTTAGGTACTATTTTAATTATTTATAGAAGTATAACTGAGTGTTATAAAATTAAGAGTATAATATCTTTAATGATAGTACAATGGAATGATAAATGTTTTGGAGATTCCCCATATACAAATATTTGCCTAATTACAAGTATACTGCACATTCAGACTGCTGATGTTCCAGGTATATTAACATGTTCAAATTGAAGCAGTGACATCTGTCAATCATTGTATGTTACATAGTATCACCAAATAAAATATAGTATACTTAATGACTTAGGCCCATATTAATAAATCCATCTCAAGTGTTGATGGATATTACAATTTTAATCAACCGTCTTCATTAACAAATATCAATTGTGCTCCTATCCGTGATTACATTTGAAAGTATGTAAAATTACCAATTATTTATAAACAGCTCTGAGCAGTTTAGCTATGGCTCAAAATATTATATATTTAATAAATTATAATTGAAGCATTAGGAACAACAAGGACGTTCGAAACCCGAAGCCCGCTTAATGTTATTGCATCAAAACATGTAAAACACTGTCTAGTTATCTTGTGACAAAAACTCATTCCGATCTCCCTTCTAGATGGCGTAAGTTTCATTTATTTAGAAGGTGGAGCTCCGCCCTCGTAGCATGGATTATAAATGTGTGTATGAATTTCGGACATGTTTATATATACCACCTGCAGTTTATAAAAGCTTATTTAAATGTAAAAAACATGTCTGAAACGAGCGAATTCAAATTCAACATGGCGCATCTAGGAGGCCAGTGAGACCTGCTGAAGATGAATCAGTCGGTTCATTTCAATCCAACGTATTTAATGAAATGATTAAAAATACGTTTCAATTATTTTCAATGTAACTTTTAAGTAAGACTGATTCACAATTTATTTCCTTAAAAACCAATAATAAAATGAAACGCCCTATTAATTTACCGGTTTGGTGCAACAAGGGCGGATAACACAAGGGAAAAAAATAATTTCAAATGTTTCAATTGTTTTAATATAATAATAACACCTTTTAGCTAAATCATAGGACAAATAAATAATAAATTTTCTCGAATCATCTCACTTTTACGTGATACGCCCTTGTTACACCCACTGCTTCCATTAGTGTCTTGGTTACTTGAAATTGATGCCATCCAAGATCCCGATGATTGTAGTTTATTTCAGGTACATCTTGAGATCTTCGGATATTTATTAATACGGGCCTTATTAACTTCAGAATCGTGTTAAATAATGGTAAAGTTTTCAATTAATTAAATATTAGTTTCTTTACATTGTTCCGAATTAATAAATCAGTATTTTGTTATTTCAGTATTTTGCCATCAACGGGGTTTTAAAGCTCACAGTATTTTAAATGTAAAGGAAGATAATGATTTCTTAACATTACATTTTTGTCTTATCATAATTTAGTAAATTCAAAGTAGATTTCAACATTCTGTATTTTAAAATTTTATGGTTACATATACAATTTCTTGATTGTGTTTTTCAGTGTAACTGAAATTTAGAGACAAAATGTTTATCGCATACAGAACAATTTCATCGGTGTCTATATTCATTTAAAAACATTTGTACCGCTGACTACACTTTTTTGTATAACATGAAAACACAAGGGTACAAGGGTCGCGGACTCTGAACAACAACAGCAATATCATATTGCAAGGAAGACAGGACTAGATGAATCTATTAACGTTAAGTAGAGTCCATATATACCACCGCTACCTCCTATCGGGCCGAGCTGTCAGCTCCCGTATCGTTCGGCCTAACCTTACGGGTAAATACTACCGGGCGTCTCGCGGACCACTTAACACTACGGTAATAACGATGGTCGATTCGCTAAGGCTACGGTCTAAGCTACGGCCGGGCCGCTACTCGAGGCAGAAGAGCGCGCGGCAGGAGAGGCGCCGCCGCGGACTGGCGGGCAGCAGGGGCGCGCGGCAGGGCGGCGGGGAGGGAGGGCGGTAGGGTGGGGGTCACAGCACGCAGGCGGCGAACACCGCCATGGCGCGTCAGGGCGGCGCCGCGTGCCGCTCGGGCCGCTCGCCCCTCTCCCCCCTCTCGCCCCTCTCCGCGCGCTCGCCCCGCTCGGGCAGCGCGGGCGCGGCGTCGTCTGCGCCGGCGCCGCCCGCGCGGGCGCGCATCACGTACGCGTACGTCTTGTACCGCTTGATCTGCAACAGGCGCGCCGGTCAGTAAGAAACAACTATAGCTTGCGGTCATTGAGCCGACTTGTATACTGGTGTCTATATTGACATCGCTTCAATAACTTGACAGAAGCAAATAACTTTAAAGAAATGTGAAATTGAGGGATATCACTTCGTGAATTTTTGTGTTGTGAATATCACATTTTTATTATAATAATTATAATTTTCATCTCACCAGCTCGGAAAAGCTTTCTTTGTCATTGGAAATTTGCGAACAAAACAGGTTTTTCAAATTCGAACTTGACGGTGGACTGTGGTGCACCGAACTTTTTCTTTCGATTAAATAAAAGATAATGACACGTAACTACACGATTTGTCGTACATTATTTAGGTAATATAAATTCGTTGGCATCTTTTATTCTTATTATTGTTGACATTAAATTGACAACGATAACTAATTGTGTTTGTTATTTTAATTCGTCGCAGAACTAAAATAATCTCAATTAATCACACAAAATACAACTCGCAAAAGACAAATCGCGTAGTTGAACGTGACATTTTTTTTCATCAAAAGAAATAATTAGGTGCACCACAGTCTACCGTTAAGTTCGAATTTAAAATACCTTTTCTTCGCTAGCTTGTAGAAAATGCTTCTGCGCGCAGGTTAGAGTTTTGGCTTGGATACAAGTCCTTAGAGCCGTATCTTTGTTTAATTATCGGGATACTGTTTCAATTTCTCTTAAAGAACTTAGTTCACTTATTCGGTTTTTTTTTACATAGCCTTTTAAGCGGCGGGAGTCAATATTTATGTTTTCACTGTCACATAAATCACATTATAAAGTGACAGACACTTTGACTTCGTAGTTAGTGAAATTTTCAGGATAAACAAGTCTTTTGTAATTTGGTTTATTATAAGGAATGTAGTCATCACCATTTCTTTATTCGTTTTTTTGCATTGACTTACAAATAAATGGACGACGGGTCTAATACAAAAACCACGAAAAAAATGTCCCAAGTCAACCTATTCGAAATTTAAATTGTAATGTCATCGCAGTATCGCGCTGTCCGTAGAACAAATGAAGACTAAAGCGGAGTGTCGCGCTCTGTATACGATTTTAGCGCCTTACAAGTGCGGACACTTTTTAGCGCGGACCCGACGTCCATATAATTGTAAGTCAATGTTTTTTTGTTCATAATATACTTCAAATAAAAATAATCTTTGTAAAGACCGTAGTTGTATGTCCAAAAGTCGGTAATTTTTCTTACAATCTTTTAATGAGAAAGTAAGCCTTTCCGAGCTAGAGAGGTGAAAATAAGCATTGCTCAGGTCGACCCCTCCTGAATTGCCAAGTTTACAGGGGAGCGTTTTAAAGTTCTGGATTCACTGAAATGGGCATAACACGTGACTTTAGCATTTCTCAGTTTTATTCGGCAAAGCTACAAATCCTACATATCGTATAGGTGATCTACTAGATCTTAACTGCCTCCGTGGCCGAACGGTTATTACGCCGGACTGCCACGCAGAGGTCCCAGGTTCGATTCCCGGGCCGGGAGAAATATTTGTATGACCTACATTTATTTATCTCGCGAGTTTGGGTGTAATTTGTGTTTGTCTATGTGTGGGTCCATGGCACCAGCGACACAGGGTTTCCCTAGTGCGGGGCTATGTTGAGTGTGTGCGTTATTATTATTAACCATTTATTTATTGAACCAGATGAAACGCTCCCATGTAAACTTGGCAATCCAAACGCAGGAGGGGTCGAAGTGTCCGGGCCGCACCTCGTAGAGCAGGTAGTGGTCCTTGTCGCGCGCGTGCGGCGAGGCGTCGCGGGCGTGGCGCAGCGCCGCCAGCTCGTCCTCCAGCTGCGCGGCGCGCGCGTCGTGCGCCGCCAGCTGGTCGCGCATGGACAGGCGCGTGTGGCTGCACGGCAGCAGCGGCCGCTGGAACTTGCGCTGCGACCCCACGGCGCCGGCCAGCGGCGGCGCCGAGTACGCCGCGCACACGAAGTTTATGGTCTCCACCCACGAGCACAGCTCCTTCGAGTCGCTGCGGCGAGACAGAGCTTTTCCTACTCTCCACTTTGTACATTACTACCGCCTACAACTATGTTGAGGGCACGCGCTTGTAACCTTTTCAATCAAGACAAGGAAACGTACTGACATGTAAAGAGGCTGTATGGTGGCTGTTCCATTCGGCGGTGTGGGAAAAACGGCAAAACGTCTAGTTACAAAACAAACGGAATCACATTTCATAGGTAACTAAATGTGAAATAATGCAATTTTTCAATTTTCGTCCGTTATAACAAAGCTCAAGTTAAACTGGTCTCTTTAAAGTGAAACTATTGACGACTCCCGGCAATTGTTTCGGACTCGGGCTGGCCAATCGGAACGCAGTTGCCACTGCAACGATTTGGCAGGATAGTTTTCAAACAAATTAAATTACATTTCGTCTCTATTTCTGGTTATATACTCGATTTTACATCATGCGCCTGATGGTAACCAGCACTCTTATTCTTCAAAACTGGAACACAGTAACGCTGACATTACTGCTTGCCGGGAGAAATAGGTAAGATAGCAGTACTTCCCTAGACGAACTCTTTCACAAACTCGACTGCTAAGTGTATTGCATCACTTTGTTTGCTACAATCTTGTCGTCACGTCCCTGTGGAGAGCACCACCAATACGAGCGCCTGACTCCGAAGTTATTAAATTATTGTATTAAAAACATCAGTTTAAAAGAACCAAGAAGAACAGGCGTATATGAAAACAATAATGCAAGTGTAATATAAGTAATTTACCTAGTTTGGAATAAGTATTCCGCTTGGTCCGCAGTCTGCAATCTGAATACGTGTTGCTTTTTCGTGTAATCTGTAGCTTTCGTTGCTAACGCGTGGTGTATTCTGTAATATAATTGTAATTTAAAAAAGTCAAAGTCAAAGAATAACTTATTTCATAGGTAAAATAAATTTACACTTGAAAACGTCACATTTAAGATACTGCTCGTTTACTACGCTGACTTCCCTGAAAAGAACGAGCAAGAAACTCCATGGATTGCCCTTTTCAAATAAACTCAAATGCTATGGAATAATACTTTGAATCAAAGTTGTGTGGATTCTGGAGCCATGTCGTCTTTCCATACATGCATAAAGGGTCCACTGAAAACCAGCGCTGTGGCCCTGCCGCAGTATTAGCTGAGTTGGGTCCTTTTCAGAGCAATAATACACTTTTTTTTTTTTTTTTTTTTTTATACATGACAGGCAAATGACTCCACTCCACCTGAAGTTAAGTGGAAAGTGGTATCCAAACGCGAAGGAACCTAGTGCAGCGATGAAATCCTCATTGCACTAGCCACCTCCACCCTGCCTGCCTACAAAACTTTTAATACTAATCATTGACTTACAATTATACGGACGTCGGGTCCGCGCTAAAAAGTGTCCGCACTTGTAAGGCGCTGAAATCGTATACAGAGCGCCAAACTCCGTTTTAGTCTTCATTTGTTCTACTGACAGCGCGATACTGCGATGACATTACAATTTAAATTTCGAATAGGTTGACTTGGGACATTTTTTTCGTGGATTTTGTATTATACCCGTCGTCCATTTATTTGTAAGTCAATGATACTAATTATTAATATTGTACTCCACGTGTATTGTGCTGAATAAATTACATTTCTTTCTTTCTTTTTTTCCATACATATTTACCTAACACGTAGTCTTCAAAAAAAAAAAACGGCCAAAAAGATCGTGGAGTTACATCTATTTACCAAGTTTTACTGAAATCCTTCCCTGTGTGGCAGTTCCCGGGGCAGTATGACAATCGCCTAACGCTCAAAGGGATTCGTCTAAAAAACCGACAAACGGGTACTGACAATACGAATGCTCATATCGTAACGTCTTACGCTGAAATGATCCGGTCGATCGCCACCTTTAGAGACCGGACTAAGATGGTACGTCTTTATTCAGTTACGAGAAAAGCATCAGATACGGCAGTTAAGTGAGGAGGTTATATGGAGCTGTAAGTACCTGATTGCATTGTGCAGATTGTCAGACATTTGATTTCGCCGGAACCCGTGCTCGTCTTTGTGTAAATATAGGACCAGGTCTCTGAGCGTGCAGTAAAACATTTTCCATCCTCGCCGACCGAACGGTGCTGTGAACACGATGTCATGAATTATTTAATGAGGTACGACTACAAGTATTACTTAGAATTACATACACCGGCACTTAAGGGGACACTAGTAAACTCTCAAAGTAATGCAGTATTTGAAAAGTCCAGTCGGTTATTTTACTTTTTTATTTTAGGTGCAATTTCAAAATAAAGAATCATTCGACTGTAATTTTTTTATTCATGTGTGATTCCTGCTAATATAAGTTTGTCGAGTGGGTTCTTGTAAGTTTAGTTGAATAAGTTTTTGATAAATATACATAAAAATATACTTTTTTACTAGTTAGAAACATCGTTCACAAAAAGCCTTTCCGGTTTTAACCGTGGCGAAGGAGTTCAGATGAATTTCAGAAAAAATATAATAGCGAAAAAAATATACTGCCTTGTCATAAAATATAAAATAAAAAACAAGTTTCGTTTAATTTAGACTTTTTTCAATAAAGGTTGAGTAGGGCTGTAAAAAGTCGATGTTAAAATTCTCATTT
>NW_020653854.1:25035660-25061612 GCF_003589595.1 Hyposmocoma kahamanoa
CGACCGACACATGCAGTACAATGGACCATTTAATGAAAATATTTCATTTGTCAGAGGTAAAGTAAACAATAATAATAATGTAGCCGGATACTCACTCTTCTTGCCGTTGGGGTCGACGCAGCACTTGCGCATGACGTAGCCCTTCTTGTACTCGATGGCTCGCGACTGGTCGGGCACGTCGAGGAAGGGGTTGGCGCCCACCCCGCGCCCCAGCCCGCCGCCGCTGTCGCCCTGCGCCGGCGCCGCCTCCGTGTCGCTGCGACCAAACGATCGTTACTGTTCAGCCCGGGACGTTGCTATTGACGTTTCACTTCTTGCTCAAAGAGGACTCGAATGTCACGCAATAGAGAATCATTTTAACTAGAATGGAGAGCTTTAAATAACTATTTAGAACGTAATAGTGGTAACTATTTAGATAAGCGTTTCAATTTCAATTCCAATATTCCACTCGTTAGTAATTACTAATATTCGAATGAAAAAATGATCATTCGTTACTAATCAATACATTACATAGAGCACAGCTATACTCGTGGTCACCTAGCCCTCTCTGACATGTGGTACATACCGGAAATGTGACTGGGACAGGGATATTTTTGATATGGAATTTTAATGGTGAATGATCTGGTGGAGTTCCGATATAATAATCATTCGCCCCTGCACCTGACCGAATGGTAGGGGCATTCGGTATCGGTCATCGTTTGACTCGAGTTAAATGTTTGTGCTTGGATTCAAGTTAGGCGAATATTTTGCCCATTCGAATGATTAGTATTAATAATAATAATCTTTATCTCTCTTTACAAGTTATTTTATAAATAAGTAATTAATATTATGGACTTATCATTAATACATCTTTGTAAGAGACGGAGTCTATACTAGGATTTGACCTGTGTTATGGATCTCCAGACACTCACCAACCTTATACATAATATGAAACCGTTACCATGTTCTGAATTACAGAGAGCGGGTTTTATACAAGATTATTATAATAGTATAAAAGAAAAGAAAGTAATGGAATCATTGACTTACAATTATATGGACGTCGGGTCCGCGCTAAAAAGTGTCCGAACTTATAGGGCGTTAAAATCGTATACAGAGCGTCATTCACGCTTTAGTCTTCGTTTGCTCGACTGACAGCGAAGCAAGCAAAATTAGACAGTACTGCGATGACATTACAATTTAAATTCAACGTTTTAGCTTTTTCATATTCCTTTACATGTCACTACGTTTAAATAGGCTGACTTGGGACATTTTTTTCGTGGTTTTTGTATTAGAGCCGTCGTCCATTTATTTGTAAGTCAATGAATGGAATAAAACAAAAGTAACAAAACAAAGGGTGTGTGTGTGCGTGCGAGCGTGCGTGCGTGTGTGGGTGAGTGCGCGCGTTTGTGTGTGTGGTGCGTCTGTTTTTTGTGTTGGTGCTACATGTTGGGTGAAGCAACATAGGTATAGGGGTTATTGAGTTTGAATAGCTAGGAGATCGTCAGTGGACTGCTAATCAAGACTGAGTAACCACTCTAGTATTAGTAACATTCAAAGTCGCATCGCTATGGAGACATGTTAGGTAACTCACAGAGCCCACTCGAGTGGCTGCATGCGAATGGCGTGGTAGAGTTGCTTGAGCGTGTCCTTGGGGAAGTTCTCCCCGTCGTTGAGGTCGGTGAGGTTGTCCACGAACTCTGCGCACGTCATGCGTCGGAAGGCGGCGGCGCCGGCGCCGTGCAGGTCGGTGTTCAGCAGCATTATGGCGCACGTCAGCGTGTGTACAGCGTCTGCGATTCGTAACATTCATGTTGTAACCAAAAGGAACTATCGTTGAAGGAAAAGTTAAAGGAAAATTGAAGTTAAAGATGTCTAGGAAAAACTTTGGTGAGCAATCATCGATGTCTTCTGGATTATGATATTTTGAAATCTAGACACATTTTACAATTAATATTATTATTATATTTCTGTACATATTTATTACACGCAAAATAGGCGACTTGACGTCGGGTTGCGGATACCAGCCCGTTACACCCAGTACCAAGTGCCAAATTTCTGTATTAATAATTATAACAAGTAATTTCACAAAGAATAATTGAATATCTGGTGGTGAAACACGACATTCAATAAAAATATTTAATATTATTATTATTGACCCAAATCACTATCAACACTTTTAAGTTATTGACTAATTTATTAAATCAATGTATATGCATGTTTATGAGATATTTATAATACAGTAATCATCGTGAACGTATTATAGAACGTGTTATAGTTAACTGCCTCTGGCCGCACGGTTGCCAGAGGTCCAAGGTTCGATTCCCGGGCCGGGAAAAATATTTCTATGGCCTACGTTTATTTCTCTCGTGAGTTGGGTGTAATTTGAGGTTGATTATGTGTGTGTCAATGGCACCCGTGACACAGGCTTTTTCCTAGTGCGGCGCTATGTTGAGTGTGTGCGTTATTATTATTATAGATCACGCTACTAGACACAGGTCTTCTCCAAGGTGACGGTTTAAGCTGTAGTGCTCCACATTAGCCCAATGAGGATTGGGGGTTGGAGATTTTACATGCTCCGAAGGGTTGTAACTTTCTTCAACATGGAAAGTTTCATTATGATGTTTGTCTTCACCGTTAATGACAGGTATTGCCACAAATTACTTAATTATACGCCGTTACTACGTACTCTCACACAAAAACGAAAATACCTGCGCTGTAATTGCCTACTAAATCTCATTAATGACACCAAGCGCTCACTACGAGGAAAAAGGAACCTAAGTACACGGTCGGAGAGGCGACATTTACGTTGCCCGCCGTGTGCAGTCGTGCAGAGGCGAATGCTCATAAATTAAACTTGTATGAGCGCTTGTCCCGACGTCGGTACAGTCAGTGGTAGGCATTTATCGCGTAACCTTGAGCGAGTGACTGAGCCCTTGTATTGCTAATAAAAATATTCACAATAAATATGATCAGACCCGTCAACCTCTTAATAGAAGCAAGGATTTTCTCGCTGGGCCATAACATAATATGCCGAGTTTTGTCTGCTGATTATTATTATTCCGTCTGTTTAAGGGAAAACCACGTAAGTGACATTTTAAACAAAAAGTCTTTAATTTATATACTTATGGTAAGAAAATCACACATCATCTTTCTGCACGTGAAACTCAATAACAAAAAAGCTATAAACTCAATAAGAAATCTGGAGAAAGATGGTTATTTTCTTACAATAGGTACATAATTTGGAGATTTGTTATGGAAAATGTCACTTATGATGATACTGCTCTGCTTTTTTCTGCTAACTCTGATAAGGAAGTCTATGAGTATGCTCAGCGAGGATTCAATGTCGTAAATAACTGGCTCCAGCACCATTCGTTAACACTAAACACGGATAAAATTAGTTTCATGCAGTTCTATATGAAGTCTGTTATAACTAACACACAACTTTATGCTCACCATTGTAAGCAGACGACTAACAAACTTGTGCAAGTGTCCAGACATTGCTATTACTAACAAGGTAAAGTATTTAGGTGTTATAATAGATGATAACTTCTCTTTTAAGCACCATATCGAAGCACTAAGCGGTCGAGTCCGTAAGCTAATGTATGTGTTTAAAAACCTACCCGCTTTTGCTGATTTTAAAATAATCAGGCAAGTTTATTATGCCATATGTCAATCAATTGTTACATATTCGATTACATATTGGGGTGGTATTATTACATATTGGGGTGGTATTGCTAAAACTTCATTACTAACCATTGAGAGAGCCCAGCTCTACCTTCCGCCCTTTCCTTTACCCCACTAACCTTCTGTATAAGTCGTGTAAGGTACTAACTGTATGACAATTATTTATTAAGTCCACAGTTCTCAAACAGCACATTGCACTCCCATATATTACTGAAAACACTAATAAAAGACGGAAAGATATTGTCTGCCCCAAAATTGTATCATCAAAACATGTGTTTATTTCCACATTTTTTGTGTTTCTTGGTCCAATTTTGTACAATAAATTAAACGCCAAACTGGCCCTATATAATTTTTGTTACATGAAGGTTAAGAAAATTCTCCATGAATTCCTTCAAAATATGTCCTACGATGTTGCAGCCAATTTATTAATTATCCCAAAATAGATGTTGTCTAATTTAAGCATATAGGTATATGATTTGCATTTCATTGTTTAATTATTATTATTATTTTGTTCATATTTCAATAATTTTTTTGTTTACAATTTAATCATCTTATATTCACCTGTATAATTAGTATTTTTTACCTGAAATACAGGATTCTCCTAGTTCAGGTATATGTGTTATATTTTACATTTATTCGCATAATTAGTCTTTACTTATTCATTTGTACAATACTTAATTTTACAATTATTCAATAAACAATTTTATTATTTTATTATTATTATTATTACTTATGTGGTTTTACCTTTAAGCAGACGATTTATCGTTAGTAAATAGACAACTTGCCCAAAGTTTTGGCCGGGCAATGAATTTTCTACTGTCAATTGTCGGTCTATACAACATGTACGAGCAGTACATTAGGTATGTCATCATTTAACCCAAATATGTTGCCGATCGCGCGCATTGTCGCGCTTACAATTATGCGTATTTTTAGTACAATATAGACCTTCGGAGAGTGCGGTGCCTTACATATTTTACATCAACCTACCTCAACCCAAAAATGTACCCTGGGAAAAACACAAATACCACCAAACATGGCACATTGGGTACGAGGCTGAACAAAACATTTTTTTTACAAAATAAATAAGTTATCATGGTGAGGAATAATGAAAGATGAAACCTGATGAGTTCCTTACCCTGAGAGTTAAAAGCGCCAGGGTTGCACTCCAAGAAGCGCCGACTGAAGTGGACCAACACCCTCTCCCGCTCTTGCGTTTCTCCGCTAAGCGCGAATCGGCCTAGGAACGTCCGCAACGCCGCGTCCAAGGTCGCGCCGGTAAAGTCAAAGTGTTTCACGTATTCCTCGGCCACCGCGCGGGAAAATTCGTTGCTGGAAATCATTGCAGCCATTTTAAATACCAAGAAGAATAGGTTGGTGTTGATGGGTAATCTTGCGATCTATGAAGGCTCATCGCTCACTTAGGAAAGATAACAAATTTCAATGCTCACTACCAGAAAAAAGAATTTATATTAACTAAACACCAAAATCACAAGGAAAGAAAAAATATTTGTAGTGTAGTTTGAAAATTATCTCGTTTGAGGTAATTGTTGTAATTGTATGGTACAATATTATTATTTTTCCGTCGTTGATTACGTATGTGAAACCCTTTAACAAAAACCTACCGTAAAAATAGTACATACATTATGTATTAAGGGCGGTTCCCGTAGGTACCGCCCGTGAAACATCAATGTTTTTCATTACACTTGCACGTAAATAGTATGGTTGCAAGCAGATTAACTTGACTATAATGCCCCAAATAAAACCTTCGGGCCTTTTTTCTTCTCATTACAGCTATGGTCGTGTAATGAGAAGAAAAAAGACTCGAGGTTTTATTTGGGGCTTTAAAGTCAAGTTAGCCTGCATGTACAGTGTTACATTTCGAAGAAATAACACAGCAAACTGCTGTGTTTCTTTTGCAGGTCTCCACACTCAATAAAAAAATATTTATATAAAGAAACCCATCCAGTTAACATTTGTCTTTGGTTTGGTCATTGATTTACTGAAGGACTTTTGATATCATACTTTTTACTAAGATGCCTGGAGACATCAGACTTCTTGAATCCGTCGAGATGATAAAGCCGCTTGGCGAGCCGCTCAGCCGACGGGATGTCCACAGCCTTAGGGCTGTAGTGGAATGAGTGTAGTGAGTCACCATCAGAACCCTCGTCCGACCCTGCGTCTGAGTTGTTTCCTAGTTCCTGCATGCAAACATTTAACATATACATTCTCCGTATTGTTACTTAATATTTACATACCTAATTTACTTTGGCGTTGAAATGGCCAACGCCTCGAACGCCATGTACTTCAAGTACATAATTATTTTATAATTACAAAAAATACAAATACAAAACAAAAACATTTATTTAACTGTTCAAAATGTAATATTGTGATACATAGACTAAGTGTGGTCTAGGCCTGTATCGTAGTTATCAGTACAGAATGTTTTTACATAAGGAGTAGGTCAATGACATCAGGCATTGACCTTGTCAATGACATAAAGGATTATTTTATTATATTAAACGTGCGAAACCAGAACACAGTAATGCTCACATTACTGCTTGGCGGCCCTGCTAAGTCCACACTATGGCCATATTCATTATTTTAATTCCTTAAGAGGGAGCATGCCAAAAAATGCGACAGGAGATGTTGAATTTTGCGCATTAAAAGTACCAAATTCGTTTTAGCGGAATAACTCTAAAACTAAAGGGATTAAAAAAAATCCGTAGTGACAGTTGTCGATCATGCATAAATATAATTAATTATCTAATTTTTGTCCTAATAACCTGTAGCATTTCGAGGATAAATCGAAAAAATGTGAAAATTAGAGGTCATTTCGTGATTTTTATCTATCGAGGAAACTTTATTGTTTTACGTTTCTGATTAATGTCTATGCTTGAATAAATCGCGTAGTTACTCATACAATATTTTATGTTTAACTTTAAAGTGGATATACCCCTCTAAAATCAAATCGAAGATTAGAAATTTTTCCTCTGCTCCCTCTTAAATGCTCCGTGTATAGAAGGTCATATTTGTCAGTGTCTGCAAGTTTGTTTGTATGTCAAATATTTTTCCAAGTACATCGAACACCCGATAACAAATATAAGTAGCCATGTGATGTGCCGTCATTAAATATAGAGTTGGAAAGCCAAGAAATATGTAGACTGACTACATCACCAGCCAAAGATTGACATGATAATCAAGGTTTCACTACAAATATCACAAAGTTGCGAATTGAATAATTATAGGAAAATACAAATTATGTTTCTAATGTAAATTAGTGTTTTTTTGTCCACCCGTAAGCAACAACATCTGGGAGTTTCGAGCACAGCGATAGTTTGTGTTTAGCACGAACTACTTACCATGGTGCCGATAAAAAAAAATGTATTGCAAATAAAGAGACATGACATCTGGTGTTAAGAGCAGATAGATAAAACTCATTCGTTATCAGTTTATCACATAAAATAACATTACATATACAAACTTTATATTTATGCCTATATGGTTACATAATGCTTACCTTTTTGTTAGAACATATTCTATGGCAAACATGACGCAAAGGGCCCATTGTGTGCTTCTTTTTTTACATGTTTTACACGACTGAATGTTTGATTTCAATTGCCAAAACAGGTTGTTGCCCCGATTATCCGATATCTCTAAGATATATACAGATATTTCTAATATATAGACATATCTAAGATATAGTATGATAAAGTCATGTGCAAGCATTCCAAAATGATTAAGTGTGAAAATGAGATCCGCTTTTTTGTATTTAGGTTGTTATGAATGGAGCACACAAAGTTATTTTTAAAATACTAACAACCTATCAGGACCGTATATTTTGCAAAGTAGTGTATATTTATCTTTTTTCTTTCTTTGTTTAGTTTTTAAGTATTATTTTGTATCTTGTATGTTATATTTTAAGTACTTAGTTAAGGCAATCAAAAGATCACCAAAAGAAGTGGTCAAAAGATGCAACACATTGGTATCCAAGAGATGGAAAGAATTATAGAGGAAGGCCAACAAGAAGGTGGTAAGACGATCTGCCCCGAGAATGGCGCCGGTCGGCGTAGGACCGTTGCTTATGGAGAAATATGGAGGAGGGCTATGTCAGAGGACAACCTGATTAGAACCAGAACCGACGCTGACGTTAGAATGAAGAATTATTACTGTTAGAAGTAAGCATTAGGTTAAACTTAGAATTGATTAAGTAGTAATCAGCTAATAAAGGCTATTTTTATTTTTTTATATTATATTTAAATTTTAAGTCTTGTTGGAAGCTTCGATTTAAGCTGTAAGTCCATAAAATGTGTTCTTTATAAATAAATAAAAAATATTGACTTCATAAACAACATCTTTTGTTCCTTGACTTGTAATAATTCTTCCCATTTTACTTTTTTTTTGTACGTAAAGTAGGAAGCAAACCACTTCATGGAAGGTGGTCAACGTCGCCCATGGACATCTACAATGTCAGATAGCTGACTTTTTGAAGAACCCCGTAAATAGTGCAAAGGAGAATAAAGACCATTCCATATTGCATGTTCGAGGAAAGTACAAACGTGATGACGGCGTGGTCTCAATGCCAGGGATCAATGATGTGGGTACCGAATATATAAACAGATCGCTCTAAACGGTGATAACTCTGTGCAGTAACAAAAGGAAGTGCGATGCAAAACACAGGAATGTTGTTGGTGGTCGTTGTCAGGACGCTTGCACGTTTGAACTTACTTTCTTACTACCACATACAGATCTAAAAAGCGTCAGATGTCAGTTTGTTTTTGGTAAATTTATTAAAAAGTCATGGAACAAAAGTTGTTGTTTATGTTGCTATTTAGTAATTATAATACTGCGAGGTTGTTAGTAATTTACAAATAGTACTGGATGAACAAACTTATGAAACACAAACTGTGTAAAACTGGAAGAATTTATTGTAACTAAACAAATAAGACTCACCTGGTACCCTTGATTCTCGGGCGAATTATGTCCATTCTCCTTTCCATTAGGTAAATTATTGTTAACACTTTCACTGTTCGCGTTTTTCTCGGGTCCTTTCACTTGTATCACTATCCTATAATCGTTATTATGGTCCCCGTTCAACGTCACATCACTACCGTGTTCGTTGGAGTACGAGCTGTTGGACTTCGCCCGCTTGTGGCAAGGCTCCGAGACGAGGATCGTCGAGTCGGAGTCCGACGGGTCCGAGAGCTCCATCCTCGGACATTCTCGGCCAGTCTCGAACATGTCGTCTTGATCTTGATAATCGGGACTCGAAATGTTGGACACTGCTTCGGATAGGCTCATATCTCCTGGAAATTAATAGCAGAGTTTAGATTTTTAACTGTTTTTCACAAGGGAGCATGTAACCATTCTGAAATATCGGGTGAAAATTAAATGAATCAACAAACCAGCATTTAAATTTTTTTACAGGTCCCATGGTCACGATTGACAGCAGAAAAAATAGTTCAACCTAAGAACTTGATAAAATAATAAAAGGTCATAAGAAACCTGTAATTAGAGACGTCAATAGCGGAGTTGAACTAGTTTCGACGTAGTGTATAATGTAGTTGGTTGTTATTTTGCTTCTTTTATTTGGTTTTGTTGATAACTTAAGGAGTTCAAGGTTATTTAGATAAAGAATGTGTATGATAGCTCTTTTTATGTCAAATGGATATAACCCCGCATGCCTTTCTGTCCCACTTACGACTCGACCGCTTCAAAGGCTTCAATAAATATTTCGTCTGTTCGTCAAATTATACATATTAGCAATGTTTTTTTTGTTTAGCGCTTCACATATTGAACTATAAGCTCATGATACAATTCGTTATATTATTAAGTTATGTTCACTTACCGTAGACGTCAACTAGTAGTGGCAAAAGTATGTATAGTGCCCTTCAAATTGCAAACACCCTTACAGGCTCTGTACTCTCGGCAAATGAGTAATTTAAACTAAATTAAATGACACACGATATGAATGAAGCTTCATACTTGATTAGACCCCCAGTGTAACACGACTGGTACAGTCGGTGCCCTCACTTAGGTGTCCACTATTTATATATCACTTAGTACAAATAGTGAATACCTAAATGAGGGCACTGACCATACTATGATTTTGAAAAATATTGTCAATACCTTGCTATCATGTGACTATGCAATAAACTATTATGAACTTGCACCGCTCATGGAAGAATGGCACAAGTGGAGTTACGTCAAAAATGTTTATTGCTACATTAGATACACAAAAATACAAAAGGTTATGTTTGTCTCTATCTAATGGAGCAACGGCACCAATGATGGGTGCGAATTATGAATGTATGATTTCGAAAGGCGAGTACGACCGTACATCGCGTGAGGGGGAGTTGAACAGTTCGTGACTAAGGATCGTATTCCAGAATTCTACTCAATGCTCAAGTCAGGACTTGAGTATAATTTCGAGTGCTTTAAACCATACTCAAGTCCTGACTTGAGCATTGAGTAGAGTTCTAGAATACGACCATTAAGACTATCTTACATAGATACATATGTCATAGATACATGTGTGATATGAAATGTGAGTGAGAGTGATAGGTGACGGGGGAGTTACCGTTGAGCGTGCGGAGAGGCGGGGGGTGGTGCGGAGGCGGCCGGTGCGGTGGCGTGGCGCGCGACGACATCACCGACGACGACACCGACGTCGGCGACGCGGGAGACGACGACCTGCGCACCATACTACATTCGAATTCGAAACATCTTTATTTCATAAGCAAATTGCAATTCATATCGTCAAATTGTATAAACAATTCTACTAGCTATCACAGGTAGAAAAATCAGCTGTACCAGTATGGAAAATAAAACATTTATAAAATATGTCGGGTCGACAGTTCGATTGGCGTCCTTAAAGTTGTTATCATTATAATACAGGGATTTGTCCTGTTTGATTAATCTTCATACCAATGTAAATTGAAAGTTCGATATTAACATTTCAAAACGGGAACAAACGCGATTTTTTGTGAAATAACTAAACACAGAACAATTTCGTCGACCCGGTGGCACTTGAACCCACGTCCATGCTGCACCGTAGCATTGCTCTAACTACCTGAGCCTCGGGTCCAGTTACCGAGTCGTCGAAATTCTCCTATCTGTTTTTTGTAATAGATCTTTTGTACTAACTTTCGGCATTCGTCGCTGCTGATGACATCTAGTGAGAGATTTTTTATTAACATAATAGAGATAATTTTATAATAAATGATGTCAAGTGACGGAACGCACTAGTCGTGCGCCTGGCCAGTCCATAACGGTTGCAGTGCTCGGAGCTTTCAATCGTAAAGACCTCACAAAATTTCACTATTACACTAACTCTTCAAAATCGTAACACAATAATGGATACATTACTGATTGGTGGCAGAAAAAATATAGGTAAGGTGGTAGTACTTTCCCGGAAGCTCTTTTGTTACTAAATACATACAATATAACACATGTACATATTATTTGTGGTTATTTGGGTATTCCCTCTTGAAATGTTAGTATAATGCAACGCGAAATTTTAACTGTACTTTTGAATTTATCAATTTATAATATTTTTCCTCTTTTTCTACCTTGCATGCTGTTTTGCCCGCTTATTACTTTTGCTTTCACTGCCTTGGGTTCTCTTCCAACTTTGAACAACTTTCATTGAATTAATATTTATTTTGTTGTCGTTTGGTGCAATAAATAAGAGAGAAGCAACCTTTCTCCCACTGGGCCACTGCAATAAACGTTAGTGAAAGTAATTATCTTATGTAAAAAACCTTTAAAAACTTACGACTTGGCGATAAAAAAATAATGTTCTATGTTGTGACGCAAATAATTCGTCTCATGATGTTTGTAAATACATGTAGCGTGGCCGTCGAAGGGCGAATAATTGTCTTTTTTTTGTTTTAAAATTAATTACCGTTGTGATATGCCGTCCGATATAGAGGTGGAGTTGGAGGTGTGTCCAGATCCGTTGTACTGCGTGCGTTCGCTGGCCGACGCGCAGGACACCGGCGCGTTGTAAGTCCACACGATTCTACAAGGATATCATACAAAGTGTAAATGCAAACACGTCGAAAAAGTTTCTAAAAACAGGCGATGTCAAAACATGGAAAAAGATATACGTATATTAAAACTGCGTATTTGTCACCTTAATAACAATAACATATTTTACAACACACCTTTGTTTATTTGGCATAATAAGACTCAACATTTGTGGTTATTTGCCATAATAACAGTCAAAATTTATGGTTCTTTGGAATAACAAAAACTCGACCTTAGGCATAATGAAACACAAACATAATCCTTGCGCAATTATGAAATAATTTAGTTATTTGATTAAAATAAACGCTCAATTTTTGAAGTAATTTGGCAATTTTTAGACTCGAATGAGACTATTATATTCTGAGACACACAGCGTGGATAACAACCATGATAATAATATTATTCCCACGTCTGATAAGAACTGACAAATTTGTTTCCAGAGTATACCTGCTGATTTGAAAAGACAAAGAATTGTCTTCAGAACCCTTAAACAAGGGAAGATCAATGTTAGGCGATGACAAACTAATTTTAATTAAATAGGTTCGCCCATTAGTATTTACAAATAAACAATATGTGTACAAAATGATGGATGAACCCAGAAGGTGGACAGCAGCGTCTACAAAATCTAAATTCCTAGAGACACTCATACCCAACAATGGATTATAATATGTTAAACACAATGGTGGTACATTAACATTTGGCCATAGTTGTACAAACTGTCACTTGTTTCTTTTAAACGCTGCGCTATGTAAATCACCTTAATAAAATGCAATTTATTCTTTATGTATTTTTTTTACCGAGTGACGGGACTAACCAGTCGTGCGCCTGGTAGTAATCCACACGCCTGTCCATAACAGTTGCAGTGTTACTCAGAGCTTTAAACTGCTTGGCGGTAGAAATAGGTAAGGTGGCAGTACTTCCCTGGACGTGCCCTTTCACAAGTAGCTCTACTGACCAAATGTAACGTAATAAGTAATGTTAAATTGATTAATGGGTGTATACATTGACTTACAAATGAATGGACGACGGGTCTAATACAAAAACCACGAAAAAAATGTCCCAAGTCAACCTATTTAAACGTAGTGACATGTAAAGGAATATGAAAAGGCTAAAACGTTGAATTTAAATTGTAATGTCATCGCAGTACTATCTAATTTTGCTTGCTTCGCTGTCAGTCGAACAAACGAAGACTAAAGCGTGAATGACGCTCTATATACGATTTTAACGCCCTATAAGTAAGGACACTTTTTAGCGCGGACCCGACGTCCATATAATTGTAAGTCAATGGGTGCATACCTAATTTTATTTAAAAGAGCTTTATTTTGCCTAACTACGATGACAACTGTATCTAAATTTATTTTTATAGGTTCCAGTTTTGTAATATAAATAATTGAATGTTTTTATAACTTAACGGGTAGCTGAATGTACCTGTCTTTTTCCGAGCGGGAATTGGATCGCGTCCTGGGGGTGGCGGAGTCAGGTCTCGCATCTAGTAACGTGTTGAGTGACGACGTCACATCTTCCTCCATGTCCACCGCCACCGCGCTTAACGACGACTCCTTCTGAAACTTGCATATGCTAAGTTAAATCACTGCATTTTGTTACAGTGTATTATTTATAGTGATGCAACCGCACCTGTGCCGGTTTGTTTACACAGGTGAGAACGGTGAGTAACACAGAAACATATAACATGTGTGTAACAACATGGTAGCGATGTTGACTGTTGAAGTAAACAAAAAAGAAAGCATACAGTGTGACGATTTATTTCCATTTGCGAAAGACAAAGAGTGAAAAGGTGTAGCCAGTGCTGGAGTCAGGGCAGTCCGCAATTTCTTGTACTCTTAGAAGTAGAATTAAGCAAGTGCAGCGAGATCCGAAAGAACTTTGTGTGTTTTGCAGACGAAAAGAGCCAATCAATATGGGAGACATCGTTGCCATCACATGTCCAATAGCAGTAGTATACCTGCAAATGGTCTTCCGACCTCGACGTCCGTACCGTGTGTGCAGTCCGCGAGGTGAGCTCGTGCTGCGGGCCTGTCGTCCCGCCGGCCGGTGACGCCGGTTGGGAGCTGAAACTAAGAACATTATCATTCGCGCCACCAGATTACAAATACCAAGGATGTTTTAGAGATATAAAATATACAAACGTTTTTTTTATAATACCAAGTAGAGGGACGAACAAGTCGTATCTGGTGGTAAGCGACACGCCTATTCATTGCAGTGCCACTCAGAAGAGCTTTAAATCGCAAAGATCTGAGAGCCACTGCCACTACGCCCGTCACCATGTGCCAGTAATTTCACCAGCACCCTTACCGTTCCAAACCGGAACACAGTAATGCTCACATTACTGCTTGGCGGTAGAATTAGGTAAGGTGGCAGTACTTCCCTGGATGAAATCTTTCACAAGGAGCTCTACTGTATAAAATTACACTCTTAATTTCCAACGTTTTATAATGGCAGTATACGACCGCTTTTCGATGCGTTTTATGCAATTAATAACTTCAGGAATGATCGTGTCTTGCTCGCATTTTGTACAGATAAATGTAGTGGCTGTGGTAGGTGATAAAATTTATCTCGTTTTCTATATTGATAATAGTGTTGCGAACGCATAAGAACGATTTATAATTTCAACTTCTGCCTTAAACACAACAAGCAGCCGAACGCTAGTCAAAATGCACAGAAAGTATGATTTTGATTTGTAACAATTAATTAACAGACTTATAAAAAGGTGGAGGTTCTCAATTTGAGCGTATTTTTGTTTGTGTGTACGTTAAGCAATTACTCCGGTGTTTGTGAACCGATTTTGAGGATTCTTTTTTTGTTGGAAAGAGGTTACCTCAGTACTTTTCCCATTTAAATTTGAAGAAAATATTCCAAGGGTGGTGGGTGGAATGGTTAACAAATCGAATCGGCCGACAACTGAGTTATCGTAAGGTTCTGAATCGACCCTCAGGGGGCCTGCCATAACCTTTCCAAAAACAATCTTATTTCAATGTAAGATTGAAGTAAGCTTATTATAATATTACTCATATTCGTACCATGACAAACCTGTCAACCAACAAATGTATTATTGCTAAAGTGATTGAAAGAACGAAAGATTTTCCAATATTGTCTATTCCTTACCAAAAACAGGAAATAGATAACGCTATGTGAACTATATAATGCCTTCTCTTCTTTTTTTGATAGTCCGAATCGTCTTATCGTAGTATAATGTTTAAGTACTTAATGTTATTTACATTCAGAGTATTTTGATTGTTAAAAAAAAGAAAAGTATGTAATAATAAAATCTATTAAAATTAAGTTGTCTCAATAATTATTCCGCGTTTTCATTAAGAAAAATATATAAAACAAGCTGACTCTTGATAGTCACGCTGTGAATCCGGAATTATAGTCTAGTGTGAACTGTTAGTTTCGCCAAGGAGCATATAGATGGCGCCGTCATAACTTTACGAAATAAACATCGCGTATTTTTATTCAACGAGAAATTATTTCCTATGTGAATAAACAAGATATTGAAAAGATATGTGTAAATAAATAAGTTCAACTTAACTTTTAATCATTACAAATCAATATTAAGACAATAAAACTGAAATTAATATTGTTTCCATTGCGTCCGTGTAACTATTTTAAGGCTGCTAAATTTGACATAATATAAGCAATAGTCGCGTCATCGTACGACCTGAGTGAATGAATAGTCACAAAGCTGCCAATAAAACATCATAGCTTTAACATTACAGTAAGCTTACTTTAAGCGCGTTATGGTACGAAAAAGTCAACGTAAAGTTAATGTAAAAGAATGCACTAACAGTTTGTTATTGGAGTCTCCAACGAGCCCGGTGTCTGGTGAGGAATTGTGCCGCTGCGCCAGTTCTACCTTTCCATAAAGGCGGTTCTCGATTGGCGAAGCCGGCGTAGAGTTGTATCTGGGAAATGGAAAATTTCTTAGAGTCAAGGAAATAATTTACATTGACATAATCGCTCCTTATTTTTCTTCTGCATTTGCAATTCGGTTACTTTCAAAAAATATTTAAAAAAATATCAATTATGCTGATTTTGCTTAAGTGCGTTGCCATTACATTGTAACGTTTTATTTATCGTTGGACGACTGTCGCGTTTAGCCTGTTCCCACATCACTATCTGTCCTGTCGTGACTGTGTCGTGGACGTTCATTTTATCGTTGAAAGACTGTCGTGTCTAGCTCCCACTAGATCGTGACGACAATTTATCGTTGCACGTGCAGATAACGATAAATAAAACGTGACAATACATAGTAGCTGCGATTATCTGTCGTCACATTTTTATCGTGACGTTTTATTTACCATCGGGCGACTGTCGTTTCAGCTCTTCCCAGTTCAGTTTCGACAGTCTGTCGTCGTAAACGTCAAAAAAGTCGTGAATGACAGTCAATCGTGTTGTACTTATATGTGAACAACTTCATTTAAATATACAAAACACGATACTTTAAACTGCATGACTATCTGTCGTCACGACATAATGTTCCCATTGTGTCGTGACGATAGATAGTGCCCTAACTACAAAATTGAAACTAAATAAGATAAAAAAAATCGATTAGAGGAGGTTGTAGACCTCGTTTCGCCGAGCCCAGATATGTGCCACGCAGATATCCCGGGTTCGATTCCCGGGCCAGGCTTTTATATGGCTTACATTTATTTCTCTCGTGAGTTTAGGTGTGGTTTGTCTATGTGTCTGTCCATGGCACCCGTGACACACGGTTTACCTAGCGCGGGGTTATGAGTATGTGCGTTATTATTATTATTACATGTCGATTACGTTAATTATGACAAGGAGGTATAGTTGTCTACAGACTAGATGTGATATTCAATTGTTTATATACGTTGGTTGTCTATCGTATCTTGAGTCTGCAAGGTACGGAGCGAGGAGCCTCCCAATTGGAAATACGAAATTCAGCAAATTGGCGATTCCTTGATGGCATGGTGCCAAAATAAGAAAATTTTAAGGTCTTTTTAAGAGTCTATGCAACCTCAAATGGCTTTGGTTGATTTCGCAAAACAGTGAGTGTTGAATCAACTCACTTTGAAAAATATATATAATAAAACTGAGGATTTACTCTGATTACTACACGGTGTGAAAACATTATTTCTAAAAATTTTGCGACGAGCTGAGGTAGTATCGATTCTTAAACGATCTTCGAAACTTCACGCCTTACCTATGATATAAAGGTGGATGAGGCGGTGCGTGGTTTATAGTATGTTCTACCCGCGACAGGTTCAGCATTAAGTCCCCAGTCATCATGTAGGTCTCAAACTTGGGTTGCGACACCCGCCGCACACCGCCCCCGCCACCCGCGCCCAGTAGGGCCTCGCAGCTTTCCCCCGAGTTCACGCCAGAGCCGTTCGATGAGGAATTGCTCGAGGATGAACTGGTGGAGTTCGAATTAGATGACAGTGAGTTTCTGAAAAAAAAAAACGTTTAAAGTTAAGATTAATCTGATATAAATTCTTCGGTGTTTACCAAAATTAAAGAAGTGTACCTGAGCCTACACAATAGACTCGAATTGCGATATTTTTTTCTTGAATGCAGGATGAGTTGTTTTATTATAATTAAATAGAAGAATGTACAGACGACAGCGCATCAATTAGCACTAGAGCCCTTTGTGAAAGAGTTCGTCCAGGGAAGTACTGCCACCTATCTATTTCTGCCGCCAAGCAGTAATGCTCACATTACTGCGTTCCGGTTTTGAAGGGTAAGGACGCCGGTGAAGTTAGTCTCGAGGTGACAGGCGCAGTGGTAGTGCCCCTCAGATCTTTGCGATTTGAAGCTCTGAGTGGCACTGCAACAGTTATGGACAAGCATGTAACTAACCACCAGTCACACGACTACGGTCCCGACAGTTGATATTTGTATAAAAAAGCCACATATTGACGGATCTTCGAACAAAACTGTATAACTTGTTGTGCTGCTGACTGTACATCCTACTGAAGTAACCTGATGAGGTTAGAAATATGAAAACCAGCATACAGACCATAACCTATTAAGTTGCACGTCATTCTTGAATTTCAGAATTTGAAACAGAATTTCAAAATATACAAGATTCTTTTAACAATGAAAATCAGACCGACTTTGAAATTAAAAGGTTAGGCCCCTGGTGTTTTTCCGCAGGTAAACATTATTACATATCGAAAAGGGTGGCACCCCCGCCCGTGCTGCGGGTTATCACGGCGGAAATCAACTGTCGTAGGGGGCGGTCTCCTGTTCTATTCCGGTAGGGCTAACTTTGTTAAAAGGAAGTGAGTGAGGTGTATTGCGTGTGAATCGAACATGGCGGCGGCAATGGTGAGTATGAATGAATCACGTATTCAAAGTGCAGTAATAATAGCAATCGTAGAGCATTTATATGCCTGAAAGTAATTTTTTAGTTGTTCAGATTAAAGTTATTTGTTTAGCATAAGATTAGAGTGTAAAGAAGAAATCCGTAATATTAACCTTAGAATTTTCTAACCCTAAACGTAAACGATTCTTTTACGAGGAACTGTATACTTTTTAACCGAATAAAAAAAATTAGGTCCTCAATTCGACTGCAGTTTTTTTGTGTGTATGTTACACGTATTTGTAAACCGATTTTGATGACTTTTTTGTTGGAAAGAACCTCGGTACTTATTGGTCCAGTATTTACATTTGAAGAAAATATTCCATCCCTAAGGATGGCAAACTAGGGGATAAAATCCGGTTTCGCGCGTTGTAACCACCTCCGTGGTCGAACGGTTACCATGCCGGTCTGCCACGCAGAGGCCCCAGGTTCGATTCCCGGGCTGGGAGAAATATTTGTATGGTCTACATTTATTTCTCTCGTGAGTTTGGGTGTAATTTGTGGTTGTCTATGTGTGTGTCCATGTAACCGATTTCAATAAAACTTGGCAAATAGATGTAATTCCACGAACTTTGAGGCCTTTCTTTTTTTCATAAAAAAATTATAATTATTACAATAAGTTTCCGGAGCATAATTTATGAAGACAATCATTTCTTAAGTTCGAATATTTTACCGGATTCGATTCATGGAAGGACCTATTTGGGTAATAAACTTTGTTTCATAATATCAAGTGACGAGACGAACGAGTCGTGCATCTGATGGTAAGCTATGTGTAGTCTATAACAGTTCTGCCCTGTCTATAACAGTTGCAGAGCCGCTCAGAGGTTACCGCCAGCCGCACGACTTTGTTTTGCAGCCAAAGCAATGTTTATAAATAATAAAATTAAAAGCAGCGCGAATGTAGTAAAAACGACTTGGAATATTATAAACAGCGAAACTGGAAGGATCAAACCTCGTAACTTAGATTTTCAACTAAGATTTAATGACAAAATTGTAAACACAGACGCAGAAGTTGCTAAAATATTTGAAAACTTTTTTACTGACATTCCAAAATTGACTACTAAGTCGTTAAATTCATCTCCCACCGCCGCTGAATCCTTACTAAAAGAAAATAATGCAGTTAGTGTCACTAATTTAAGGTTCCGTCATGTATTGCCAAAAGACATTGTTAAAGCCTTTAAGTCTATAAACATAAATAATACTGCTGATCTTGATGGTCTTTCAGTCAAAGTAATTAGTTCTATAGTTGATTGTATTGCGCCTTACTTAGCCTGTGTCTTTAATAAAAGTGTTGATGATGGTGTCTTTCCTGACCTCATGAAGCAAAGTAAAGTTATTCCACTTTTCAAATCTGGTAGTATTTCAGACCCCACCAATTTCAGACCTATATCAATACTACCAACTCTCAGTAAAATTTTGAAAAAATTATTCTAAATCAGATGTGTGCACATTTTTATAGTAATAACTTAATGTCTCCTAAACAATTTGGTTTCACTCGGAGTCGCTCTACAACCGATGCTGGTGTTGAGTTAATGAAACATATATTTGACGCATGGGAAGACGCACATGCACATGCTATTGGTGTATACAGTGACCTTTCCAAGGCTTTTAATTGAGTGCACCATGATACATTGGTCAGGAAATTTCACCATTATGGTGTGACGGGACGTAACCTCGACCTTCTTAAATCGTATTTGCGTGGTACGGTACAGAGGGTCGACGTTAACGGTACGAGATCATCAGGGTCTGCAGGCATGGGTGTCCCTCAAGGTTCAATTCTAGGCCCATTTTTATTTTTAGTTTATATTAATGACTTCCCTAGCCTCATGGAGGGTATAAAACACGAGATAGTATTGTTTGCTGATGATACTTCCTTATTATGTAAAGTTAAAAGGTACCAAAATTCCTACGACGATGTGAACAATGCTATATCTAAAAGTAGTTGATTGGTTTGCTGTTAATAACCTACTCCTTAATGAGAAAAAAACAAATTGTGTGAAATTTACATTACCCAATGTTAGAGAGACGGTTACAAACATTGTAGTTAGAAACGAAAAATTGAATCTTGTGAATATAGTTGTATCTCTAGGTATAACGTTAGATGTTAAATTGCAATAGGGTCCCCATATAAGTAAGTTATCAAAATGGCTCGGTGCTGCAGTGTACGCGATTAAAAAAATACGGAAACTTTCAGACGTTGAAACCGCTAGATTGGTTTACTTCAGCTACTTTCACAGTCTAATGACATACGGCATTTTGCTTTGGGGTAATGCCGCTGGTATCAATAGAATCTTTGTCTTCCAGAAACGTGCGGTTAGGGCAATTTACAATCTGGGCCCCAGAGTATCTTTGAGCGATAAGTTTAAGGAAATTAACATTCTTACACTAGCCTCACAGTATATTTATGAAAATGTAATTTAAGTTAAGAGAAATAGTAATTTCTTTATGGAAAATAGTGACAGACATAACATTAATACGAGGAATAAAAATAAACTAGCTGTTCTTGATAGTCGTCTTCACAAAGTCAAAAAATCATTTAAGGGGCAATGTACTATAACAAGATTCCGATTGATATACAAAATTTGCCTTTCACGAGGTTTAAAACTATAGTCAAACAAAAACTTTATTCTAAAGGTTATTATACAACTTCTGCGTACTTGGATGACAAAAATCGGTGGTAGTAACCCGTTTAGCTCATGGAGGTAGTCTCGATCTCTAATGTTTCAAATAAAAAACAAATATATATTGTAAATGTTGAATGTGTAAAAATGTTATTAAGAGCAACCCCTAGAGTTTCTTGCTCATTCTTCTCAGGGGAATCTGCCTTAGGAATGAGCGGTAGAGTTTAACCAATGTGACGATTTCAAGTGTAATAATGCTTACCTATGAAATAAAGATTATTTTGAATGTTGACTTGTTCGCCTCGTCCCTTTGTAATCATAAAAAAAGTAACAAGCTCTTTTGACGTATGGCTTTCTTATACCAACGGTACGAATAACTTTTGTTGTCGTAACAACTTTTTTCAAAATAACAAGTTGCTAAATTAGCAATTAGATAATAATAATATTCAGCATTAATAAATACGGTACAAAGTTTGTAAAATCTGTGCTTACACTGGTGGGAAGTGTAGCTATGGACTTGGTATAAAAATGAGTGACTGGCAAAGGTGGCTGCACACTTGATGTTAGTAGACAAATAAGTGAGGAGTAAAGGTGGTGGTTACTCACTTGTCGTGGTTAGTTCGGGCTGTGTTAGTCCGCCGCTCGGCCGCGGCGGAGAGGTAACGCCGCACACTTGCCTTTACTTGCGGGTCTGAAATGGCCACGGCAGTTATTAATTAGTGGACAGTTAAGGTCAAGTCACATTGAAAGAGCAGAGGCGCGCAGCGGCTAGGCTATACCACGGTACCTTTTTGGAGTAGTCGCTTCAAGTCTCGCGCGGCCTCGCGGCTGCTCGCCGTGACACACTATACATTCTATCACTTTAAATCAATTTGAACTTTTTCCTTCAGAAGATAAAATTCATAATGCTGTAATATGATGCACCAAAAATGACCCTTAGTCGATACAGATGGGGAAGACATCGCAAGATCATTCACTAAAAAGGTTCGTAAATAATATCGATGTTATATGGTCATACTCATTAATAAAATGATGAAATTAGTTATTACGTGCCACCATATCGCACTGATATTACAATAGTGTTGTAACTCGAAATATGTGATATTCAATATTATACTATTGGTGAACGTAATATTTCAATATCTACAAGTCAATACAACAGTCCTTTGAATATTATGAAAAACAATTAAAATATTCTTAACTTAAAAGAAGACAAACTCCTTGTGAGCTAGTTCTGGATAAAACAATCCTTACTCAAAAATATGAAATTAATTTTTCCCTTTCATTTTTACACATATTTGGCAAGTAGGAAATTGTTTAGATGTATGTAATAAACTTTATGCTATGCATAAATTAAAATAACACGGAAAGTTAGTAATTCGTTATACATTGACTCTGAAAAAAATTGACTTTTTGAGTTAATACACTATTCTATTACCAATGCGATATATATATGGATTTGGCTGGTGACAAAATCAGACACATAAAAAAGACATACTGGTTTTCTTCTTGTCGCATACACTATATTATACTGTCCCCGAACTTAACCACGCCGACCACTTCACTACGTAGTAGCCGCCATTAAATCTTCAAGAGTGCAGGGGTCCAAGTCTGCTAATTTTTGAAACCAGTGGTCATTGTAATACTATTCATTCCTCTGAGATTATATTGCCATAATAGTAATATTTGTTATTCGACTAAATTGAAAGACGCGTGATACGAATGAAGCTTCGTACTTGACATTGTCTTTTAATTAGGTATTACTTATTTAACAATAATTGTTTAAGACCGACGTCGGACAGAGAACGAGAGTAAATTTGAAGAAAATAATCTCAGTACAGAGTACTAAAAAAATCGACCTCAAAAGTACGTGGAATTACATCTATCTGCCAAGTTTTATGGAAATCGGTTACCGGAAAGTGCAAACCTGGATTCATCCCCCAGTTCGCCACTATACAGGACTTGACAAAGGAGATAAAAATTGGTTCTCACTACTCAAAGTATATTGAGAGAGAAAAACGCCTTGAATTGGAGAATAGCAAAATCAACCATTAAAATAATTGCTCCTTATAATAAAATTTAGGCGCTATTTATAAAAATGAATCTTCATGCGTGAACAGCCACCCTTGGAGATGGATAATTTTCTTCAGAATTAAATGGGACTACTATGGAGGTACCCTCTTTCCAACAAAAACGAATCATATAATCGGTTCACAAATACCGGAGTTATCGCGTAACATACAAAAAAAAAACAGTCCAATTGAGAACCTCCTCCTTTTTTTGAAGTCGGTTAAAAATATTCCACCTCTAAGGGTGACACGCTAGGGGATGAATCCGGTTTCGCGCACTTTCCGGTGATCGATTTCAATAAAAACTCAGCAAATATATGTAATTCTACTAACTATAATTGACGTCGGTGATGCAAGATCATTAAGCAAAAAGTAACCTTTTTTTTAACTTCCTTTGCGGCCAAACGGTTATCATTACGGCTGGTCTACCACGCAGAGGTCTCGGGTTCGATTGTGTGTTTAGGTGTAATTTGTGGTTGTCTATGTGTGTGTCCATGGCACCCGCGACACCGAGTTTCCCTAGTACTGAGTGTGTGCTTTAAAAAAAGTGACCATTGGAAACTAGAGATGGAACCTTACAAGATACGAGTTACCCTTGGACTTGTTATCGCATAATAAAGATCGCAAAGCGAGAAAGATTACAATGCTATTTGAATTGAAATAATATGAAGTCAACTAAAACCAAGGACGAGTGATCTGATAACAGAATAAATACCGTCTATTTAAGTACCGTATAAGGTTCTCTATATAGAATAATCGGACAATTGGTATTATTTTGGTGAAACTCATTCTTTGTAGTCGAGCGGTTTACGAATTCGCCTTTTTTTACTGCACTTGCTAACATACATCGACCTCAGACATGTTTCGATCAAATCTTTTAAAACCAAGTAGCAGAGATCTTAAAAGGCAGATTATATTCGCAGAGATGATAATACCTCCCTATGAAATTCCGCAATTATTTGTATTATGTTATTATTATTTTTTTATAATATCATATTACGGGACGAAGAAGTCGTGCGTCCGGCATTATTAATACAAAGACCGAATAAATACAAAGAAAGAATAATTCAATATTCACTTTAAAATTCCAGGCTTTATTTAAAAAAATGGAAACAAAACAACTTAACATTTACTACGTAACGGATTTCAGAGAGAGATATCCACTCTATGTGCACTCTATGAGCTTTAAATCGCAAAGATCTGAGGGTCAGTGCCACTGCGCCCGTCACCCTGACCCTGAGACATAAGTTGACAAGTCCCATGTGCTTGTAATTACACCAGCACCCTTAACCTTCAAAACTGGAACGCAGTAATGCTGACATTACTGCTTGGCGGCAGAAATAGGTAAGGTGGCAGTACTTCCCTGGGTGAACTCTTTCACAAGGAGCTTTACTGCCTCTAAAACTGAACAGCGCAATACAATAAAATAGTTGTTTATTCTAAGAAGAACGTAAAAGAACAAAAGCGATTGAAAGGGCTATAAATTTAAAAAAAAAGGCAGAGTTCTTGTTATATTAGCCATATATAATTAGACCTATCGCAACGAAACGCCAAGCTGTGAAATTGTAGCGTGTTTGCAGACACTAAAATGCTTTTAGTAGATTTCTCGCAAGTGTAACAGTGTATATCCGACGTAAATCAATTGATATTACTATTTTGTTAAATTATGTTAGTAGCCAAGCGATTGTCGGAGACATTTTTAACACTACAATAACAACTTAATAATGTTCAGCTCTCAGGTTTTCCCAAAGGGACTTACATTGATCAGATCAGTGATGTCCTCAAAAGGGCTGGGATCCGAAGTGACAATAATAAAACAAGTTGTATGAAAAGCGTAGTTGATGTATGTGAGGCTCGAGAGTTGTGTCAGGGTAAAGAGGCGTTCCGTGGTCTCTGCCTACCTCTCCTATGGGACTAGGGCGTGAGCTTATGTATCTTAGGGTTTGGTGATACGAAACTATTTTTCCGGATTCAAATCACGTATATTCATTTCAAACCAAACCAAAGTTTCGAGGCCTTTACAGACCCCATGGCCGACAATCGTGGATCATCGACAATACGAATAGTCCTACGTTGGACGGAGTCAAGTGGGTCAAGCTGGTATTTCGGAGCTCCTGCCCAGAGATACGAGCAATACACCATATGGGATATTTATGAAAGCGGTGATACAAATTATCAACAATGATGAAGCGAAAGATGTGTATCATGATCGCAGCAAGAGGAAGGCTCTGGTATCTGCCTACCCTCATGGGACAAGGGCGTGAAGTGTACGTATGTGTACACATAACTATCCAGAAAACGTGAAACCGAGCAGCTAAATTGACACAGAGTGCGAGGCTACATTATTAAGCAGCAAAGCTGCGTCCAATAGCACCTTCCGAGGCAGTTGTGAAATAACTTTCTTCATAGGGTGGCCACGCTCTAATTTACTTAACAATGAAACGCTTGAATATTAACGCCGAGAGCAAGGGTAAGTGTTTAACAGATTAAGGCGAATCTAGGCCTTTATTGTCTGGCGCTAAGTGCTACAGCCTAAGTAAATTGAAGTTTTTGGGGCGAAATTCCATTTATTAATGTATTTCGAATCAACGAGGTACAGTGTTAATAGATGACTTAGTAAGTCGTATTACTAGTGAAGTATTTAAAAAAAGTCATAGATATTGATCTTTTTAGAATGAATGGACGTGATTTATACTTTTGGGTAGGAAGTTCTCAATTCGCCCGTAGTTTTTTGTGAGTGTATTACGCGATTACGGCGACATTTGTAAACTGATTTCGATGATTCTTTTTGCTGGAAAGGCGGTACCTCCGCAGTGATCCCTTTCCCTCTATAAGGGTGACAAATTAGGGGATAAATTCGGTTTCTTGGATTTCACCCACTTTCCGTTAACAGATTCCAATAAAGCTTGGCAAATAGATGTAATGCCAATAAACTTTTGAGGTCGCGAGCAGGAGTGCTCGCTTCAGCGATTAAGCAGAGAGTAACGACGGAACGAACGAAGAGAACGATTCAAAATTCGATAATAAATGGCCAGGAACCAGAGAAAAGGTGATAAAATGGTGGGATGACGTTGGAGGAGGTCGCATCGTCACAAATGCGTATTCGTTCTAGCTTTCACACAGATATCGGTTGTGTATCTATTCCTTTGCCGTAAGAATTAGGAAGGAGGCAGCAAAGAGCTTCGTGCGAATGGGTAGTATATCAGGTAAACAGTGTGAAGT
>NW_020653854.1:25076612-25101379 GCF_003589595.1 Hyposmocoma kahamanoa
CTGAAGATAGGGAAGTGGAAGGAATGGGGATTTTTTGGAGCTGAACGGAGCTGGGTTTTCTTGGCGTTGAACTCAACCAAGTTTCGGGAGCCCCACGACGATATATGTTCCAAAACATGGTTGAGCTCAGCGACAAGTTTTTCCCGGTTTCTCTCAGGGTCCTCCCGGCTGCTTGACGATTGCTTATAATAGCAACCGTGCACTGTGATATCATCTGCATAGCAATGAATGTTGCCTAAAGGCAACAAGTCATTGACATGCAGAAGGAACAGCGTGGGCGACAGCACGGAGCCCTGTGACATATTTATTTTTGACCAACTTCAAAAAAGGAGGACGTTCTCAATTCGACTGCAATTTTTTTTGTATGTATGTTACACGATTACTCCGATTTGTGAACCAATTTTGATGATTCTTTTATTGTGGGAAAGAGGGTACTGTAGACTAGGCTGTACTCTATGAGTAGAATTGCTGGCTGAACATAGGTAATGATTATAATTTTGTATTTAGAATGTTAAGAATAGAAGATCTAGACAGACAGAGAGATTGATTTGTAACGCAATACTAAAATTATGTAAAAACGTGAAATAAACCAAATGTTTGAAGTTAATCCCGGTTTATATTATTAGAAGTACCTCTCGCAATGCATTAGAGCTATGACCCCTATTACAAGTTGGTGGAATGCGCCGATTTTCAAATGATTGAAGCGTGAATTACGATGTGAAAATTTTTTATATTTTTATTTTGAAAAACCTGGCAATGGGAGAAGTATAATATAATGTAACTCAAGCCTGCAAATAATGGACGCAAGCTTACGAATGATGAAAGGATTCCGATGAACAAAGGTCGTAATTTTTATAATTTATATTTAATATTATTTTATAATTGATATCAGTGGAAAGTGCACGAAGAAAATATGTATGGTATGTCGGCACAAAAGTTTAATGGTTCAACGACGTTGACGAGTTTTTGAATCAATTTGAGACCATTAGTATATTAAATAATTGGTCTGATGTGCAGAAGAAATACGTGTTTGCATTGTATTTGGAGGGGCCTGCTCTACAATGGTACAGAATGTATTTTTCTTCATACATGACGTATGATGTGATTGCACAGAAGCTACGAGAGGAATTTCCCTCACAAATAGATTACGCCCGTGAATTTTATTATAGGCGACAGGGGCCTAATGAATCGCTGATATGTTATTTTATAGTTTAGATGAGTTAGCGATGAAAGCGAACATTCAAGATGTTCAGTTTATTAAGCATTTTTTGAAGTCTTTGTTACCCAATTTTAAATGGATGCTGGCTAGTAATTTGTATTTATCTAAAGAGGAGTTGAGGAAAACAATTATCCAAGTAGATGAGATATTTAATCACAATTATAATGGGAGTCGAGAAGATATTGTATTGCCAGTATTTTGCCACTTGGAGCACTCTCACTGTTGGCAAACACAGGGTGACTCTGCACCGATAATTAGACCCGAGTCTAAGCAGTCGGAATATTTAGTGCCACAAGCACCAATCGTGCAGCAGGATACGCCAAGTCAAGGGTATTCACGAGCACATAGTAGTGGATCTTCGTCGGGATCTCCTCAGCGTGATTGTCACAAAAGCGCAACTGAACATGTAGAAAATTTGTCTACAATTGGTAGTTCTAGTGTAGATAGGACACCTTTTATATCTGTTTTTATTAATGATGTATGTTGCGAGGCGTTGGTGGATACTAATGCTTCAGTTTCCATGATTTCTCGTTGTTTTGCAGAGAAGTTACAGTTGCGTATTGATGATTTTCCAAGTTTTCCATTATGCAAAGTGAATGCAACGCCAATAAATGTGCAGTCGTCCACTAAAGTGTCGTTGATGATTAATGGGAACGATTATCCTTCGAAGTTGCTGGTTGTAGACGATTTTAAAGAATATTTAATTGTGGGCCAAGATATTTTGAGGAGATGTGGTTTCGAGTTGTCAAAAGTGGAAATTGACAATAAAATTTCGTCTAAGTCCGTGACAGATATTGGCTCAAAGAAAGAAAAATCTTTGAAACCAGTATCAAAAAGTTTTGATAATTTCTCGCTAAATAGATCGGAGCATATAAACTCTTCGGTTTTGTCGGGAATTATGAACAAAGTTTATGTAAGTGACAAGACGTGTCAATTGCGTCAAAAATGTGATGTTAATAAAAATAATTATAATTATGCTTTGCCGAAGGTAAATATAAAATGTGATTCGGAAAGCGATATTTTTAAACCTGTCCGCGTGAATAATATGGGGAATTTACGAAGTGACTTTGTGAAACGGGCAACTTCGATCGATCCACGTAAAGAATATGTAGATAATATTCAATCGCAACGGAAGCGGTTATTTGATAAGAAAGACAGGATTGCTTTGTTATCTAAAAGGTATGATACGCGAAAGTTAGGGTAGACAGAACCTACTGCATGCGAGAAAAATGGAAAAGTTCTTTAGGAGATAATTTAATGTTTTCTTGTTTTCTACTAGGTTAATTAATTTTTTATATTTATTTTTCATGTGGAACCACATTGACGTTATGAGAAATATTTGGAGAAAAATTAATATTTTCCTGTACATGCAGACTTGGAAGGAAGGGAGGAGAGGATACACCATCAAATAGATAACATTTATTTTTGTTTTTCTTATATATTTTTTTAATTTGATAGATATATTATCCTGTATATGCGAATAGTTCGTGCTCATCCTTCCAGTTGAACAAGGACTGTCTGCATTCGGGGAAAATATATTTATTTAATTATTTAGACGTCTTTCATATGGAATATCCCCATCCCATATGTATGTTAGGATATGTTGTTAGCGTTATATGTGTGTTGGTTCTTGTTTGTTTAAAGATAGTAAGTGAAGCTGATGGAACGTGATAGCTGCAAAATGAGGACTAAGGCAGCTGGGAGATCAATAGTGATGTAACCCAGTGATCGTCCGATGGATGTTCAAGCCTGTGTCGTCGTTGTGGCAGCATGCACGTTGGAGATAGCTTAGGTTTAGGGAGTTTAGGGAAATAGTTTTGTAGCAATGTTTAGAAGTTTGATAGGGTCGTTCAGCCAGTTTAGGGCCGATGAAATAAAGTGTTAGGGTTTAGTCAGGTTCCCTATTTAGCTAGGATAGCGAGTAATTATATTTTTTTTTATTTGTTTGTTTAGGACGTGGTCATGGTCTGTCTTTTTGGATAGGTTTTTGGCAGACTAAAGCCATAGCTTCCTCGGTGGTTACTTGTTGGTAAGTTGATAGCTTCCGAGCAGAGTGTGGCTAGCCTGTAGTAAAGGCTGATCACCGATGTAAGTTGCCTATCATAGGTAGACCATCAGCTAGGGATATTCATCCCTTCAGCTGTGAGGAAGAGGGATGTAGACTAGGCTGTACTCTATGAGTAGAATTGCTGGCTGAACATAGGTAATGATTATAATTTTGTATTTAGAATGTTAAGAATAGAAGATCTAGACAGACAGAGAGATTGATTTGTAACGCAATACTAAAATTATGTAAAAACGTGAAATAAACCAAATGTTTGAAGTTAATACCGGTTTATATTATTAGAAGTACCTCTCGCAATGCATTAGAGCTATGACCCCTATTACATGATGATTCTTTTATTGTGGGAAAGAGGGTACCTAGTGGTACAATTTAAAACTGAAGAAAATATTCCAAATAGGGTGGCAAACTAGGGGATGAACGACTTTTAAGGTCGGTTTTTTATACTTCCTCTAGTCTTGAAATTGCTTTTTTTAAATTTTTTATAATGAAGGGACGAACAAGTCATGCCCCTGATGGTAAGCAAGATCTGAGAGGTACTGCCACTGCGCCCGTCACCTATAAGTTGACAAGTCCCATGTGCCTGTAATTTCAGAAATAGGTAATGTTGCAGTACATCCCTGGACGAGCTCTTTCACAAGGAGCTCCACACTATTAAAGAGTATCGAATAGGGACTGCAAAAGCCTTAGGGAAAAATGGATTTTCGTTAAGAGAACTCAAAGAAGTTTCCTTACATACTCTTGCTACTTAGCCATCGCATCGACACTTCCAGCGCGTAATTAATCATATGCCGATTTCAAGGCACATTAAACCACATCGACACGCAAATGCGTGCGCGCATTGCACTCATTGAAATTGCACAATGTTATGCTACATTGAAATGTGTACCGTGACATAATTCCACGTGTGTTTCATTGAATAATACGGACAATGGGACATATTGTTGTTTAATTTTATTAACACGTGGCTTATATTGTAGCCTTGTTTGTTTTGTATACTGGGTACATTAAATTATTGAAGTTTTTATAACTCAATTTGAAGCGAATGAAGTAATGGAAGCGAATTTTTGTATGGAGTCATAATTAAAGCTTAAGATGCCAAAAAAATTTTGACGTTGGCTCCGCCCAAATTTGTGAAACAAATATATGCCTGAAGTTCGCGTGACATGCGACAGGAGATGTTGAATTTTGCGCATTAAAAGAACCATATTCGTTTTAGCGGAATAACTCTAAAACTAAAGGGATTAAAAAAAAATCCGTAGTGACAGTTGTCGATCATGCATAAATATAATTAATTATCTAATTTTTGTCCTAATAACCTGTAGCATTTCGAGGATGAATCGAAAAAATGTGAAAATTAGAGGTCATTTCGTGATTTTTATCTATCGAGGAAACTTTATTGTTTTATGTTTCTGATTAATGTCTATGCTTGAATATATCGCGTAGTTACTCATACAATATTTTATTTTTAACTTTAAAATGGATATATCCCTCTAAAATCAAATTGAAGATTAGGAAATTTTCCTCTGCTCCCTCTTAAGTCAAATTAGCTGCGGGAATTACCGAGATAGCGCGAGAATTTTCCGCAAGACGCGCCCGCCATCTGTTTTTTGACTCGTATAGCAAATTTGTACATTTTTTTTAACGCCAAGTGATGGTACGAACAAGTCGTGCGCCTGGTGGTAAGCGACACACTTTTCTAAACTGGGCGTCTAATCTCATTCTCAAACAATTACTGTCAAATAAGTAACACTCGAGCATTGACTTACAATTATATGGACGTCGGGTCCGCGCTAAAAAGTGTCCGAACTTATAGGGCGTTAAAATCGTATACAGAGCGTCATTCACGCTTTAGTCTTCGTTTGTTCGACTGACAGCGAAGCAAGCAAAATTAGACAGTACTGCGATGACATTACAATTTAAATTCAACGTTTTAGCTTTTTCATATTCCTTCACATGTCACTACGTTTAAATAGGTTGACTTGGGACATTTTTTTCGTGGTTTTTGTATTAGACCCGTCGTCCATTTATTTGTAAGTCAATGTACTCGAGGCAATGAAAAGAGAATGTCAAGTATGAAGCTTCATTCGCATTATGCGTCTCTGGTCGAGTATTACTCATTTCACAGTAATTGTTGTGGACTTATGTTGGACGGAGAAAGAGAGGTTGGACGGAGAAAGAGAGTACAGGGCCAGACTAAGTATGCCTTACAAGGTATTTAAGATTTCGAAATATCTGATAAATTGTGAAATTTTGAAGCGGCTGTCGGCGGCATTGCGGCATACCGCATGCCTGACAACCTGTGGGCCCAGGTAACCACGCAGTGGAGCCCCAAATGCGTAAGTCGCTGCGGCAGACCGAGAAAGCGATGGCGTGCCTACGATAAGATAGATAGATAGAATACGTTTATTGACTTACCACAAGCACACACAATAATATGAAACAACAAATAGCTAAAGAAAGAAAGAAGACAAAAAAAAAACTCATAACAAAACATATAAAATAACAAAAAGGTATGAAATCAAATAAATATACACAATAAACGACATATATCTACAATTAATTAAAAAGCAAGTTGTGAGTGCTGCAGCAAACCAAACAGGCCATAGCTCAGTGCAGGTGTTGCCCAAAAGCAACGCACTGATTTTCAGCCTAGTGGGTAACGCGAAGTGGTGTATCACAGCAAAAAGAAATGATAAGGCTTGGGTTCAGTTAGCTCAGGATCGGGATGCGTAGAGGCATCAGGGGGAGGCCTTTGTCTAATTAAATTTTTATTCAGTTTCTTTGCGGCAGAACATGTTAACTTTGTATTAAATGTGGCAGAGTTTGGCAGATTTGGGAATATTCAGCAAGTTCTTTATTATTTTAGGAAAAATAACACAAAACTTGTTGTTTTCTAGTACTTCGAACAAACATCTGAAGCGAAACACAGGACAATGTTATAAACATAACCTATATCAACTTTATAACCCCAGCTTCTACAGGCTGTACTCAATTAGCTTTTTTGGTGCTTTGATAATGAATCACAAGTATTGATAGGCCTCTTGAATGCAAGTCGTCAAAAACACTGGGTCACAAAATACGCGGGATGTCGCCATCCTTCTTTGTACTTTCCTTTTTCATGCTGCAGTAATGACAGTTCTAATCTACATTTCACCTATCAATTTCGGAATGAAGTTGGATTATGTTACCTTTATACCAAATACAGGTCTTGCTAATCCTTTTTGGATAAGGGTTAGACACAATTAGGCCGCGTGGTACCGCATCACGCGCATTCTATAATCATGCTTATGCATAGACCGTCGTCTGTATGCGAGCAAATTCATATGCGAAATATACTTTTAACACGAGTATGATGAGCTTACGTGGGATCCTAAATCATGCATGACTGAAGGTTTACACTAAGACACAAAAAAAAACAAAAATCCATGGTAGGTGACGCGTTTGATTCTGTCAAGTTGTTTCTATGGATAGAGAGTCGCCAGGCGTCCGGATCAACCGGACATAGTTAGGATTTTTGGATTGTCCGGTCAAATTAGACGGTTCCTAGCTTATGCGGCTTTTTATATTTGATCAAGTTTTGCTTTGTTTTGTTTCATTTTGATTTCGTTGGATAGTCATTACAATAATATATGATTAATAATAAAGAAGTCTGATTTCGAGTTCTTAGGTTTTCGCGATTGTTACACATAATAAATGAAACTGTTTTTCCGGATTTAAATCGCGTATATTTGTTTTTTCAAACAAACCGACGTTTCGGGCCCTTTACAGGTCCCATGGTCACGGTTGACTGAGGTGGTACAGTCTTTAACCAGTTATGTCTAATATTGATTCAAACCACCTTATTTTTTCACTATAGTTACAATAGTTATTAATTAAATACCTTATTTTTAATTTTACAAAGAAAACATTCCAATTTACGCTACATTAAGTTTTACAAATTATTTTATTGAATGAATTTTTATTAAGTTCAATTTATTATTAATTAATAATAGAAATTAGAATAAATTAAAACATATTAATTAGTACTGCAGTCTTATGTCTGTTTGAGATTTTTCATTAGAGGAAATACTGGATCCCAAACTGGTGGTACGGAGAAACCATAGTAAATACTTAATGGGAGTGACAACCGCTTCAAAATTCTACAATTTATCAGAGATTTCGAAATGTTAAACACCTAGTAAAGCACACCTGGTTCGTGACCAGCCAAAAATCTTTTGTCAGTTTAACCAATTCAAAACATAGCAAGCGTTTGACACTTCCTAGGAACTAGAGTAGTTAAAGTGCCTTACTTGGTATTTGAATTGGCAATTAGTGGATAGTGGAACTCTACTGACACTGATAATATTAGTGGTTTTATTAATTTTATTAGTCAATCAAAATCAAATTTTATTCCAAATTTTCTAATGCAATAACAACCAAATTTCTAGCAATGCCTTACTCTCTCAAACACATATCTTATAAGGAGTGATTATTCGAGAGACGGCAAAACTTTCTCTTTATTTTAAATTTCTTATCAACGGTGTTAATTTGGACGTATTACTTTAAGAATAGGTAAAAACCAGTGTGTGTGTATATGAAGGAAATGGGACGTGAAATCAGCCTGCAAAATTTGTATATACAATCCATTTTTAGCATTTCAGTAACTTTGTGCTATAAGATACGAGTTTAAGAAAGTAAGGCGACGAAATGCTTATATTGTGGTTGGATTGTGGCTGCTGCAGCAACTTTATTTACGTACATAAATGTTTAGAATCTCAGTACAGAGTACTAAAAAAACCGACCTCAAAAGTACGTGGAATTACGTCTATTTGCTAAGTTTCATTGAAATATCCCCTAGTTCGCCACTATACAGGACTTGATACTGGAGATAATAAAAATAGGTTCTCACTACGACACTACTCAAAGTATATCGAGAGAAAAACGCCTTGAATTGTAGAAATAGCAAAATCAACTAAATAATTGCTAAAAGTAATTGCTCCTAAATTAAAGTTAGGCGCTATTTATAAAAATAAATTTTCATGCGTGAACAGCCACCCTTTGAGGTGGATGATTTTCTTCAAAATGAAATGGGACCACTATGGAAATACCCCCTTTCCAACAAAAAAAGAATCATGAAAATCGGTTCACAAATACCGGAGTTATCGCGTAACATACATACAAAAAAAAAGAAAAAGAAAGAACATACAGTCGAATTGAGAACCTTCTCCTTTTTTGAAGTCGGTTAAAAATTAGTAAGGGTTATAAAATATATAAATTGCGATCATTTTTGTGACATCAATATATTCGTTGATCGGTACCCTACCTAATACTATTACTTTTTAGATTAAAGTTTAAGGATGACCTTGATTTGTGTTTTTGGGCTCTCCTGTAAAATGTTTAAAGCAGTTACTTGGTTTTGTTACGGGGCAGACGTACATACACAAGGAACTCTACGGCTACTAAAAAAACTCATTTATTCATTTGTACTCGGTTAGGAAATTGAATATAACACAGAGATTAATTGACGTCGCGTGTTAGCAAGATGTACGCACAGCCTAAAGTTTGCGTTAGAACAAACACACGAAATTTTATGGGAGCGATTGATTTGGAAACTTGTTGAGAAACCCATGTGAAGGGAACGACTTGGTTGCGTGCCGGCGGCGGCGTTAGATCCCAATCATTGAATTAGCTCTAATAAGTCTACAGACATTCGAGCACTGCGAATCATTGGATCTTTACTTACCCTGGAGTTTTTAGGTACAAATAAAGGCTTAGTTTAAATACGCGATCAATTACGTCTTAACGGACCAAAGTGACGTCATGGCTATCGTGGCGAAGAAAAGGTGGGCGTGGGGCATATTGCGAGTATGGACGAGAGGCGCTGGACAACCTACACAAGGCACAAGATCGCCAAGAGTGGAAGAAGAGGGAAGAGAAAACCGCCGCCATGATGATGACGATGTATTAAGGATATTAAAACAAAAGCCGTAGCCGTTTGACCTACCGCCTCTCAAGGCCCGTGATTCGAATAAAGGGCTCGCGCCTCAGAGTTTATTGGAATTTATGTGCGAAATTTGGCATGAGCATTTCGTCGTTAAGTCGAAGAAGGTTAATAACCCTCGGAAAACTTTTCTGCAGTAATATGAGCATTACAGCGTTCCGGTTTAGAAGGGTAAGGGTGTTGGTGAAATTACAGGAACATGGGACTTTTCAACTTGTCTCAGGGTGATGAGCGCAGTAGAAGCGAGTGAGAGATTTAAAACTGAGAGACGCTGTAACTGTTATGGATAGGCGTGTCGCTTACCACAAGACGCATGACTTATTCGTCCCGTCTTGGTATTATAAAAAAAAACAAAACAAAAAGGTGTGAAGCGCCCAACCCATATTGGGCCAGCGTATTCCGCCACGCTAGTCCAATGTGGGTTCATTCGTTCACCGGGATTTGTGTTTGATCAGGATGTTTTCCATCACCGCTAGTGAGAGGTATTGCGAGTAAACACAAAAGTAGACCGATGAGGGAAGCGAGTTCTTGAGTGGAGACCACGGCTCGGCAAGCGTAATGTAGGACGTCCTCAGGCCAGATGGAGTGACGATTTGCGAAAGGTTGCTGGCAGCAGATGGATGCGACAAGCTGAGGAGCGGGCGAAATGGCGCGCATTGGGACAGGCCTATGTCCAGCAATAGAGTGCGATGGGCTGATGACGATGGCGATTCATGAATGTACGGAAGTTAGAATTTAAAATGACAGTGATTCGAACTGCAACAAACATTCTCCTACATTCACAGTCTGTTGTAATCAAAAGTTATGTAGAATGACGTACGAGCGGGAAACGATGCGAGCAAAAATGACTGACGGCGTAATAAATTGTATGAGTCATCACGTTTAAGAGGTTACGGGGTCACTCGAGTACTGAACTCCGTAGGCACTCCACTAAAGGAGTACCCGTCTCACGCAGACGAAGACGCCTTGACTGGGATAAGAGCGCCTTTGTATACTAAAAATTTAAATTTTGTTTATATATATATATATTTTTTAATTCATTGAGTTATTTCATCAGCTTAATTTTGTTCACATGTATCATTTGGTTTTCTGGTACAATAAAGTGTTTACATACATACATACAAGCCTGTGGAAAGTCTTTATAGAGACAGGAGAAGAGAGTGAGCGATAGAGAAAAAGAGAAGAAATTCTAAAGTCTAAAGTTATCTCTGAAGTAGGTCTATTTAATTTCGCTTTGTGGGTATCTAAAGAAACAATCACATTATTCGTGACAATCAATGTAATTCAATATGGTATAGAAGGTAGTATATTGAGTAAATGTCCGTAAAATTGCAAATGATGGAAGTTTTCAAAATATTTTTTAGAAAAAAAAAATGTATATTGATATTTTTCCATGACCTAACACTATTCAAAGGTAGCAGCTCAAAATCAGTGCTTCGCTTTTCTAGTAAAAACCACACTGAGCTATGATCTATTTAGCTTGGTGCAGCACGCACAAATGATTGATTACTATTTGTTAGGAGCTGGTTATTTTCTAAGGGCGCATTTATTTGACACGAATTTCATGGCAAAATAAGCTCTATTTATTCAGCTTTTACGTTTTAACTTAAATGAGCGTCCCGGGCACGCGGGGGAGGCTGGCTGGAATTTATGTGGTATGGTATATGTGGCTGCCCGCGCAGCGGCCGGGCGGCGGCCGCGCGAAAACTCGCTCCTCGTGTAATTGGGCGCTAAGTATTTTAACTTAAATTCTTGTTGTTTGTCCATTTCGCTGCCACTGCTAATTTAATTTCTGTATGTTTCTCTTTTAACCCATTTATTGTATAATATAGTTGTATGTGCGTGTGTGAAGAAACACAAAAACGTTACAGCTATCTATTAATATCGTTTGCACGTGCAAGATCTTAAATCTGACGGCTTATAAAAGGGGATGGAACGAGGTTTTCGCCTTCGTCATTTGTAAACAGCTTTAAACCGCGAGTGAATCTTCGTGGAATTACGTGTCCTGTGGTGAAAATAAGGAACGTTAGAAGCATATCTCATAGCCTGTATTTTGTGACATAGAATAAGTAGATATGTTGCGATTCGCGTTGTACAAGGATATAAGTAAAAAGGATTATTACGTACGTTGAATAGAAAATCTATTGTGTCTAGAATATAAAGGATATTTAAGACGATGTTTCTAAGGGTGTTTGTGGATGGATTGTGTATCTGCTTGCAAAAGTATAGTTTTTTTCTTACAAGACTGCCCACACAGCCTATAGTTCTAAGAGCTTATACACACGGCGTATTTTTACAGGCATTGACAGCGCCGCAGAGGCTCGATAAGCAGATTGTTCTGTTTGATTCAATCGCGCGTACAAAGACGTGGGCTAGAAGCGCGTTCGTTTTTTCGTAGTCGGTTTTTTTTTACAAAATAATTTACTTTAATTTAAAGCAATTTAGACACAAAAACGAAGAAGAAAAAATTGAAGAAAAGAAATTCACGCACACGCCTATCTGTCGGAGCTGAGCTGTTGGAACTATAGACGCGTATATTATATCACATAATATAACGTCTACAGTGCGTGGGATGTTAAAAGACTGTATGATGCTAACACTACTTCGTTATGACCTTCAATTTGATAGTTATATCTCTGGGGCTTCAGCACTAAAAAATATATTACATATATTCATATTTTAGGAAAATTCACGGATTAATTACTATTACAGTCGTACATAAAAATGAGTATTGAAATACTATTAACGAGGTTTTACATTTAGGCATTTACGTTAAACAAAATACCGCCCGGACGACGCCGTGTTTATTATTCGGCACAAAATGTATTAAGTGACCCTTCGGGGCTTAATCCGATCCATCACGACGTTTAGGCAATAGGATGAACCGAAGAAGCAGACATACTGGACGATTTCTAGCGAGATTATCAGAGATAGACATAGATGGAGTATATTTACTTGCAAATAACACACATAAAGTGGACAATACCTCCATTTGAAATACCAGCACAATAAAAAAATAAAAAGGAAAGATCAACACAAAATAGTTACGTTATTAAATACAATTAAAGTTGTGTAGTAAAGTAAACACGGTTTTGAAGGGTAAGGGTGCTGGTGAAATCACGGGCACATGAGTCTTATCAACTTTATGGGGTAACGGGTCACACTGCTCCGCGCTACTCAACGGTGTGTGGAGCTGCGTTTTCTAACGTTGTACTGAAGTATCTCAGTTTGTGTAGAAAACACCACCGTACATAAACAACGCTTCCCCGTGCGGAGGCGATGCCTCATGTGGCCGAACGATTACCATCCTGGACTGTCACGCAGAGGTCCCAGGTTCGATTCCCGGGCCGGGAGAAATATTTCGAAAGAAAGAGCGAGGCGAGATGCAAGGTATGGCACACTGTGTGCCGCTGGTCAGACTTGTGCCTGCTTCTCCTGCTCGGTCTTCAGAGGGAGCGATTCCTAAATGGCGCAGGGCCGCATCATCGCCTAAAGCTCCGAGTGGCACTGCAACTGTTATCGGTAGGCGAGTGGGTACCAAGAGTGCACGACTTGCTCGTCCCTTAGTAAAAAAAAACATCAAAAATGTAAAACCAAATATCCGAGATTCCCGGAGGAGCTCGGGTGGCATACGAGTAGAAGTGAGCGTTTAAATGAAAAGCTAAGGCTGGTTTTAGTCTTACGCCGACGGCACGCGCACCGTCAGTGCTCATAGCTCAGCGCGTAGTTTGTCAGCGCTGAGGCTCAGCGTGGCTCGTTTTAGTATCGTACTGACCGCCTTGCTGTACAGACGACGACCAAAATGCGGAGTGTATTAATTATTGCTGCTTTGTACTATCTATCCCAAAAAAATAAAAACCGGCGACGACGAAGACTACACGTTCATCCATTGATTGAGCAGAGAGCCGTTGCAGGAGAATTTGTCTTGTTATATGGCACTTTGAGGGCTTTGTTTCTTGCATCTTTATTTTTGTAGAGTGGATCGGATGCATCCCACAATTTCTTCCTCAGGCGTACCTCATCGATAACTCGACCAGTATCGACTTCGCGATTCGCCATGACTGTACGCGCTGACCACGTCCGCTCCGCTCCACTCTAGAACGCTCACTGAAAGCAGAGGCGCTCGTGCGATCGTCAGCGCGGACAGCTACGCGGAGCTGACGCGCGACGCGTACGGCCGCGTAGTTGTCAGCGCTGATCGCCGTGCGCGCTGATAGCTACGCATCATTCAAAAACGCTTCCTAGAAGTTCATATATCTCGACAATCAGCGCTGACGGTGAGCGTGCCGTCGGCGTAAGATTAAAACCAGCCTAAGATAAAATAAGATTTTTAATTTAGCGTTAACAACGTGCTTATGTTTCAAGTCCCGCCATCTGTTTCCTAAACAAATAAAATTCGTCAATGTGAATAGTAATTTTATAGATAAAAATAAAACTGATGTTGTACAAATAAACTTACTTATCTTAACACCTTTAGTGGTGTAGTCTTGTTCTTCGCTATCAACACTACGTTGCAAGGTTTTTTTAACACAAAAGCCTGCACTTAAACGTTTTTCTAAACGATTTTGTAAGCTTCAAACTAAAAATCGTTTAAAAAGCACGCTTTTTTAAAAACAGCACAACGTTTAAAAAAATAAGCAGTTTTTCCCATCTCTACACACGAGTAGGAAGACCCTGTACCTACCACAACGTTGAGTTGCGGACACCAACCCGTCACAATATACCATAATTCCGGGATTTCAGAGGTATTATTGACTCTATGTATGTTACTTTTAAGAAGTTTAGGTAAATATACTTTGTCTATTTCTGGTGTTAGATCAAAAAGATGTTGGTTATAGAGTAGTATTTTACTGGGAACAAAGTAGAGGATTCTCACCTTCTCTAGTGCTAAACCTGTTGACGTCGGTCCCGTTGACTTTGAGCAAAATGTCTCCAGCTTCCACCTGGAACAATGCAAATGCTCTGAGGATGGAAACGAGACAAAAACTTAGACTATGGAAACCAAAGGACATGTTATAATAACATATATAAATCAGACGTCATATGTATATGATGCATTTAGACGTTGAAAACATAAACATTTTATTGTCTTTGTTTCACTACGGCGTGCTGTCGTAAGCCAAAAGAGATAGCACTACATTGATTTATGTCAAACACGGGAAAGGGAAAAAGGGAACGAAAATACGTCTCCGGTTGTCAAAGTGAAGTACATCAAATGTCGAAACCAATGTTTGCCCAAATGTTTTAGTGAATTATTCGCATGAATTGTAATGAAATGGACAAAAATATTGACAGTGAGAACAATTAAGTATTGATAAAAATGCGTTGCTGCAGCATTAAGGGGTGCGGCAGTAGAAAAAGCGGAAATCAACCGAATGTTACATTACATCGGCATGTGTTATTTTTCTGCCTATAAATCATACAATAGCCCAATTATCTCACGTAATTAGGCTCTTTATTTAACTAGTTTATTTATAAGTCTTGCCGAATTTTGCTTTGATTACTTTAGATTGCCTGTTTGTTAGTATATTTTGATGATTGTTGATAACGATTATTTTGAGATAGTGTTGTTCTTGTAAGCAGACATATTATCGATATTTTGTTATTAAAACAATTCACTACGAGGTTATTATTATTATTATTTTTAAAATTTACCTACAAATGAAAAAAGAAAGAAAGAATGGTTGGAAATTATAGGACTGCCGAACAGAATTGAATTGAATTGCAGAACCGAATTGAATCAAATACCATCTTCGTTTATTCGCTCCATTTTGAAGAGCCAAATTTTAATAGAACTTTGAATGTAACTACCTACATGATATACATTTATTGGTAAGTAAAATATTTAATTTTGATTAAAATGGCTCTATACTTGCCAAATAATAAAAGCCTAGTATTAATCATACTTTGATTACAGTAAACTATACAAGTTTGCAAACATAAACAGTTTCAACATTCAAGCCATACATTTGCTTGTCGATATTGACTTATCCATGATTATGGTACAACACTAAATCCACCATTTTTGGTGGACATTTTTGGTTTAGGTAGGTACGTTTACTCCATAGATAGGGCCGCTCCTTTCCTTTATTTTTGTTCCATCCTCTAAGGATAATCGCGTCATATTTGGTCTGTCAATATTATTTAGGGCATTGGCCACTAGTCCATTAACCAAAAAATTACGTAAAAATCCAATCCGTTTCGTGAGCTTGCGTTCCGTTTTACGTTACATAATATTAAAAATCCCTAATGGTTTACTGGAAACTGCAGGTAAAAAAAATTGTTTCTAAGTCAGAGTTTCTAGATTTTGAAAGCTCTTTCCAAAAAACCAACTAATAGCCTAGTTAAATTTTTAAATTTATTTTACTACCACTAACGGAACAACCCTATTTTGTAGAATTTTAAGTATTTATGTCTGCGACAGGGATTCGAACCGTCTACATCTCAATTCAGAAATTACCGTTCTCCCACTATGCGCTGTGTTGTATAAAATATCAATTAGGGTAAATTGCAGCTTGGAGAATTTATCACGTCTAAGTTAAATGGTTAAAACGATGCAGTGGCGCGATCGTGCCTCCGGGCCTCCCCAGCGGCCCGTTCGTGCCCGCCTCCCTCGTCCTACTTTCGCCAGAAGAAGCCATTAAGTACTTTTAATTACAAAGCCTTACAGTCCTGCACGGTAAGGGATAACTTATTGTCATTTTTTAAAGGGTCAAATACTACTACGCGACTTATATTTTAAGGAGAGTCACCGGAGAAGAAGCGGGCTAAAGTAAAGGACAATGGAAAATTATATAAAATACTTTTAATAAAGTTATAATAAAACAAGTAGGTTTTTATATAATACTAAGTGACGGGACTACAAGTAGTGTGGATGGTGAATCATAATCACAAAGATCTGAGGAGCACTGCCACTGCGCCCGACATACATAATTTGACAAGTTCGAAACCGGAACGGAGTAATGTTCACATTGTTCACGGAACGGAGTAAGGTCGCAGTTCTTCCCTGGACTCTTTCACAAAAACTAAATAATGAGAAAGTCTAAGACGTAACTGTAATTCTCACGACAGCGACATACAGAGTGAGGACAAATTAGTGTTTTAAGGTGCGTGTGTAACTAGAGTAGGGGTGTACGGTGTGTGAATGGGTTTAGGCGAAAGTCCTATGACTTGAGATCAGATAAGAGGAATGTAGGGTTATTTGTTTTGATATACATATATTTACTATCTGATTTAGACATCTCGTGAAAAGATGTCTACATCAGACAGAACTGTACAATAACTACCTGCTTAAATTACAAAAGATATCGCAATCGATACGCTCAAGCGGTGTAACGTTCGCAGCGAAGGCACGACGTGAATGTGGAATTATTCCTTCGCTTTCTACGACTGTTGCTTGAAGATGCGAGATGCGTCTTAAGTGTCGATACAACCTCAAACGGCTTTGGTTGACTCCGCGTAACAGTGAAATTGTTGAATCAATAACTTTGGAAAAAATATATAGCAAAATTGAGGATCTATACACTGATTACTGAATGAAAGTATATGAAGGAATTAAATATTTGGATCATTCTCGCCACACAACTCTTTACCTGTCCAGATGAAAATTCCTGTTCGCTATTCTAAACTTTTAAATATTTCTATTAACAATGAACTATGTACCCACTAGCATTAAGTATCCGTAATTGCGAGAATTAAAAAAAAATGTCTATGGTATTCATTGACTTACAATTATATGGACGTCGGGTCCGCGCTAAAAAGTGTCCGAACTTATAGGGCGTTAAAATCGTATACAGAGCGTCATTCACGCTTTAGTCTTCGTTTGTTCGACTGACAGTGAAGCAAGCAGAATTAGACAGTACTGCGATGACATTACAATTTAAATTCAACGTTTTAGCTTTTTCATATTCCTTTTCATGTCACTACGTTTAAATAGGTTGACTTGGGACATTTTTTTCGTGGTTTTTGTATTAGACACGTCGTCCATTTATTTGTAAGTCAATGATGGTATTCTTCTTTTTCTTAGTTTTCACTTTTTTGTATTAATTATTGTGACTGAATATTACTACACCACATACTTAAAAAACAAAAACAAAATGGCGCTAAAATAAAGTAAAGCGTTTAGTTTTTTTCGCTTGAGAAAAGCATTATCCCATATCACAGGGGAACAGGGTCAGCCCGATTTGTATAATACAAGCCTCACTAACACTCGGCATTGTAACTTGTACTCATCTGGCAATCCCAGATTTCCCGGCCTCTATAACAATGTACTAACCTTAATTATAGAACTTAGTAATAATACATTTTTATAATTATTAATAACAGCTGACTTATAACAAGAGGCTTATAGGTGACTCGGGTTTAGTGAAGCTGCAGAGCCTTGAACACCGCCGTAAAGTTGCCTGCTTATCGGTATTATACAGAATATATCACGGAGAATACGCGATGGAATTGCATACTTTGATTCCGCTTTCCCCTTTCCATCATCAGGAGCCTAGACAGAGATATTCCCAGGATACGTACAAAACGTTTCACTTCCACATTTACATGGCGAGCAGCTAGAGAGTGGAGTTCCCTTACCTGTGGACTTATTCCCTGAACGCTATAACTTGGACCTTTTCAAGGTGAGAATGAATAGGCATTATTTAGGTGCGCATGCTACATCGTTGACTTCATCATCACTTTCCATCAGGTGAGATGGAGGTCAAATGCGCACTTATTTTTTATTAAATAAAAAAAATAAAGATCGAACACTTAGAAAAATTCAAACGATCCAGCTGGATTAAGCCACGGGACGAACCAGCAGACCCTACGAATGTTTCATGTCATTTCAAGTGTTTGTTGCAGATTTTTTTTTGTTTTTAACGACTTTTTTGCCCTGGCGCCATCAGTGAGGAATTTATTTCTTCACTCAGAGATTTTAAGTTTATTGAATGTTTTGACTACCATAATATTAAAAAATTTGAAATTACTCCACTACCGATCTTTGTTATTAATAATTGTTATAATTATTAATAACAAAAAAAAAAGAAAAAAGTTATTTATTTTTGTGGTGTAAGAGACGATATTTGAATATTTTTAGATAACTAATTAAGACAAATCATGTAAACCTCTTGACTAGATGGTCAGTGACCATTGCAGTTGACTGTACTCGATCTAATAAAAGCATTGAATTCTTAATAATCCATTATGATAATGAGTATGCACCTCGAATGACTGAATACCGTAATAGCTACGCAAAAAGCGAACAGGAATGTCTAGACTACACTATGGTGCAACCAGTAATGTCTCTAATAATCTAATTATACTTTTTCTAATTTTCCTGGAACCCACTATTGTAAGCGTACTTGGTAAAAGATGAGTTTACAAATGTCGTTTATGTGTTCCCTTTTGACTACGTGTCGTAAATAGAATAAAGCAAATTTTTCAATGCAACGAATATTCGATCTAGCACGTAACATCTTGAGCGGAAGCTCGTGTCAATCTCGTTCTATCCATGAGCTATATTTATATATGTAAAGGTTATATTGACATTTACTTGAGAATATTAGTACTTTGAAAACTGACAAAAACGTCAGATATAAAAATTTGTGAGGAGAATGTGCAATTTTTGTATAATTGCAAAACAGATCCAATATTTGGCATTTAACATACGAAATCTTATAAGAAGAATGTTAGCAATTCCAAATATATTTCAATTTATTAATGTGAGCATTACTTCGTGCCGGTTTTGAAGGATTATGTGCTAGTGAAACTACAGGCAAATGGACTTATTAACTCTATGTCTCGGGCTCACGGGCGCAGTGGCAATGTCCCTCAGAATTTTGCGATTTAAAGCTCTGAGTGGCACTTCAATTATAGGTAGGTGTGTTGCGTATAGCCAGGACTTGCTAAAGGAGGTGCGCTAGTTCACTGCCTCAATCCTTCGTACATGCATGCACGCGAACACACATAAACGTGCACGTACGCACACACCCACCGACTCACACGCACACACGCACACACACAAAAAAATTAATAATAATAATAATTTTCTTTAACAAAATTCTCCTTGCTGTGGCGCCATTCTTTTAACAGTAACAATGTTTTTATCGATTACTTGCGAGACAGACTTTGCCTAGTACAGGAATCGTAGGAAATTCTCTGTACGCGATATACGAGTACGCTACAATTGAGTTGTGTTACCTGGTTCTTTGTCGTAACTAAATTGTAATGTACCTGCACAAGTTCATTTGTCAAAATAAATTATTTTGAATTTTTTTTGTAGTTCAATGACTTGTTCGTCCCGTCACTTGATACTATTAAAATAAATTTTGTTCTGTATATATTTCAGACATTCATTCATTCTAAAGCCCGTTCTTAGTAAACTGTAAAAGGAACAAGGACAATTCGTAAAGCCTTTCAAAGACAAATGAAAGTCCTTGACAGCACGAATGTTTTGATACTCCCCATTGTCATCTCTTTTTTTTATAACGCACGAAACGTAGGCGTATGTGAAATATAATAATAATAACTTTATTAATAGCCATATAATGGAGAAACAGTTACAGTACTCCATTAGTTATTGATGAAACGTTTTAAATTTCCAAATTACATGTCAACTTATGTTTTTCGCCGAATGTACTTTTGTAACAGCTTAATCTATACAACAAACACGCTGATCATAATGAGGAAACATTTTCTTCTGTCTGTTCGATTTTCTATACAGATATTTTAAAGTATTTTTATCTTAATTACTACTAAGAAGGTTTCAAAATTTATCGCTTCGAATTCACGGTGCTCTAAGATGTTTCAATTGTTTAAGTTTGTTGTTTGTCTGCTATTGGTATTGAAGAAGGAATATAACAACATTTAGACAAAAAAGTTTTAATTCGGACTCAAAATAACCACTCAATAATACGGTTTGTTTTTCGAACGAATTCAAGAATGTAGATAAACGAAAACGCTTTAGTTTAGTTTAACTTGGATGTGCAATTTCAGAATTAACTTTTCAACAACAACGTTAACGGCGAAATAACATTTACTTTGTGGTACAGACAAGAGCACGTCAAGTCGCTTTGAAACGTTCTTAACACAAACGGTATAGTGTTGAACACGGAACAAAGAAAAAAATGGAAATGGCAACAAGCAACATTTGTATCAAAACCGGCGTCGCCACACGCACACATTTGAAAACTAAGATAACATAATTTTGATTGGTTAAAAATTATCAAACGAAAATAGACAATAATGAAAAATTTTTGGTAAAAAAAATTTAAACTTATTTGGATCTAATAAGGTTTTATTATAACTAGTCACATTAAAGCCAAGAATCGTATGAAAATAAACTTCTTGGAACAAAAGCAAAAAGTTGAAAATCTACAGATAGGGATGTGACAGTTAATTGATATCGACATTATGTTTCATAACTAGCGGAATATTGAACTAGGTATTGCTTTATACTTGCTATAATTAGGGTTAATCACGGAGTATATGGAAACGGCATTTAAAGTAATTTCTTCGAGAACTAGCGTAGCTGAATTTTACATGCACACATTTATTACCAAATACGCATAAGGCTTTACTACACGCAAATATTAATTGATATTAGCTACGCAGGCGTGTACGTATACGTAGCTACATGCTACAGTTACAGTATTAATGATTTATTATACTGTCATCGTACTTTCATTAACCTACTAGATTTCAAGTCAATCCGATCACTGTAAGGGTTGAAATATTAAAACACAGTCATCATAAATATCTTTATTCTCCCTGAAATATGATATATTTGTTCAACAATTACCTCTTTCTGAACTGGTTGAACATGACTACACCTATAGCGTCGGCGAGCTTGTCAAGAAAATGAAGATACTTATTTCCGAAGGCGAAGAATCGAATCATTTGTTTCATGAAAACTTGACGAAAAATAACTGACAATGCTTCAGAAATGTTTTCACATTTACATGTGGTCTATAATTTGTGTACGCGACTCTGAGTTTCATGTCCACCTGATTAACCAAATGATTTATTTCTTAATGAATTTTTCGGTTGTTATTCATATATAATTTAATGCTTCCGTGGCCGAACGGTTACCATGCCGGACTGCCACGCAGAGGTCCTAGGTTCGATTCCCGGGCCGGGAGAAATATTTGTATGGCCTACATTTATTTCTCTCGTGAGTTTGGGTGTAATTTGTGTTTGTGTCTATGTGTGTGTCCGTGGCACCCGCGACACAGGGTTTCCCTAATGCGGGGCTATGATGAGTGTGTGCGTTATTATTATAAAAATGTGATGTTATAAAAAGCTTATAGCAAATGGTGCTACATTTAGTAGGTACCCAGCTTTTATTGCCCGTTGCTTCAGCAAATTTCTCCTTTAAATAGGATCCGGCGGTAAATAAAAAAAATCAATACAAAAACTGCAAATGTAAATCATGCCTGTGATAAAACTAAGAACTCAAACGGATGAAGGTCACGTATAATAAACAAGTAGGGAGATAGGAATCATGTAGATAAAGAAAAAAAATCTCCAATCATAAAGTCTTCATTTGATACTCAACGAGCTTACGTGCAATGTAAAATATCGATACTGTACCTCTTCTATCTATATTTCGTTTTTTTCCATTAATATATCGTTTTTACTTAAATTGAAAATTTTAAAAACAATTGCGAGTGTTGGGATCAAACATTTAAGTAATCAAAATTGTTAGCTTTTAAATACCTGTAACAATTTATGTTTACGCATTGGTACCGCTATAATAAAAAAAATGTTGAACTAAACCAAAACCGGGTTTCTACAGAGTTTCTACATATCGATAATTTGATTACAACACGCGGACCCAGTACCGAGTGTAAGACGACGCTAGTGCACGCAATTCATTGAGCGTCATTAGAATTGTTCATTTGACGGCGGCGATGGCTAGCAACCAATGTATATTGTTATTACCGGGTTGCAAGAAAATGGTTTTGTTTTGAAATTATAGTATTGTATTGTTCAAAATATTAGAAAATACAGAGTTTTAGTACTTACCGATGACGTGAAATCACTACCGGAGTATTTTTTAAACTTTGGCTTCTTACGCGACATGATATAATGGCACAATTCGGAATATTTCTATTTTTTCCACAAAATAATCATGTATCATATTTGAATGACGACTGACGCGCTGTTGACACTCATATGAACGTCTGTTCATAAGCTAGGTAACGCGGACCCCGCCCACTAACCAGTCTATTACTAGTATTTATGTGGTCAGTGGTGTTGAATTTAAATTACCACTGTCCAGCTTGACGTGCTCCTCGCCCTGAACTAACCGTTGTCGAACGGTTGTCATGCCACACAGAGGTCCCAGGGAGATACATTTGTATGGCCTATACTTATTTCTCTCGTGAGTTTGGGTACAATTTGTGGTTGTCTATGTGTGTCCATGGCACCAGCGACACAGGGTTTCCCTAGTGCGGGGCTATGTTGAGTGTGTGCATTACTATTACTATTGTAAAGATATTACCAATCCAATGGGAGTAAAACCCTCGAACTAGGAACTCGGAGTGACCCTTATAAATATAATAAAAGAAGAGTGTAAGAATGATGTAAAGACGAATGTAAACAATGAGAAAAATGCAAATCTTGACATTTGGATTTTGTTTACATCCAGTTAATAACGTAGTCTATGGTTACTAAGTAAACAGACGCTAATTGCATTTAATAACTTCTACATACCGATATAGTAAAAGTAATTCGAGTAAAAAGAAACAACGTAGTCGAGGCCGATGCTCAGCAGTGGGAGATATATAGATTAATATATAACTATGCTATAATTATGTGATATTTTTAAATGACTCCAAAAAAGAGGTTCTCAACTCGATTGTATAGTGGTCCCATTTAAATTAGAAGAAAATATTCCAACTCTAAGGGTGGCAAATTAGCGGATGGAATCCGGTTTCAATTATATGTAATTCTACAAATTTTTGAGATAGGTTCTTTTTTCTAAAAACTTACAATTATTACTTACAGTTCAGCGTGTACCCGCGCAACAACTGACCCAACATAGCTCAGGGAAATTAAGTTTTAGACAAACAGTGCTCTGTACGAAAAACAAAAGATTAAGTTAACAAGGGAGTAAAAAAATTTACCTCTTTACAGTACATGATTAAGGCAATAATGCTATAGCATACAAGAGTTTTCGGAGATAAAAAATTGAAAACATAGCATTGTATTATTCAAACACATTGCTGTGATGACTATGCGATATTAATACGGTTCACCGTGTACTGCAAGATATATTAGGGGTTAAAGTATGAAATTGCCGTTTTATTGCAATAGGTTCTTTGAATTTTCATAGAATCTTCATGGTTTGAGGTTTTCGAATGAAACTTTTTTCAAATGGTTTGTGATTTTTTTTTTTAAATTTGAAACTTTTGAATATCGACTTTCAATTGTTTTTGTTATTCAATTTAGACAAGAAAGATAGATACTGCGAAAATTCGAGTGATTTTTTAATACGAGTTCCGACGCGGAACTAACGCGGCAGAAACAGCCCGCAATATCAATGCTGCGTTTGGAGAGGGGTCTACTAATGAACGCACCGTGCGATTTTGGTTTAAACGCTTTCGTGATGGAAATTTCGACTTAAAGAACGAGCCACGAGGAAGACCGCCCACACAGGTGAATAACGATGAATTAAGAGAGATAGTGGAAGCCGATCCTAGTCAAACTAACCAGGAATTAGCGGCATGGTTTAACGTTACCTTACCCACAATATTGACTCACTTGCGTCAAATCAATAAAATAAAAAAATACGAAAAATGGGTGCCTCATGATTTGACTGATCTGCAGAAAGAAACGCGTGTTGAAACTTGTGTTGCCTTGTTGAACCGGTACAGAAATGAAGGAATATTGGATCGAATTGTAACATGTGATGAAAAGTGGATTCTTTATGATAACCGGAAAAGAAAAATGCAATGACTGACCGCAGGTCAAATGCCACAACAGTGTCCTAAAGCAAAACTTACCAATAAAAAGGTAATGGTAACTGTTTGGTGGTCTCAGCATGGTGTTATTCACTATAGTTTTCTCCGATCTGGTCAAGCAATAACGGCAGATGTCTATTGTGCCGAACTCCGAACCATGTTGACAAAACTAGCAGTAAAACAGCCCCGACTCATGAATCGATCTTCACCATTATTGCTCCACGACAACGCGAGACCTCACACAGCACGAGAAACCATTTTGACCCTTCAGGAACTGCAGTTAGAAACCATTCGTCATCCTCCGTATTCACCAGACCTTGCTCCAACGGACTACCATTTTTTTCGTGATTTGGACAATTATCTACGTGACAAGAAGTTTTCTTCCCAGGAGGCAGTACAAAATGCTTTCACACAGTTTGTGAGGTCTAGATCGTCGGAGTTCTATCGCAAAGGCATTAATAACCTTCCCATTAGATGGCAGCAATGTATAGATAATAATGGCAACTATTTTGATTAAATAAATTTGTTAAAAATTTAAAAAATAAACAATTT
>NW_020653854.1:25151379-25177220 GCF_003589595.1 Hyposmocoma kahamanoa
TTACCCAAGAATAGTCAGACCAGAAGACGTAATTTAGAAAAGTCCGTTTCCTAAACTGGTCTAATCGCGATTCGAGCCTATGACATTCTGAATTGAGCTGCATTATAACAACAAGTCGTGTGCTTGATGGTAAACGCGCCTCTCCATAACAGTTGCAATGCCACTAAAGAGTTTAAAACGCAAAGATCGGAGGGTACTGCCACTGCGCCCGTCACTCTGACACATAAGTTGACAAGTCCCATGCGTCATAAATTTGACCAGCACCCTTACCTTTCAAAACCGGAACGCAATAACACTCACATTACTGCTTGGCGGCAGAAATAGGTAAGGCAGTACATCCCTGGACGAACTCGTACACAAGGAGCTCTACTGGGAATAAACCCGGTGTTTTGCAGAAAGAGCGAAAGCGCAATTTCAAAAAATTTTGCAAAGTAGCATGTTTTAGTTTTTCACGACAGTTTCGATATATTTAGGTCCTGTTTTAAATTCAATTTTAAAATTTTAACTTAATTACTGACATTACTACTTGGCAGCAGAAAAAATAACTAAATTCCTTAAAAATTATAACGCACGTCTCCATATGCTACAAAGAAAACATTATCCACACGTTGTAAATGCACTCGATGTACACATCAACATAACTGCATAAAGAGCAAGTGGGGTGTCAGGCATCGCTTTCGATTTTTCCACTTAGCAAATGCTCATTAATCGCGGAGTTGAAGCGTAACTATGAGGATTCCTTTTTATCCGACTCTGTGCTGTTACGGGGATATTTATAAATTACTGTATCAATCTACATGCAGAAGTAGAAGTAAAGCTCCTTGTTAAACAGTTCGTCCAGGGAAGTAGGTGTACCGTCGCCATACCTATTTCTGCCGAATTTTAGTAACCATATTATATAATATCTATTTTATTTTTATAGCAAAACGAAAGCGTTTACAATATCATAAATATACAAAGTAAACCTTAAAATAGTACAGCCAATAACAGGTTTTCTAGAATAAAATTTAATATATAATACAACACCACAAAAACTTCAGCCAGTTCTTAATGCTTCTGATCTTCCCCAAAAACGTGGTTGGTGTATGCGTTTCAGTGAGAAATGTAATGTGTCTGTGTGCATATAAATGTATAAATTATTATAAAGTGAAATATGAACTACTTACATATTATAATGTTATTTTTATTTCAATATGTATAGCTTTGAATTCAAATTTAAACTATTATATTTAGTAGTAGATTTTATATCGTTACAAAAAATTGCTTCCATTCCGTTCGCTGCAATATAAATTGAGCCTAAGGGTGCTTGGTGAAATTACAGGCACATGGGATGTGTCTTTGTGATAAAATCTGAGTGACACTGCAAATAAATATAATATATATATAATAACATATAATAATATATAATAACATGACTGCAGCAGGCAGCAACATGGCAGACGAAACCGACAGCATGCAGTCGACATTCAGTCAGGAGCTCGGTGTAATAGTTGACGTCGACGTGGAAGCACGGACGCTACTTCTGTTACTATATGATTATTATATCACGTAAATATATCTATGTTTTGGAAGCACGGACGCTACTTCTGTTACTATATGATCATTATATCACGTAAATATATCTATGTTTAAAAATAAATGTTTCTTCAGTTATACTGCTCGCTTTTCCATACGAACACTGGAATGCCCCCTCGTTCACTGTAACTTGTATTGCCATTTAAGTGTTAACAATTCTCCTTAAATCAATTTGGTAACTAATTATTCTATAAATTTGCGATTTTTTATTTGCAGTAACACTGTGTTGAACCGCAAGTCCCTGTATAGTGTTTTGTAATTTCATGGCAACAAGAATCTACCGGCTGTTATCAAGGAAAACAAATTGGTTGGTTTTTCGACTAAAATGACTTATTTTACAAGTACAAATTATAATGGCTGGATATACCTAATTCTTAAATACATCTTTTTTATGTTATTAAAAATAAAAAAGTTAAAAAACATAAACTCCTTTTTGCAGCTTTTTCTCAAAATGCTCTTTTGATATTAGATATTGTAATTTTTGAGTTCAATAACATAAAAAAGATACATTTAACTTACGTTGTTACATTAGACATTAAACAAATCTATCCAGCCATTATAATTTTACTTTGGAAAATAAGCTATTTCTATTGAAAAACGTATAAGTTTATTTTTCCACGACAACAGTCGAAAGATTCTAGTTTTTATGAAATTATAAAACACTGTATTTAGTCCAAAACTAGCTTGCCGCGGTTAATTAACCTTTTACATTACTACGTTTTACGCAAAAATATAGTTAAACTGTATGATAAAATAAAAAAAAAAAAAAAATTGTGAATAATTAGGAATTTAAAAAAAAATCGTGTTTTAGTCGGTTTTTTCAGAAAATCATGATTTTTCCAACCCTGCTATGTATAGGTGGTTTTATCAACTGTGAAAATTTAGTAGTATGTATGGTGAGCTCCAGAGACCGTAATTGTCTTGACGCATGGGTGAGAGAATCTGCTGAAGGAGGCTGGGACGAATAGACCAGTCAGTCCATCACGCAATAATCTATTGTGGCAGTAAATTATAATAGGCCAGGTAATATCACCAGCAGGTGAAAGGTAAAGGAAAACTGCCTCTATGGCCGAATGGTTACCATACTGGACTGTCGCGCAGAGGTCCCAAGTTCGAATCCCGGGTCAGGGGAAATATTTACATGGTCTGCATTTACTTCTCTCGTGAGTTTGGGTAATATTACTGAACTTCTAAAAAAGTAATGTTATCCTCCTCTTTTTTTATTATAACACGTGGCGGGAAGTCGTGCGTCTTATGGTAAGCTTCACGCCTGTCCATAACAGTTGCAGTGCCACTCAGGGCTTTAAATCGCAAAGATCTAAATGGCACTGCCACTGCGCTCGTCACCCTGAGACATAAATTGACAAGTCCCATGTCCCTGTAATTTCACTAATTTAGTGCCCTCACAAGGGTGCTTACAAAAGTGATAATTATGAAATCATGGCAATTAATGTACGCATTAAATGTATTAATAAATGACAATGCCGGAGTGATTTATTGTAGCCGATAGATCTCGTCAATTGTGAAAGGTCCTGATAACGCGTATCCTGTCGGCTAGTCCACGAAATCTATTCCCCAACTCAGAAAAAGGTATTGAACGGAAAATGTGTTTTCAATTGCAGCGTTTGCTACGTACCTTCTACATTAGCTTACATTCTTCAAGTAGCCTGCCTACGCCATCTATACAGCATTTTTAATGCAGTCACAAAAGAAAATATTTGTCTATAATGTATAATATGACAGTGACTTTTAGGAAATCAAAATAGTTTTGAAAAATGTACCACCGTATGTGGTATCTCGTTCTCCATCTGACATACGTCCGAACTTAGAATAATAACGCATAGAATGATAGTTTCATATCAAACGAACCGTCACAAGTGAGGCAAAAATCAAATTCATGTAGGCTAGTTTTAGTAGTAGGTTAATTTTCGGTTTTAGTGAATATTTATATAAAAATACAAGTTGAAACGCGTTACTTCCTTTTGGAATGTGATGTTAGTATCTATTTTATGTTTGTCTGACGTATTTTTACACTCATTTACCGCACATTTCGTCATTTTTAGCTAAAATTCTTGATCTGTTCGCGGTGCAAGTTGACCTTGAGCACTGAAGGCCCGCCCGCTCGTGTAGGCCCTTTGGGAGCGTTTCAATTTGCCTCAGTTAGCGTGTGCGGACTAGGTTTCTATGCGTTATTATTCTAAGATTACATACATTTTTGTAGGGATAATATGAATTGATCATCCAAGATAAAATTGATCTATTGTAAATGTACTTTTGTAAATAGTCGATATTTATTTTAATGTTTGATATACGAGTGTATATATTAACTGTTCCGTCTACATTAGTTGATCTACGGATAAATTATAATAAATGAACTGCATTCAAGGTCATTATGTTTAAGCATTCCAAATTAATATTTAATAGTCTATAATCTCAGTACAGAGTACTAAAAAACCGACCTCAAAAGTCATACATCCCCTAGTTTGCCACCCTTAGATGTGGAATATTTTCTTCAAATTTAAATGGGACCACATCTGAGGTACCCTCTTTCCAACAAAAAAACTTCATTAAAATCGGTTCACAAAGTTGTCGCGTAACAAAAAAACATACAGACGAATTGAGAACCTCCTCCTTTTTAGAAGTCGGTTAAAAATAATATTTGATCCTCTTTTTTCACATTCATATTCATTCATATACAATCAAATCTTGGTCGCGCCCTCCGTTCAGTAACTTAGGTAGTAATATGAAAAAGCAGTGCAAGCCGAGTGGGCGAAGTCAGCATGCCGCGGCAGCGGCCGGCGAATGCCAGAAGTGAATATGATTGCGTTTCTGAACATGGTTTCAGGTTTTTTAATGCTCATTTGTCTTAGTTTTGAGGCTCAACATGAAACTATCAGTATACAAATCAAACATTACCTACGAACAGATTAAAATATTCATAGATTTAATGTACTTTATGTCTCGGAGAAAAAGAATCAATCATTAAAAAAATGACCGTTTCGATTTCTTTGGCCCGCTGCTTTTGCAAATTTAAAATGATCATTTAATTAGATGCCCTTTTTGAACGTTTAGTAGCAATGCCTTATGCTCAAACTTGTACGTCGAGGACGGTTCACAACTCTTGGAAACCGTCTGGAGTCCCCACCCAGCAATAGGACAGCAGTGGACTTGTAAAAGAATCGATGATTATGATTAAATAAGTGTAGACGGGTATACTCGGAAATTTGTTCCACTGAACCTTGCCCTGAAGGAAACTGTTAGAAACATTATACTAAAATAAACAATGAACGCTGTTAATTTAGCTAAACTAAACAATAACGTGGACAGTCCCTTCTACGAATCCCGGACTTCTCGGAGCCGACTATATTTATGTATACCTAAGAATATGCGTATTATTTATTAAAATTTGAGTACAATTATTATTTTCTATTAAGTACTTGCTACAAATCATTGACTCAAAAACTTATATTGTAGTTATGTTTTAAATACTAACATACTTTAAAAAATAAGCATGAGACAACCTATATTTTGGAATGTTTAGAAAATCAACAACTTTTATACTGGTTGATGACGAAATGGGTATGTCTATAGTAAGAAAATGTCCATACTTTAGGTAAATTAACTCTCTCAATTCCGATAATATGGTCATTATCAACAGGTGAATTTAAGCGGCAAATATATTGGGTTCCGACGCGCGGAGCCGCATTAACGCATGCGACGTCATCAATTAAGGAACGTGATTTGCCCGTAAGTGCGCGTTCACCTTTAACAAGAAAATTGCATAAGAAAAACTGCGATTACAATATTAACCTGTTTTGAAGTGACATTTACGGTAATGTTTTAATGGCCAGGTAAAAACTTGTGTGCCAAAATGGGCAAACAACCGACTTTATGAATGCACTAGTTGACGTTTATAGTTTCGCTTGAATCAGATATAATAAGTATACATCGAACGTATAGACATTAAGGAGCCACCATACTTATCGATGCAGAATTGGTTTGAGTCGATCACGTATCATTCGTTTCATTAAGTCGATCGGCCGTCCAAGCCAACATTTGGTCGTTAACGCCATCGTTCCGCAAGGAAACCGGTCGTCACTATTCGGATGTCTTCGGGTGCGTTCAGCTGTCGGCCGGTTCCTTGTCGGTCTTTGTCGAGCCGCATCGTCCAGGAAGAACGAAACTCACGTCTTTTCGCTCTAGGTGAACGAAAATAAAACACTTTCGGCCTAATGTAATTCCGCGTTGTTAAGCGTGATCACTCCTTTAAAGAAGTTATTGGTCACTTCTATCTATTCTATGAAATTTCCAGATCGATATCAAAGACGTTGCCGAGCTTAACAAGACTGTGACGGTGCGACCTTCCTTCCTTCCATCGTCATCCCACCTTTTTTTAAAAAGAAATAGTGGAAATAAATCCAGTTTTGTAAAAAATATTTTAAAATTTTTTTTTTGTGATCTTTGAATGTTTATCGCGCAAGAGATTTTTGGGAACTGGTAAAAGGATCAAAATTAGAGGAGCAGGAGTGCTCGGTTCAGCGATTAAGCAAAGAGTGACAACGGAACGAAGCAAAATGAGAATGACGAGGCAAAGGAATTAAAGAACGATTCAAAATTTGAAAACAAATGGCCAGGAACCAGAGAAAAGGTGATAAAAAGGTGGGATGACGACGGAAGGACGTCGCAGAGTCACGAGACGATTGGCGGTCAAAGTATACCTACAAAACCTGGAAGACATAAAATGATGTCCGCAACCTGCATTAAGCTAGCTTCGTTTGACAAAAATCTCGCTCAAAGAAGAACCGTGAACTGTGACACGTACATTTGATACAATTGCTGTGCTTTAACCAATTAGCTCTTCTGTTAACTATTTTGCAACTATAGATCCCTCTATGGTATTGTCAATATCATCTAAACTAGTGTTATGAAAGACCCGTGATAAAGGTGTCTCGATCCGAGAAGTGAACTTAGAAAATACTGGTGATTTTAATCTCAATAAAAGCAAACCGGTCATACAATATAGACGCAATCTAAAAAACACGGATACTCTGTCGGTCATTCCGTGTTCGTCAGCATTGTAACTGTCATTATTTCTCAATAAGCATCAATTAACGGGAAAAGTTCAGATGCAATCAACCGGTAAGTCGTTTAATAAACTAAAAAAAAATAAGTAATAAACGATCCCACATTTTGAACTACATTGTAAATACAATGAAGACCACATTGCACACAACGTGTATGGAATATATTCTATTTAAAAATGTATGGATTAGCTTCGTACTATATGCATTTCACTATATAGGAATTGTAATTGCAATTATGCAAGTAGGGTTATTTAGTAAGCATTTGACCTGTCTGGGTTAAGATGGATAGTTGCCAGACTTGGTTGCAAAGCCGTTTGTATGTTTTGGTTCTGGAATATTCTTGAGCTATGAGAGTAGTCATGTGACTATTAGCATCTTTGTTTTGTGACATTCTTATAATTCGTACCCTCGGTGTAATAAAGCTACATCTGCAAAATGACAACTTTTCAGGAAAGAGATTTAAAGATTCTACAAACGAAACTAGTTGAAACTTTTTAAGCTTAAATAGGAGTTATAAAATGTCACATGTACAGAATTTGTATCCTGTAGTTCGTATTTAGTAGCAGTAGAGCTTCTTGTGAAAGAGTTCGTCCAGGGAAATGCTGCCACCTTACTAATTTTTGCCGCCAAGCAGTAACATGCGTATTATCCAGTTTTGAAGGGTGCTGGAGAAATTATAGGCACTTGGAACTTGTCGAGATCGAACACGTAGAAAAAGACCCTTCGATCCGAACCTACGTCTTCCAGCACACTGTGCCAGACGCTATAACTAAACCACGGAACGAACTAGCGGATCTTACGAATTTTTCTATTTACTTGTTGCAGATTTTGTTTTTGGTTTTTAACGACTTTTTTGCCGTAACACCATCTGTGACCTGTTTGTTTTAAAATACCAAAGGTAGAAACAACTTGATTTAGTATAGGCAAAGCTGCAGAACCTTGAACACCGCCGTAAAGTAGCCTGGTGAGATAGAGGACAAACGCGCACTTATTTTCATATAAAAAAACATATAGCTAAACAGTCTATAGAATGTAAAATTGAAAGTGTATGTCGTAATTATGCAACGCTCATACAATAGGCAACAAACATTAAGCACTTCTCAGGAGTTTTTCTCTTTGTATTTATTTACAAATTCAATGTCAAGAAACAATAACAGTCTGTTTAGCGTGATTAGTAAAATAAAGCAAGGCTTAGTGTAGGTTACTTTATTTTGAATTTTTTGACAAACCAAATGTAAATTCGTCACTGACTCTTAACAGTACACTTGAAGCCAAATACTGTAACTCAAAAATTGTACTGTAATTCAGTATTTAAATTTTAAATTCAAATATAAATACTGAATGGGACTTATTGCGAATAATGTGATTATTTTTATTTAGTAGTACAACATTTATTGATAATAATTCAGTAATTTTAGAAATTTCAAATCATGTCAATTTCAGAATTTTTAAGTAACTAAAAAAAAATCAAAATCTATTTATTCCAGGGAAGTACTGCCACCTTACTTATTTCCGCAGCCGTTCCGGTTTTTCAAGGGTAAGGGTGCTGGTGAAATTACAGGCACATGGGACTTGTCAGCTTGTCTCAGAGTGACAGGCGCAGCGGCAGTGCCCCTCAGATCTTTGCGATTTAAAGTTCTCAGTGGCACTGCAACTGTTATGGACAAGCGTGTTGCTTACCACTAAACGCAAGATTACCACCAGACACACAACTTGTTGGTTCCGAAACTTGATATAATTAAAAAAAGTGGGTATTATTGTGCAGTGTGACAACTGCATGTTACATACTGAATTAGACGTACATAACTGGGTAGATAAATAGGTAGATATCAATAGAAAGGTAGTCAATTAAAATTCCAATCAGTATTGGTAGTTTTGTGATAGAACACTATGATAGGACAAGTTAATTAGTTTACATAGCTTTGGATATGCATAACTTTGTGGATAGATTGTATATATGATTATCCCCAATGTGTGATGAATAGACATAGGCTATGGGAACAGTCAGCAATGGAAGTAAGATATTCAAAATTTACCTTTCACGAGGCTTTCATACTGCATAACATGTGTAATTATTGATATTAATAAAAAAAAATAGCATCTAATACTTATATGTATACAATAAACACACGGTCAACTGTACTATACCTACACTCGAGTTGAGAGTTGAAATTAATATGGTGAATAGATTACATAGTTAGTAATGTAATCCTAAAATATTAACTATGGAAACTCGTAGTTTTGATAATAAAAATTAATGAAATATTTGTAAACAAATTATAGGAAACAGGTTTTGTAGGTTAGGAAAACACGGCGTTTGGTTATTGCAGCAACATTTTTTGAAATAACACAAATAAGTAACCATTTTCGTAAAAAAAATGAACGAACGCTTTTCGTAACGTTGTTTAGGTATATTCGATAGCCCTCTACGCAGAGTGGGCATGGAGGATGAGGAAACGGCCGTGCATATCGTACTACAATGCTCCGGCGCATGCTACGTTGGAGGGCCAAGTTTGCTCCTGGACGTCTTCAGCAGACTAGGAGAACGCTGAGATTCCTGGAGGAGCTTAAGTGGCACTGGTAGAACCCTGCACCCACCACAAAATACCTAAATATATAAAGTGTGGGCAAAATTTGACCTTGGCATACATTAATGACCTTAAAAAAAGTCAAGGCAACATTACCAAGAATAAATGGGCGTGTATGAAGACTGAATGATGCAACTGGAAGGAAGCGAAACAGGTATATCAGGTTCGCAGATCCATAGTCTCTGTCTACCTTAATGAAAGACATGCATCATGGTTTTCAAGAAAACTCAAAGTTCATTACACATTGATATAAGCTATAGCTAATGCTCATGTTTAATTTGTCAAGTAGCGTAATAGAGAGCAAGGACAATACATATACTTCCATTCATAACACCTATTCATTGCTTTATATACTTGATAAATATGCATGGAACTGCATATTTAGATATGTAGCACAAATATATGCAAATTATCATTGGTAGACAAGTACCAGTTGCATATTCGTCTCCATCTGTGGACATTAATGTCTTTAAACAGGCTATAGAGTGTAATCAATGTGTTTTATGTTTTCTATTTACAAATACAATGGACAGTTATTTAAAAAGTAATGGTTGTGTGTGCAATCAATAGCATGTAAACTTTATAATAACCACACAAACTCTTTGTAGACTTACGAGGTCTCCTGTTGGGTCATGTGGTGACAGACTGTGATGGTTCAGTGCATAGTTTACCAAATTGGTCCCTACTGCCCCACCCACAGTGGGCCTTGGAAGCAATTGAGAGTGTTAATGCTGTCCAAGGGGTGCTAGCACATTTGAAAAACAAAAACCTGAATATAAACTACACTACATATAACTTTTTTATAAGAAATATAAGTTTTCAATTATATGTTGTGGTGGTGAGTGTTCAAATTTTGTTTATCTTGCCTAAGTGGGTGGTGCGTCAAAAAGTTTGGGAACCTATGGTTTAGTGACTGGCTACACAATGAATAAGGCCCAATAAATTACACATGAATGAAGGAATTAAAAAATAATAATAATTACACCAAGATTTTAAAATGAGTACCTCAAGGTACCGTCCTAAGGCAACAAAAGGGTGAGAAGCCCCTTAGCCTACAATGGGGCATTATCGAAAATTGGGATAGGCTGAACATATTAACCTCACCTTCAAGTAATACATATAGAATGTATAATAATAATAAATTTAATAATAAAAAATAATCGGAAATCCCTGTATGCCTTAAAATAAAATGAAAACATCAAAACGAAAATAGTTACACAGTTTTACATAAATTTTACAAGACTTCTAAAGTCACTATTGTATTGCTAAGTTACATATATCAAAAATATCATAAATATAGAACAAATATCAATGCAACAATTTTAGAATTTCAGAGGAAGGTATCGTCCACTCTATTACTTCCTTAAAGTATATATGTACATTTTTTGCTTTTTAATCCCTTTTTCATCCTTTTTTTAATGTATGTATATTTATTATAGGTCCATTTTATTAAAGTAAACATAACACTAAAGTGTTATGTTTACTTTTAAATATGGAACTTATAATATACATAAAAAAGGATATATTTAAGTTAAAAAGCAGAAAATGGTATTTTGACTTTCAACCTTTAAGGTCTTCTGCACTTTATAGAGTATTTTAAACTTTGTTCTTCTACTGACATGTTCAAAAACTATTCCAGGATTAAAAATATCTTAATCAGCCTTTGTATTGAAATTTTGGCTCATAATATTTTTTTTTCTGCTTTAATTGTAGCACCAACCTTTTTTTTTCAGTTTGGCCCAATGGTCGACTGGTAGAGCATTATGGCATTAAGTTTGCCATTTGTACATTATTACATTGTGCAAAAAGATTAAATAAATAAGCAAAGTAAGTATTACTTTGATTCATATTTATCTTTAAGTTTTAATTTCCCATTGAATTTCACTTTCAGTGGTAAAATTAAACATGTGTTTAACTTCCTAAACTTATGACCTACTAACGACCTAGACCTGGCACTCTGTAAAACAGTGTCCCAGTGTGTTCTCACAAAGAGATTTTACTATCTTATCATAAACAGTATATGTTGCAACATTAATCATTCAAAGAACCTTTATAGTAGAGAAATAAATTATAGCTATTGTTTAAATTCAATTCCCATTTCAAATGGTCTGTGTATGTCACTTTCAAAATATTTTCCAGAGGCTTATTCTAGCAACAACAAGTTAACACTAAGTAATTATGAGTCATAGTCATAGTCCAACAAAGTTTACTTATCTTAACCTTGAAGAAGATTGTTTTACAAATACTAAATACACTGAGAGCTTAACAACTCTGTGTACAGACAAACTGTGTTAAAAGACATATTATCACAAAAGATACAATGTTACATTGTAGTTGTTTTATTTTTGAATTTACATAATGGAATAAACAATTTCATATAATTTAATGTTTATTGAAATAATGATAAGTAAATAACAATGTGTTATTCTAACGATATTGTGTATTCAGATGTTGATACCAAGATTGTTTGTTAAGAACTTGTACTTTGTCACGTTTTACGACCGATGTCTGAGGTAAAGTAGGCGTTTACATGCACTTTCGACGTAGAAATCACGACGAAATTTTGTGTATACGCATTACATACATGCTTGGGTTTTAAACACGTAAAATATCTCAAATACCTCATTAACTCAACTTCAGTAATACAACATTGTTAGTAAGTTCTTTGCTATTTAGTAAAAACACTAAGTTTTTACGAATAAAATTATTCGTTAGTGACGTTACATGCACGTAAGTCGAAACGGTCAAAATTGAAAGTAAGAAACGCGCGTTCAGCTTACCTCGCCGCTGCGAGCTGCAGGAGAATTTTCTTCGATTTCGTATATAATGTGTGGCAAACCGGCTTCGCCCAGCAAGGAGAATCCAAGTCCCAAATTGTCACTTCGATTCAGGACCACTAGTCTTTCGTCAGCCATATTCAGTGCACAGCAGCATTGAACACCATCCTTGCGAGGATATCACTAATTACACTTTAGAACCACATCAGGGACTACGTACACTGGCTTTTATTCAATTAAATTAATGGAAAATATTCATAATTACAGCCCACGAAAAAAGCAAGCGCACCCAACCAAAGCGAAGACAAGTACACACAGAGAAAAAATAAATTTGACTGAATGATTGATTGAAAAGGAATGTTAAGAATGAATGAAATTTGAAGGTTCGTTCACACTTTTCCCAAACTGAAAATTATGTATCGTGAATGGGTGATTTTCTTGTAGCTTTTTTACCTCACGATAGATGGAGCTTTTCGAATAGAATGGGCTGTGACACCGAAACATTCGTAGAATATACGCTAGATGTCGCTATTTACCGTCACATGTAAGGTTGTTTTCTCAATTTTTACTACAATTTTGACGTATGAAAAAGATGTATATATACTTTGCAACATCTTTGAGCATCGTTGTCTCTGTTTAATGCAATATTGGCGAAGAGCATATCAAGCAGCGAAAACATAAGTGTCACTTTGACATCAACACACGCGAGGTGCGGGCTGTTGTGTAATACTGTAAAGTAGAAAATAAATTAAATTATACTAACGTTCTGTTTGATTCTCCAAACATTAACTCAAAATGTACGTCTTATCAAACCTTGTTCGTGTTACTATTCCTAACTACTTAGCCGGTCTACCAATTCCCGACACATTCGGCGGTTGGTTCAAGCTCGGAGGTAAAAAAACTTTATACCTAAGCATTAGTCTCAGTGTAATTTGTTATAGAAAGTTTTTTCCTGTTGTGTGAGTGAACGTTTTTTCATAGAATTTTTTGAATTAAGACGTAAATTTGTGCAATTGAATTTTTGTTAGCGTAGTTAGAACTTTATTACTGTAACGTAATGTTTAGAGTTGATTAGCGCTAATGACAATGTGAACGCGGTCGTACTATGTTTCAATGACACACTTTCATAAATTTGTCTTTACTGTGGGATTTATCAAAAGTATAAATAAATCATTGGTCAGGTTTTTGCTTTGGGCGGGTAATTAGAGTTTGGCGAATTTATTTATATGAATGTATGTTCACTCAGTAGGTCAATTATTAGTGTTGATAGGTCTCCTTATTTGTGTTTAGACAACTGGTAAGACCCATGCAATGCAACCACTGTATGGAATATAAAACCTTGCTATTTCTCATTTGTTTGCCAGAATACTGGAATTATTCAGACTTAGATGCACAAAATTGTTAATCGAATTTACAGTTAATTGCTACAGATAATTGCATTTGAAATGAATTTCATTTAGTACAGTGGAGTTAATAATCTGAACTGACTGGAACCAGACCCTTTTCAGGTTATCAAATTTCTTTGATTAACTTATGTTAAAAAATAACATGTATTTACATAGTTTGTTTTATAAGGTCTGTCTAATTTTAAATTTTCGAGTAATTTTCTTAAATATACTTTATGTTAGTTAATATCACTGTGGTTTTAAAGTAACCCTAGTTATTTTTTACTTGTTAGGGATTAAATGGTTTTTTAATGCAGTGCAGTCCGGTAATCAGGACTCCACTGTATTTGTAAATTCTTTATTTATTACTATAGAAGCAAAATATGACATTGAGTTGCGGACACCAGGCTGTTATACCAAGTACTATAGCAAGCCATGTGTCGATTATGTATTGGAGTAGTATTTTTAATAATCACGTTGCCACTGTGTGGGAATTTACGATTAATGGTGTCCAATTGTTAGAGACACACGGTGTCCCTAATGACTTTGGCACTGTAGCATCATACACCCACATAGTGACTCAGCTGTCGTTTTTTACAATTTTTAATTTTTTTAAAATCATTTTCATCAAGGACACCAGATGTCTCAAGGACATGTGACAGATTAATAATATATTTAAAAAACAAATTATATAGTTGTAACTTTTTGGATGCCAGACTGCTGTGTGAGTGGATTTGTGATGGACAGTGTACATTTGTCTTGCGGATTAATTGAAAAATCATTAATTGAAAAAAAAAGCCTCTTGCATCTTTTGCCCTTTTATTTTCAATAACAATACATACTCGTAAATTAATAAGGTTGTGAATTTTTCAAACTAGTACATATTTTTGATCATAACATTTTAATTTAAATGTAATTTCTAAGAACATTTACAAAATTTTTTACAATTTTTTTCAGTAAAGGACTGGCTGGCCCTCATCCCTCCAACAGTAGTAATTGGAGGCATCTCATACTATACATACCAGACAGTGAAGAAAGCTACAGAGGATACTGGAATAGTTAACCCTAGCGTCAAGAAGCACATCCCTAAAGTTGTGGACTTCATTGATATTGAAGATATTACCGAGAAATCTTCTCTTTGTAGATGTTGGAGAAGCAAAAATGTAAGCATACATAAAACATCATTACTTAAAATGTATAAGGTTTCCATTTATGTATTATTTAATATTAAACAGGGTGGTTACCTCTTTATCGAGTTCTTAGGTTTTCATGATTGCTAAATCATTTTGTTGAAAAAACAAATGTGTTTTTTCATTTATATTTTTATTAAGTATTTCATTTCCAATTTTAGTTTCTTTTTTGTGGTGCGATATTACATCATGATTACTGATAATGCGAGGCGAGGCCTCCATTGGCGCGATGTTACTCTTAGAAACACATTGAAAGACATGCTTTGATTATTACGCTGTTATCTTGAATTTGTAACCCATTTCTGTTTATCAGTTAATATTATTTGATTTTTAAATCCTCCTTATCAGATAAGATGATTGTTTAAGCAAACAATTTAGAGAGATATATGTGTACATTTGAAGAATTCATCATTGCGCACTACAGCCAACATTTATATAGTACCTTACATATATCCGACTGAAAATCATGCTCTTTATCAGCTAACAGCTACTTAGAACAATAAATTGCATCAATTAATAAGAAACGGGTACTTTCACACTGTTTTTTGCATACATACATGTCTTGAATTGCTTTCTAAAGTTCATATTTAAAAATTTAAAACAGTTTTGTAACAAGCCTTCTTTACTGCACTGTGTTATAAATTGTAATTTAATTGTAATCACTAAGCAGTTTTATGTAACAAACATGAACACTCGAGATTGTGACGTAAATAAACAACCAACATTGACGTAACCTTTAAGTGTACTTGACGTATTTTTGTGTTCAAATTGTATTATAGAACTTAATAAAATAGCCGACATATGTCATGCAAAGCACATATTGACGAGATTTTGAAACTGACATAGTTAAACCAATACATACAAATACAATTAGGAAATCAAACAATTGTTCTTAAAAATCTGTACCATATCGTATCATCATCGTCGTATAAGTATCACATAAACGAACGACTCAGTCCAAAATAGTCATAAATAGGCATGTTACGTCATTTATATAAACAACAAACAACAAGGGCTCAAGTATTGAGCCCAGTGAAACACCATTTTTCACATTTTACTTGTTACCTCACAATTCCCTGTCACGCAACGAAGAGACAATAGTAAATAAGTCTTCATTCCTTTTATAGAGAGGTACTGCTGCAATTGCGGAAGTCTAAGAATTCGATATATACAATTGGACTTCACGTTATCGAGGAAATAGTTTCACGATGGTCTAATGGTTAATGGACACAAGATAAAATGGGTGTGCATTAGTTCTAGCCACAACAAAAGACCACAAAATACGCAATGGATTGATCACAATCGTACACATAATTATGTCAGCATGCAAATTTGCGACACTACTCCTGCACACCTGTTGATGTAATCGATAAGGGACCTCGGTTTGATAATTGATAAAAATTTTAAGTAGAACAAGCATATTAATTACGTAAGCGATAAACTATGCGCTATATTGGCAAAGTTCGTAAATGTTAAACTTCTATACTTGGTCTTTCTGAGTAGCTATGAAACATGTTAGTTACATCTTGATCCAATATACTGCACATGGAAATTGAAACTATTTTTTCCAATCTAAATCGCAGCACAAATCAATATTTCGGACTTTTTACAGCTGGCTCGATTTAGATATGAAAAATTCCTTAGGGCGCGTAACTCGTTAGGGCGCGTTCCCATTATGTCGTGACGTTTTATTTATCGTTGTACAACTGTCGTGTCTAACCTGTTCCCATATCACGACTGTCTGTCGTGACTGTGTCGTGGAAGTTTATTTTATCATTGAACGAGTGTCGTGTCTAGCTGTATCTGCTAGATCGTGATGACAATTTATCGGTGCACGTGCAGACATCGTTCAATAAAACATGACGACAATAGTAGCTGCGATTATCTGTCGTCACATTTTTATCGTGACGTTTCAGTCCGTGAATCTGTTAACGTCAAAAAAGTCGTGAACGACAGTTAATCGTGTTGTAGTATATGTGAACAACGTCATTTAAATAAATAATAAAAATAAAAATCATTTCGGCGACAATGACCCATATCAGAATTAATTACATTGAAATTTAATTAATAATTAGTGAAAATTAAAAAGACAATAAAAGGTTATAAAAATATAATAAAATTAAATTAAACTAAAGTCAAAATTCTAATTAAAATTACACGTACTACATAGTTTATTAATGTCCAAATCGATTACCTCCACAACCGGCACCATAGTGGGCATGCTTATCACAACAATGCCGAATATAGGGGCAATCTAACCTGCCAGCTATCATATAGCCAGGACGATATTGGGGCCCGCATCCTGCGCACCAGTGATGCACACCTTTGCGCATCGTTGTGTAGAAGCGATCAGTGCATGCCGCCGCGAACAAATATACATGACACGACCCTTTAAACTGCACGACTATCTGTCGTCACGGCATATGGTCGAAACGCAAAACTGCGAATTGGCGCGATGCGATTCCGGGTTCGGGTGATCATTCCTTCGAAGATCGTCAACGGCAGTAAACGTATTTCTTAAACTAGGCAGCGACAGGGATCCTTAAAAGAGTTTTGCACTGCTGTTATTGATAATGAAATATAGAAAATAAAAACACAAGATTAACACTTTTGTGTTTCGACCCATAATGGGAATGTGCCCTAACTTACAAATTTGACCTAAAAAACATACTTACACAATTCGCGTCAAAATTTCACGTTCCATGTTATGATGTAAATATTAATGCCGTAAGTGACGACATCTGAATAGAGATTTTAAGTTGGTTAGTGACCGTTGCATTTGACTGTACTCGGTCTAATAAAATTAGTGTAAGAATCGCAAAAACTTAAGAACTCAATTTAAAACTAATAACACGTACTAAAATTAATATAATTCTCGTCGGGGAAATCTTTTTCTTTCTACATTTTCAAATTTTCAAATTAAATACACAAAGCGCGATAAAAGTAACATCTGAAAGTACTGAACACAGCATAAAACAGTATATTTTAGAATAAACAATTGCAAAACCAAATAGAGGAAAGAAAAAGTACTTCCGTATGTTACGATACAAACGTAAATCATCGTTAAACCACATCGTCGCTTTGCACCAGGTGTATTTATTTCATTTTAACATATTTCTTTGGTTTGTTAAAAAAAAAAGACATGGTGTTCTGCATTTTGTAAAGTCGAGAATTAATCTTCCTACGTATCTGGTGCTTTCGCTATTTTTCTTTTCGTTTTATTGGCATGACAATCTGCGTTGTTAGAATACACTGTCAGATGGCGGTGAAGTTGTTACTTTTTCGTATATAAAGATATCGACTACAAAACACTCCGTGCTCAAAACATCAATGATCTAATCAGTATCCCTTTTTGCATATCCCGAATTTCTATCCTAAGGTTGCCTGGAAGAAATTGCTACATAGCAATAAGGCCGCCTGTTGTACATCAACTTAACTATTTTTCCACCTGAGTTACTGTTTTGTATTGTAACTGGTATGTGTAATAAAGGATATTTAATTCATTCATTAATTCGTCAACATTTTACGTTTTAGTGAGCTAACCACTCTGGTTAATAATTTAACCTAAATTGCATCTGCGCTGTATAGTTTCATGGTCACGAGTTAAATAATAGATAAATAGTATAATAGTTATATGTTGCTTCTCATTGACAGGTCTGGATTCCCTGTGTCGGCATGTACCTGCCTAGATTTTAATTTCTTAGTTAGGTACATTTGTGTTTGTTAGCCATATCTCGCGATGAAAGAGAACGAGATGAGAGAGAGTGGTTTTGTGTTTTTTACTTTTAACCCGCGCCCTAGAGAAACACGTTGTCCCTATTATTGTAATAAAAAAATTAAATTGTTTATAATTTTTTAAAATATTTTTTAAATAAAAAAAGATGATGGTTGAACACAGTTTGCACGCGTAACTAAAGGACGGTGCAGTACCAAAATTGTTAGGTGTCCCTATCTCTCGGATGAGTGATGGGCGTTAGAATAGTGTATAAAAATCTTTACTCTGTCTTTTTTGAAGATGGAGTAAAATGACAGTTCATTGTGCAAAAGTGTTGCCAGCTAGTGTTTGCAGTCGATAAATATTCCATCGATTATCGGCTGTATGTTGCTCACGCTTCTTCAATAAATATCCGAATTAGTTTCATTTGAAACATTATCGGCCTATTATTCGTCCCAACTGCTGGGCACAAGTTCATTTGATTTTTTCTTGAGTAAATGAATTGTCAATTTTTGTAAGTTCATACATACATACACTGCATTTGGAACTATGTCCATTAAAAATACGAAGGGAAGACGTATTTAAAAGTTTTTGATTTTTATTCAATATTAGTAATGAAATCCGTCTGTTCTTGTTCAAATGTATAATATGAATAAAATTGATTTCAATCCTAGTAGGTCAACTGTCAAAATAAGAAAAAAGAAAATAATAACGCAATTAGTAATCTTTAGAACGTGGCAACATTCGCGATTCCAACATTTTTGGTCAAATTTTACTCTCTCACAATTTATCGATAAAACTGTCGACAACAACTACATGACTATTTAAAATTTTATGAAACTGGCAACACAGGACAGGCGTATTACTAATAAATAAACTTAATTAACATTTTATTATATCTTTTCAGTGGCCGTACTGCGATGGTTCGCACGGCAAGCACAACAAGGACACGGGTGACAACGTAGGCCCTGTCGTCGTTAAACATAAAGAAAACAAGTAATCAAACTCCTATTGCCTTTCCCGTTATCGATTTGTTAAAGTACATAAACTTGTTACAGTACACAAATTTCTAAGTAGTTTGTTAATATAAAAGTTTGATAAGTTCGATTTTAATCTTGCGGAGTTATTAAGAGTTTTTAACTGAAAATGAATTGCCATGTCAATTGGCATCATTATTTCAAGGTCAATAACGTAACTTGACATTCTTTACAATAGTTTGTTCCGTTGAAATAAAAAAATATTTATTTATGCATAATTATCAGACATAATAGACAGTGTATTGACTGGAACTTCTAGAAAGAAAAAAAAATGCTGAAAAAGGTTGAATTATGATGACAACGTTCATATTAGACACTGGACACATATCGAAACGTTTAATCGAACTCAAAAGACGATTGAAGTAATTCTTTTTTCAAATCAAACGTTCAGCAGGGCTAAAAAGGCCGCATTGGCAGAGCCATAACATGATTAATTGACAATTCATATTATGAGTTTCTTACAATTCATATAACGCAATTCATCTACTTGATAGTGTCGTATGGACATTGTTATCGCAATTCAACATTTCCTTAGGGTTTTTTTTTGCGTTTGCTTAGAATTATATAATTAATTACAAAAGTTTTCTTCTAAGTTCTCTGCCGTTATAAAGTAATTGTGACAATACGCAACAACAATTCCGGGATTTCAGAAGGAGATATTATGCACTCTAATTATTACTTTCTTGAAATGCAGGTAAACAGAAATTGCCTACTTAATCTCTGGTAATTACATAAGATGTACTCAGAATAGGTAAAGTGAACTTGAAAGTCTCTCATTGTCTAGGAAAATCGAGATCAGGCAAATATATATAAGAATATATATAATAATAAGAATCTTTTTAAACATAGCCTTAAATTGATGTAGGATTTTCTGTATTCAAACTCTGTAGTTATGGGTAAACTGTTATTCTTCTAAAAACTCAAAAATAATGTATCAACGCTGCCCGCCACCGTTCTTTATGACATCTCCTTCACTCTCGTCATTCACTCTTCTCCTACAGTTACATTCTTAATTACTTAGTTATGGCTGCGTTCAGTGTACATTTTTCTATAGTGATAAGAATTTGATTAAACTTGTTACAGTTAATACAAAGATCAGACACAAAGAAATTCCTTCCATCTCACAAGACCCGGAAGACCTTAAGAATTTCTCTGCGTTTGTAACAGATCTTTTGTATTAGATTTTTTTCGACTTTTATCTTATTTTACCTGTATTTTTTAGTAAACATTTTGTATATAGTTATTGTGGGAGAAGTTCTAGACGATCAGGGCCTTTTTAGTTTGCTGTACACATTACCTCTGAAAGTAAATAAAGTAAAGTTGTTTAGTAAATAATAAGTATAATTTTTGAATATCACTTTTTTACATTTTGGTCGCTACTATACTTTTTAGAGTTGAATGAAGGTTTTTTTTTGTATATTTAACGGGTTCCTTGTCATAATAAACATACATACAAAGATTGTTTTGGAATTAACAAAACGTGTGGTGTGTGTGAAAATTAGTTACCTTGCAGTAATAAAAAGTAAAAAGTGAGAAATTTGTGATCGATCTAAGTTTAATCTAATTGTTTTAAATATGTATTCGTCATCTATATACAGGCAATAATATACTTATGTTTAGATTGTAAGCAAAAAATCTTTATTTGCATTTTTAAATTTTGTGACACTATTTATCAGTTTTTTTTGGAACGTTATATCCGTTACTGTTGTTTTAATTGCGTCGATCAAAAGGAATAAAGTTAGATTATTTTCTTAATAATCCTGTTTTATTATTAAAAATATCCCATATTGCCACTCTTGGCACTTGCGGTGTATTTGGTATTTTGTTGTAACTGAGTAAAACGTATGTCTACCATTTAGATATCCAGGGTGACAGGTTGAACGAGATAAATATTTAAAGAGGCGAAAGAGTAGCTGATACCCGCACCGAATATGTGAAGAAAACACTACCTTCCTTTTAAATAATAATAGTAATAACGCACACACTCAACATTGTCCCGCACTAGGGAAAACCCTGTGTCGCAGGTGCCATGGACACACACTTAGACAACCACAAATTACACCCAAACTCACGAGAGAAATAAATGTAGGCCATACAAATATTTCTCCCGTGGGACCTCTGCGTGGCAGTCCGGCGTGGTAACCGTTCGGCCGCGGAGTCAGTTATACTGTCTCAATATAAATGTCTCTTAACATTTTGTAAAATTCTGTGAAAGATCGAACATGCAGCGAGTGGCCTCTATCCTTACCGGCCTCGGTGCTCGCATTTCCACGGCTTTCACACAGTATTTGTAAAATGGCGCGACATTTTTTTCTTATGTTTAAGGACGATTCCCTTTACATATTCGGATTAGATATCGGCTACAAGTTTGCCTCTTTTAAGTATTTATCTAGTTCAACCTGTCACCCTGTAAATTGAAATCATTTTAAAGAGATTCAAAATAAATAGTATAGTCATAAATAACAATTAAGAAATTATAAATTACGTGGTTCAGTGCTAAGTCAAAGTCAAACAATCATTTATTCCATAGGTGAAATTTTTACATTTGATTGACGTCATTTTTTAACCTACTGCTCGTTAACTGCGCTGACCTCTCTGAAAAGAACGAGCAAGAAACTCTAGGGACTGCTCTTTTCAAATAAACTTAAATGCTATAGAATACATTTTCACTCATATTTGTGTGGAATCTAGACTCACGTTGTCTTTCCATACATCTTTATCCAACACGTAGTCTACAATTTTCCAATATGACTTTTCAATTAAAATACTTTTAAAGTAAGTTTTAAACTTAGGAAATGCATAATACGTGCTCCGGAATCTTATTGTAAAAACGTATACAGTTCCCCATAAAAGAATCGTTTACTTTAGTTAAACGAAAAAGCCCGCCTCTGACTGATCCGGGCGCAAAGGTGCCCATCACGCTTGCCGCATTAGCTCGCTGTATGCAATGGACAATTGCACCAAGAACAACCTGGCGCGGCAGTCATCGCCCCTCTCTCTTAGCGGCCATCCAATTTCCGCTACAATTCTTTTCGCATCGCTACCCCAACAACCGGCCGTCTCAACAGCAAGCGGAACAAAAGTGTAGCGACTTTCCAAATCTCGTTTCTTGCGAGCAGCGGACTCAGTCGCTGAAGTCACTGCACCACCGAGATGCGAAGCTGCAAATGTCCTAACACTTGACGCATCCCAAAGGAGACACCTACTACCTCTTTCCGTTTCAGGCATGATGCCGTGTAAATCTCCCTACATGATGGCCACTAGCCCCCACCGTGGCACCGCATTTGCATTGATGTTGTTCGCACACATTGCAGCCCAGGCGAAAAGCAACCGCCACACGAACAGAATCGATGTCGAGCAGTTCCCGGATGCGGAAGATGGTAGAGCATGGAGCCATGGGCCGGATTCAGGCTGAGAGACATTTTGCCTCACGCATCAACTTATAAGCTTCTGCAGAACACGTCGCCGAAGTTGGTCAAATTTCATAAAATGTTTTTCATGCAAAATTACTAAAATTGATTTTTTTTTAATGCTAATAAGACTCAGTTTCTATTAGGGACGATTTCATTGTATCGGAAGAGAAAATTGGGACATCTGAATTTAATAATTTCATACAAAAAATACATAATATATTATTTTATGTATGCAACACCAAAATTGTAAACCAAAAGTAGCAGAACCTACTGAAACACACAAAATTACTTAGCGGAATACTTGATACAGGCAAAATCCTAAAATTGTACCGCCAATAAATAAAAAGAAGAAGCCAAAGCACTATTAAGTAATCTCTGGTCAGTGTCTAATCCAAACCACTAACCATGGACTCTCGACAAGACGGGAATTCTTCACCATTTGACAAATAAATAAATAAGAACAGCGGCCTTACCTTGAGCTCTCATTACGACTCACTTTAGGATATAAAATGAATCGTTGTGAGACAGCGCTACATGAAGTGTATATCGCCATCCCGCTTTTTTGTCGTTCCGAACCTAAACTGTAATAAGAGTTCATGGTAAGGCCGCTGCACTTTATTCTTTCACAAAAAACCAACAGCTTCTTCAGCAAAATAAAACACATTGTTACTTAAAATATATAATTAATTGAAACATCCCTACCTTAAATCACATCACAGATTTATCTTGACTTCTAATATATATCTTTTATTATCCCAGACATTTTTAAACAATGTATAAAATTATTTTTATATAAACAAGACGCTCCTTTGTAACTTTTTAAAACTAAAAGAGTGGCTATAGTGGTGACTTAAAAAGTTAAAAGAACTTAGTTCTTTAAAATACAATCAGAATATACAAAACTTATACAGATGTTAATAAATAAAATATTGTTTACACAAGTGCAACAGTCCTATCTCTGACTCTACATCTGTTAGCATTTCTACACCTGAATAAACAATGCGTGATCTGTAAATTTCAGTGTGTGTTTTTTAACTATACAAGTGACTTATCTGTTCATAACTTACTTACCTATGGCACTAATATTTCATAAATTAGTTATTGCAAACTATAACCTCGACGTCACAATGGGAATAATTCTACAGATTGTAGATAAGTAAATAAAGAAAGTGATACACCAAATACATCTTTTGTTAGTTCTTAATCACAAACGCCAAACTTAGACTCAATTCACATCACCGCGGAAGGCAATGGTAGTGCATTTTTGTAACGAAATTGCACATATTATAATAAACAAAGTAGATACAATACGGCAGCTGCAGGAATTTGTGAGACAACGCGAGTTATCCGGAAGACTCGGGACCAGAGATGGCGCTTGGGTTTTAACCCTGGGCTTTGATAACGCCGGGTTTAAATAGAAGAACTATTTACAACTTAATGTTTCTCGTAAATCTAGGTTTGTTAAATTTTAAACATTTTGTAATATTATTATTAGAAAATGTGTATTGCTTTCCGATCTAGACGATTAGAATTGTCTTCGTATGAATCAATTTGCTTGAAAATAGCATTGATCGATGTAAAAAGTCGTTAGATTGTATTCAATTCGATCGGCGCTTTGAGTTAAAACCTGGGCGGGTTGTTTGGGTTTTAACCCACTGCCCATCTCTGTTCACCACCTATGTTTTTTACTTTCGCGTTTATTCCCTTTTCCGGTATTATAAAACTTTTCGCTACTCCATTCACAGCTATTTTTTGACGCCCTTTTATACTTGTTAATTTAGACCAAATGCGATCTCACGTTAAGTATTAAAAAAATATAAATATTATAATGAAAATTATTTTAAAAACCTTAACTAAATAATGAATAGGTTCATGACTAATAAAGGCGAATAATACTTATCTATCGTATCTAGGTGGTCTCGGTGGTCTCGGGTTCGATTACCGGTAGGACCAATTAGGGGAAATTAACTTTTCTAAAATTGTTCTAATCTGCGTAGGGTAGTGAATGAAAGTAAATTTCTTTATTTTGGTACTCGTAGTACTTAAATGGAATTACAGGCCTACCGCATAACTGAGTCAGTTCCCGAGGTAGGAGCACGGTGCGGGAGAAGTGACAGTTTACGTATTAGTTATGTCGTACTGCATTTTCCTGAAGATATTATGGTTAACATCGTGAAATTCAATAAAAATACACAATAATAATGTTTATACAAAACCTGCAACTTACTTTTCTTGACACATCTAGTTATTGCCGATCTGTGTAGACATGCACGAACGTACAATACTCTTGCCTATTATGTTATGTTGGTTGAGTCAAAACTACCCACCTCTGAAGAAATTCATATTTGTATTACATAGATTTTATGCATTTACGACGTACTATATTTATAGGTTATGTAATGTTACTATATTTAAGTTGTGAACGTATTAGATTCTTAAAACGCAATATTCAATAACAAGTTGTTTGAAAACCGTGTCTAATGACTTGTCTAATCATTACAATAATTATGAGTGAAATGGTTTTTTTCATTGTCGTTTCACGTAACAACCATTGACTAATTTGGTGGCATTGACTTACAAATAAATGGACGACGGGTCTAATACAAAAAACCACGAAAAAAAATGTCCCAAGTCAACCTATTCGAAATTTAAATTGTAATGTCATCGCAGTATCGCGCTGTCAGTCGAACAAATGAAGACTAAAGCGGAGTTTGGCGCTCTGTATACGATTTTAGCGCCTTACAAGCGCGGACACTTTTTAGCGCGGACCCGACGTCCATATAATTGTAAATCAATGTTTGGTGGGCACGTTTTTTCAATCAACTTGTTATTGAATAACGTCCGAAAAATCTTGTTCAAATTATCCCGTGTACAACATGACTGTTACGTAAACTATCTATCCTCCCGCATCGCGCAGCTACCTCAGGAACAGACTCGGTTAAGCGGTAGTCCTGTTCCTAATTTGATACCATGTAATTGTTTACCATATTATCATTACTCATGCTTTTTTTAATAACAAATGCAATTAGAAATTAGTAGCGCTATGATGTTATTTTTGTTATTATTCTGAGGAAACT
>NW_020653854.1:25182220-25192852 GCF_003589595.1 Hyposmocoma kahamanoa
TTACAGAAAAAGAAATAAAAATCTTGTATCGTAGCTGGTTACGAAACCCTTTGGTCCACCATCGTAACTGATCTTTCGTAACCAGCTACGAACATGGATTTTTTTTCTTCCTTTGATAACCAGCTACGAAAACAGAATTAATTTGTCGTTTTGGTAACCAAGTTTCGTAACCAGCTACGATACAAGATTTTTATGTCGACTTGTTGTGAATATTTGTTTAAAAGTTCGTTGTTGAAGTCATTGAATTACAATTTGTAAAGTCAATGGTTGAAGTCACAAATAAGTCGATTGAGTTGTTAGAAAAGAGGAAGAATGGTTGCTCTAAGAGGTCGATGGTTGAAATCTTTGTGGCGGTACGTACTTGTGACTTTAAATTCTAAGTTACGTACATTTGTGAAATTCTGAGCAATATATCTCACTCATCGAGTATATAACCAGAAATAGAGACGAAATAAGGGCCATATATTCCTGGTAACACATTAGCGATACAGCTCTTAAAAACATCAACTCTCGTTTGCACTGAAATATAGACAGGCCAACTACTGACCTGTGTGTACGTCTCCGTATATTCCAAAAAATATTCTGTATTTATTGTAATAAAGATAATATAACTAACTATAACAATGCTGTTCTATTCGGTGGTGTAGGAAAAACAGCAAAACAAACAAACCGAATCACATTTTATCGCAAAGCTCAAGTTAACTGGTCGATTTGAAGTGAAACAGTTGACGACACCTGTCAATTGTTTCGAACTCGGGCTAGCCAATCGGAGCGCAGTTGTCACAGGAATGATATGGCAGAATAGTTTTCAAACAAATTAAATGATATTTCGTCTCTATTTCTGGTTATATACTCGATGGTCTCACTGTAGTCATCACCAAATAAGAGGCCATATTTGACACTTGACATCGTGATGCGAATAGGGATGTGGACTAATCATATCGGTAATCACATTATACGATTTTCACGAGAAATCGATTAAAAATTTTAAGAGTTTGTGATTAGGGTTTGTTTAGATTATTTTTCGGTTCATTCTTGTTCAGGGGGCCTAAAAGGCCAAATCGTGCAATTAAAAGCAATTAATTTACAGAATTCCTTGCAATTCTGTAGCAATTCCTCTTATTTTCGTAAAATTGTCCCACATTCCGATGAATTGTATCCAATTCTTTTGATTTTAATTTTATAATATTCTTAAAGGGATTATTATGAGAATTTAGTGTAAATAAGTATGTTCATCAATAAAACAACTACATAAGTCAATTTTGTTTTCCGAGAAATCGTAGTGACTCGATGAAATTCGGCGATTAATTGCTTACAACACTATTATTAAGAAAAAATAGCTTGAGGACGTAACTGTTTTTAGGACGTTTCGGAGTAACTCAAAATTGCATTTTATTTTGGAATTTGTGCGAAAACAGTACTTTAAATATGTTTTGTCATATTATGTAATGTTTCAATAAAATTTGTGTATTTTTTAAAACTCAATTATGCTAATAATTGTTTGTTTATTGTTCCGTTGATGGCATTCAAAGTTACATACTATCGCCTTTTTTAGCCGTCAAATTTGGCCTCTTATTTGGTGAGGACTATAACGGAAGGAAATGAACGTGTTGAAAACTGCATGTTGAAGAAGGTTCACAACACTCGGAAAACTTGTGTAGCTACCAACCCGCATTGGATCACCGTGGCTATGGCCTAAAATATAAAAAAGGAGACCCGTGCAGTGCCGGCTTTACTTGTGCAGGGGGCCCGGCGCCGAGCGCTGGTCGTGATGCTTCCAAAGAGCAGCGAAGTAAACGGGCTATGGCTTCCCAATATCATTTATAATTGCACCATTTGCACCCGAATTTCCGATTACTGAGGAAATAATTAAAATAGTATTCCATTTTGATCGCGCGCCTACTAGAGGGCACCATGTTATTGATTGCACCCCGACGCTACATCTATGTCGGGTCATGGAAAATTTCCGTTTTGAAACAATCCTATTTTTCCGGATATTTTTCCTTTAATTTCCACTTTTGACGCTGACACCTGTCAAAAGTTGAAGTTACTGAACGAAAATGATGAACCATTAAAAAGGTTTTTTTCGCTATTGTGAAATCATTTTAAAACTCATTTTTCTGTGAGTGGCTGTCAGCTTTACCAGTTTATTTTATAATTCACGCTAAATAACACTTCAAAAGATATCTAAACGTAGAATATAATAAGAACCTTCGAAATTATATTTTGCCAAATTTCCACTATTTGGAATTTTTCGGAAAATTACCCAACAGTAGCTACATCACGCCAGCGCCAGACGCAGGCCCAGCGATGGGACTTACAGGTCGATAATGATACCTACTCAAAGTTACAAGGAATACTTAACCATCTCACAGAAGCCTTACGGGCTGGCAATGATTTACAGACTATTTAAAAACGTTTCTTTTTGTTGTTAACGATTTTATCTACCGAGTAGGTTCTTATAGTTGTAAATATTACATAAGCCATTGAGCCTTTAGGTATGACAATACTGAGCGATGTTCCACAACAATGCTACCCTTTAAGTATGAAGATAAGATAACGAGAAAGAAACAACAATAGAATTGTGTAATAATATAAAACTATTGCCAACTTACATCTAGCCGTGTTTCGGCGACGATTTCTTCATTCCTCAACAGCTCGTGTTTGAGACCGTTTCTTTTCCTGAAAATTCAAAAAAGTTATTAATAGAGATAGGTCTTTCATTCGAGAATGTCGAATTCATCTAGAGTCAGAAACTAACACAAAATTATTTTGTTCCGGTGTTTATTTTATTGAATATTATGATGTTTTATTACCATTATGTTCATATATTTTTGGATCGAACAAATACATAATTTTAGTAAATAAAGAACGTGATTAAAATATGTTTTGACTGCCTAAATACCTAGCCTATAAGTATGAAAATCTGAAAATTAAAATATTGTCTTTATTATCTTTCACAAACTTATATACCTATATAAGTTAAGGTCCCCACGTTATTGAATATAGTTTCATTTGTGAAAGTCTGGTGTCCATAATAGAATTAACCTGTGTTCTTGAGCACCAGGCTCTCACCTTTCCACTTCTAAGCATAGGTAAGAAACTTAGGCATGGAATAAAAGGATCTGTATACTTAAGCAATTACAAAATAAAAGCAAAAATGGAAATTAACCGTTGTTAAATTAGAACTAAACAAATTAGAAGAAAATTGTCAGATGTTTGTGTTTTCAAATAGCCTCGATTTTTTCCCCAGGCCAAGACGCGGAATTGCAACGAGCTTGAGAGTTCTTCTCCTAAACCTACATAATTAAGGCTGTACGCAAATGACGTAGATATACAGCTCGTATCTCTGCTCGTAACTAATGTTACTGTCTACTCGTGTTTATCTATTTATTTGCCAAACAAATCTAGACGTTACAAAACCCTAACAACATTGAAATAAGATATTAGATTAGAATTCCTGTGTTGTCTGCGGAATGTAGCAGTAGAGCTCCCTCTAAAACAGTTCGTCTAGGGTAGTACTGCCACCTTATATATTTCTGCTGCCGCAAAGCATTTCCGGTTTTGAAGGGTAAAGGTGCTGGTGAAATTATAGGCACATGGGACTTGTCAACTTATATCTCAGGGCGACGGGCGCAGTGGCAGTGCCTCTCAGATCTATGCGATTTGAAGCTCTAAGTGGCACTGCAACTGTTATGGACAGGCGTGTCGCTTACCATCAGGCGCACGACATGTTCGTCCCATCACTAAGTCACAAAAATATGTCTAAGCTATATACGAGCTGACACGGATATAAAAATAATTAATTAAAACGGAATCTAAATGATTTTGTAATTAGATACGTCGTAATGATGACTTTGAATATTCCTAGAAGTCAAATTATAACTGTACTAAAGCATTCATGACAGTTATGGACTCTAACATATTTAAATATAATCGGTATTAGTTTGCTAACGTATTTTACGACCACGGCCCCAGTTCTGCTAATTTCAAATCACCTCAGTTCTGTGTCGAGATGGAGTTTCAATGGCAGGATTTTATAAAAGTTAAGAGTAGATGCTTGCCATCGAGTTATTCAATTGCCATTGCAATTTTTTGATATTCTGCTCTTCAATGGCGAAATCATCGAGTATATAACCAGAAATAGAGACGAAGTGTCATTTAATTTGTTTGAAAACTATTCGACAACTGCGCTCCGATTGGCCAGCCCGAATTGGAAACAATTGACGGGTGTCGTCAATTGTTTAACTTTAAACCGACCAGTTTAACTTGAGCTTTGCTATAATGGACGAAAATTGAAAAATTACATATTTAATATTTAATTACCGATGAAATGTGATTCCGTTTGTAATTAGATGTTTTGCTGTTTTTCCGACACCACCGAATGGAACAGACCTCCGTAGTTAGAGATATTATCTCTATTACAATACAGAATATTTTTGGAATATACGGAGGCGTACACACAGGTCAGATGTTGGCGCTGTACTATTTCAGCTTTCTAAGTTGTGATTTCAACGCAAACGAGAGTTGATATTTAAAAGGCCCGTTTCCCTGATGAGTTGCCAGATATGGATGGCTCTTGTTTCGTCTCTTTTTCTGGTTATATTCTCGATGGGTGAAATGTAAGTATGTCGAAGGCATAGTGTACTAATATCATACATATTGAAGATTAAATTGCAGATTAAACGAGACACAATGTAAGATATGCCATGGTAATTTTTTAGTAAGGTAACGTCGATAGTTAGTGATTGAATTAATGAATGCCATCACTGCTATTCCTTTGATACTCTATTGCGACTCAACTCCCATTAGATTTTAGCAGAATAACGAAAACTGGGGCCCAAAATTATAATAAATAGATAAAGGTTATCTACTACATAGTCTCCCAACGTGGTCCGTACCGCCGAGTCCTAGCGATAGGGGTCTCAAAATCAATTGATGCTGTTGAAAATGACCTGAATTGTCGGCCTATTCCACCAGTTCCTACCAGCTGGATAAACTATATTACAAATATATAATTTTTTCTTACGATTTTATGTGTTAAGTTAATATAAAAAATACTTGTTTTCAATTATTCTCTGTGGTGGTGGGCGTTGAAAATTTTACCGAAGTGGGTGGTGAACCAAAAAGTTTGGGAACCCATGATCAACTAGATCAATATAACAATATAGGGGGTGATCACAACCGTGAACTAAGGTCTAAAATGTATAACCTACTGAAGCCTCCTTTCACTCGCTCTGAGTATTACAAAAATTCTTTTACTATTAAGGCTGCAAACTTGTGGAACGATCTCCCATTTGAAATCCTACATTCTAAGTCGCTACCTATTTTCAAAACCGGATTGCGTAAATATCTTTTATCACAGTCCTAGTCTGCAACGTGTGTATTAGTAAGTACCTATAAGTTATTAGTAAGTATAAGTTTATTTAGGTATATTTATATATACATATATCTACGTAGGTATAATATATCATTATTTTTTAAATATTTTATAAATTACTATGTGTCTTTATTTAATTTTATTATTTTGTATTTTTTTATTTTTTATTTATACAATTTTATTTTTTTTATATTTTTATTTTTATATTTGTAAAATTGGCACACTACGTCTCCCGCTCCGATTAGCATTCCTCTAACTCTAAGGTTATCTGGAAGAGATCGCTCTTAGCGATAAGACCGCCTTTGCCCACATTAGTTTTAAGTTGTTTATGTACTATTCTTGTTCTTGTGTGTGAGCAATAAAGTGTTTGTCTATCTATCTATCTATAACTTATGACACAAGAACGCATTGTGAGGAAACTTGAATATCGAAAAATGTGCAATAACATTCACCATTCGATCGCGACTTTTGAATAAGAACTTCTGCTTAGAGAAGTCCGTTGCATTTGTCAGACGTGCATTTGCCAAAAGACGACAAATAAATAATAATTTATATAACTCAAAGCCCCGTACCAGGGAAACATTGTGTCGCTAGTGCCGTGGACACTCATATATAGTGAACCAATAATATCAGTACAGAGTATAAGAAAACCGACCTCAACATTTCGTGGAATTACATCTATTTGCCAAATTTTATTGAAAGTAGTCTAGTTTGCCATCCTTAGAGGTCGAATATTTTCTTCAAATTTAAATGGGACCAATGCTGAGGTACCCTCTTTCCAATAAAAAGCGAATCATCAAACTCGGTTTACAAATAATTATCGCGTAACATACATACAAATGTAATAAACAACATAATCATGGTAAGCGTTTAGCTGCGGAGGCAGCAGAAAATAAATGTACACAAAAAATCAAAAGCCACGTTATACTGGTCATCCTGCAGTAAGAATGCGAAAAATTCAAAACAAAAGACTTTTTTTTTATTAATTTATTTCTGGCCATGGAAACAAAGTCCTTCAGCCGAAAACATAAAAATAAGTTTTTCTGTAAATATGGCCGCCACAAAGAGGATAGGCGATTTGAGGCGGCGTGCTTGGATTGACTCGGGATTCCTTAGAACGGGCCGATACGGGTCTTTTAGTTCGAGATTCGTATAATTTCGCGTTTTAATCTTCGATTAAGGCACAATAGCACTATCCTATTCCACTTTAAACTAGATTTCACAAAATAATTGAAAGTCAAAATAAAAACGACACTTTTCCCTCCAAAAGGTCCAGAGCGAATCAACAAAAGACGTTTATAACCGGTGTTGCAAGCTTGAAAATCTATTTTGTTTTATTTTAGTATTTATAAAGCCACGTTGGGATTATAATCGAATTTTAGTGTACCACTTATCATAGCAGAACGAGATGTGTATACCGTTACCAATAATTACGGTATATCGAAGTAAATAATGATACTATCGATTACCTTCGTGCGCACGCAACCTTTTGTTATCCCATTTCAAAAAACGTTCTCAATTCGACTGCATTTTTAAAATTATTTTTTGAGTGTATGTTACGCAATGATTGCGACGTCTTTGAGCCGATTTCGATTCAGTGTAATTCTAAACGTCGTAAATGGCCAATTATGTGTGACAACAAGACTCTTATAAAAGCGTATAAATTGCCTCTTAAATGAGTTCACGACGACAGTCAAGAACGCAGCTTATGCTAATAAATATAGTAGACAATATATATACTACATTATATACAATCATCTATAAATTTCCATTACTTTCTAGAACAGCAATTCAAGACACAAAAGCACTTAAATAAAATTTTATTGTAACTCGTACAAAATTATAACATTAATTTTATTTATTATTATTTTATTCATCATATGATAAATGTTGTGACCGTATTTGATGCCGGCCTGTTGTGTGCCGGACGGACAGGTGGCAGGATCACGTTTTTTAAACTGGTACCGTTTTGTACTATGTTTATTATCTCTAATATTTCGACTTAACGAGTTTAATCCAAGGTTCTTGAAAAAGCTCTTGTCTGCTTTCGCTTTCCAATAGACAAAATTATTAGTTTTTTTTTATTATACCAAGTGACGGGATGAACAAGTCGCGCGCCTGGCGGTAAACGACACGCTTGATACGCCTGCTCTAGCAGCTGCAGCGCCACTCACAGCTTTAAATCGAGGGGCACTACCTTGCCTATAATTTCACTAGTACTTTCAAAACCCGAACGCAGTAACGCCCACATTACCGCTTGGCGGCGGAAATAAGTAAGGTGGCAGTACTTCTCTGGACGAACTCTTTCAAAGGGAGCTCATTCACTCCCTAGTTTGCCACCCTCAGGGGTGGAATATTTTCTTTAAATTTAAATGGGACCACTTCTGAGCTACTCTCTTTCCAACAAAAAAGGAATCATCAAAATCGGTTCACAAATGCAGAAGTAATAGCCTAACATACACAAAAAAATATACGCGAATTGAAAACCTACTTTTTTGCAGTCGGTTAAATAATATGACAATATTTTACGAAGCTAACATTGTAATGTCTGTATTGTTAGTATGAAATTAATCTTTATAAAACGCCCCCGCAAGTATTTGTGAGGCTACTGCGCTTTGTGTGTGTTAATTTCCGTTGTACACGAAGAGCATTGCGCCCACGCAAGGGTGACTGTCTCGAGTTACATGATACGGCTTCCTACTTCCACTTTACTCGTGTAGGACTGAGGCAACTTGCGGTGGTGTGGCACGGTTTTAATTACCACATTGCATTCTGACAAAAAATCTTTAATAGTCTGTCTTTTTTGAAGACGGAGTAAAATGACAGTTCATTGCGCAAAAGTGTTACCCGATTACAAGTATCTAGTGATTGCAGTCGATAAATATTCTATCGACTATCGACTGAACAACAAACAGCCGAATTTGTGTGTCCGTCAGGATGGCTAGACCAAACGAGATATACAAATCAAACTGTGCTCATTATTTACTACCTATTTTCTACTATTTGTCAATAAAGGTATTATTGACATATTTTCTACCTTTGCGCTAACGGAAATATTAAAGAAATAAAGTGGTCAGCCATTCTGACGTCAGGTTGGCTGGACCACTTTAAGTTTTTCATGTAATATATAATTTACTTTTTTAATTTAACTATTTACTACCTAATTTCTACCTAAACTTTTTGCTATTTTAGGAAGCTTCTATAAAAAGTTATTCAAAAAAAATAAGAAATCGCCTTTGCAAAAATTATCATCTAAAATGACAGTTTATCTTGTCCGTGTAATTAATTGCTAATAACACTTTTGCAGGCGCTTAGACTATGCCAACTATGGTTTCTGGATTATCTTTGCAAGCTTTGTTTTATAACAATTATTATATTAATTATTATTTGAATTCACTATTAGGCGATTATCACACTGCACTGCAATCACGCGCGCGGTGGCAGAGACGCAGATCTGCGTCAACGCGCGGCTTAATCCGCGCGGGGGCAGCGGTCTAGAGTGGCCCCGCGTCACTTAAAGTACTCGCTTCGCAGTTGATCGCCGTAGTGATTGTATAAGTAGCAGAGATCCTTCTTTGACAAGAACGGTTAATACAGAACTCATTCAGGACGCTGCAGTTATACTGCCTATTTGGTTTTTGTTCACTCAAATAAAAAGACACCGAAGATGTTGGATACATCCCTTTTTACGAACCAGATCAATAAATGGATAATATCAACTTCATTACAAAGATTTAAGAAAATATGAAGATAACGAGTTCTTAGGTATTCGCGATTGTTACACATAGGAAATGAAACTATTATTCCGGATTTAAATCGCGTATATTTGTTTTTTCAAACAAACCGATGTTTCGGGCCCTTTACAAGTCCCATGGTCACGGTTGACTGAGGTGGTACAGTCTTCAACCAGTTATGTCTAATATTGATGCAAACCACCCTATTTTATCACTATAGTTACAATAGTTATTAATTAAATACCTTATTTTTAATTTTACAAAGAAAACATTCGACATTTGTCATTTGACAGTAAATATTCGAAACTACCCACAATATTCACAATGTGAAAATGATTGTGCATTGTGCAAAGTTCGCTTTTCTAACGTCATTAGTAGTTGAATGAGTATAATCTGTCTCAAAACTAAAAAGGCGCACAGTGGGCCAATTCATAATTCGTTGACTTAGGAGCATTTTTTAAAATATCGAGCTGATTTAAAGAAAATTAATATGTTAAAGGAAAGGGAGACATCGCTATCAAAATTATTAAAACACATTAGGTTAGTATTTGAAATTATCTAATTTGATAAATAGTAATAGGCCACGAAGCCTTGCCGAGTGTCCTAAATAATAGGTACGAAATTTTAAGACCTAATTATGTATCTAATGATTGCATACAATGCTTTTTGTACGAGTTAATGAAAACAATAAAACACCATCAATCAAACAGTCCTTGGATACTGATATTCTTTCAAGAAGAAGAATTTTATATGAAGAATCGGATATCTCAAATTTCCATTCGCAAACTGTTAGATCATTGTTGGATTTCAACATTATACAATTATAAACAAATAACTATAGCCCCTTTTAAGAAAAATAAACCATTTACAAACATTAACTGTTTATATAAACAAGGTTTGTTGTACGAGTTATGAATATATGTTAAGTCTATACGTATGTATGTAACTGGCATAGCAATAAATGATGTCAGGAGGTTTATGTCATTTTTAACTTCTTTCAAAAAGAGGAGGAGGTCCACAATTCGACTGTATTTTTTTGTATGTATGCTATGCGATAACCGAACCCATTTTGATGATTATTTTTTATTAGAAAGAGGGTTTAAATTTGAAGAAAATATTCACCTTCTGAAAGTGGAAAACTAAGGGATGAATCCGGTTTAGCGCACTTTCCACTAACCGATTCCAATAAAACTTGGCAAATGGATGTAATTCCACGAAAGATTATGTTAAGAAATGTGAGGCACATGGTACATAATTTCTAGGTCTTGTTTTAGGTAAATTGTCAATCAGTACTTGTTCAATTTTATGGTTACGTTGATGCGTAGATAGGTCGCTCTGTAGACTCTACCTCATTCAGATTGACGAGTATTAAAAAACAATTTTCAAAACAGCTGTACGGTAGCACTTTTGCACTGGACCTCCCATACTGCTGCTCCACGCTTATAGTGCCATCTGACGAGTCCCAATGAAGAATGTAGAATACTTTTTGTCACCTCCAGTAAATCAAAATGGCGGCTG
>NW_020653854.1:25192862-25214405 GCF_003589595.1 Hyposmocoma kahamanoa
AATGTAGAATACTTTTTGTCACCTCCAGTAAATCAAAATGGCGGCTGGCGCGTACGATATATACGATTCTAATTTTAATGTCCAGTTTGCACAGTGGTATTAATTATCCTTTTTAAACCGTGTTAATCTATATCTTTTTCCTTTGTGTCTTTCAAATTTTTTTTTGGTTTGTCTATCAATGATTTATACGAGTTGGTTTCAGTTATTATTATGTTATTATAATAGCGATATATTTTAACATCGATCATGTCCCATCACTAGTTCACGAAGTTGAATATGCGTCATACTATCCAGATAAATATTAAGGAGTATAGGTACGTACTTCAAGGCATGAGTATTTTCAATGATGTTAACTCAGATGAAGTTAACTTCTGTCGCCACTTATATGATATACACACATCAAAAGTGTCTAGGGATCAAGTGAATATTTTTGAAATAAAAATTATTTAAGCAATATTTACCAAATCCAGTCTTCCAGGACGACTTCTTACTTTAATGCTTATGTTTTATTTAACCGCTTACCCCTATATTTAATAAAAATAAACTAAAATTGACGTTTTTGCAAATTGTGGGAAAAAACTCAAATTAACGGCGTCAATTAAATGACAAAAAAATGGCGAAAATGATGATTTTGCTCATTTTTATTGTAAAGGTAAGAAAATTAATAATCTGTATTTCCACCATTAACACGAATCACACAATTACAGCGATTTGGCATGCTTAAGATGAGTTCATCAAAATCACTTTGAGGAATGGCCGCCCATGTGTTTTGTAACAAGTCAAAATATTGTTGTTGAGTATGTACGGTATGCATACTCGGCACAGCTCTTCTTTGAAGCATATCCTATGCGTGCTCAATTGGATTGAGGTCTGGCGATTGAGCAGGCCACGGCAGAACGTTGATACGAGCTTCGGCAAGAATGCGTGTTACGACTCTAGCCGTGTGTGGACGTGCGTTGTCATGCATTAGTTGAAATGAATCACCCAACTGGCCTCGCAAAGGGATGATAACATCTGAAACAATCCTCTCTGCGTAAACTTGAGCATTGAGGTTACCCCTGATCCAAATGAGATCGGTTCTTCCGCCGATCCAAATACCGGCCCATATCATTATTGTTCCCCCACCATATGGATGAACTTCCTGACAATATCTCAAACGTTCATGACGTCCAGATGTTCTCCAAACTCGAGTACGTCTTGTATCCGGTCTCATACCGAAGCGGGATTCATCCGAAAAGCACACATAGCGCCAGTCTTCTTCCTCCCAGTTTCTGTGTTCGCGAGCCCATCGTAAACGGGTCCTGCGATTGCAGGGTGCAATAGGTGGAACTCTGAGCGGCCTTCGGGATCGCAGACCCACTTCACGTAAACGATTTCGGATTGTTTGATCGCTTATTAGCAAGCCTGAGGAGCTGTGGAGCCTCGTAACCAACATCATGGCGGTCATGGTACGATTCCGTCGAGCAGTATTTTGGATATACCGGTCCTGTCTGCGAGTCGTGATGCGAGATCGTCCTCCATGTCGCTCGGCCACGCTGCCGGTCATGCGATAGCGCGTCCAGAGGCGACTTATGACGCTCTGTGTAGTGTTAAGAGTGAAAGCCACAGCACGTTGCCTGGAACCAGCTTCCAACATTCCGACGGCTCGCATCATCACTTCTCGGGTTAAATGATGTCGTCTCTCCATAATAATGTAAATTGTTTCGGTTCCGATGCAGATATTGTAATGATTTTGTCAAAACGCTATAACTCATTTTTATACAAAACCACATTGACAATCGATTTTCTTCTTAATATCGAATTTTAAACAATATTCCTTATTTAAATGTTAAAACTCACTAAAAAGTATCAATAGCGATACAAAAAAGTTAATATAATTAACCCTAATTGCAGCAATACTCTTAAACGTAGGTACTTGATCCCTAGACACTTTTGATGTGTGTATTTAAACTGAACGTAACGACTGTTCATGGACCTGTACATTCATTTAAAAAAAAAATACTGTCAATAAATACCTAATACTCGATCAAATTAAAAGCATGACGCGAGTGAAGCTTCATACTTGGCATTGTTTTTTTTTTATTTTGGTCGAGTATTATTACTCATTTGACAGTAATTGTTTCGGATGGATGTCGGATAGAGAACGAGAGTAGACATCCTGGGTTGTTTTGTAAGAGTTTATGTTGTGCAGATATATTTATTTAATTTCTTTTCAATTTAAAATTCTTGCATGCTATATTTCGTAATAGCTGTATATGCCCGTAACTTACATGCTGTATATTTTATAAGACACAGAATGTAGTGGGTGCATGTAGGGTGCTGGTGACATTACAGGCACATTGGACTTGTCAAGTTAGGTCTCAGGGTGACGGGCGCAGTGGCAGTGCCCCTCAGATCTTTGCGATTTAAAGCTCTGAGTGGCACTGCAACTGTTATGGACAGGTGTGTAGCTTACCATCAGGCGTACGACTTGTTTGTCCCGTCACATGATATTATTAAAAAATAAAAGTAAAAGTTTGTCTATGTTTTTCCAATCCCATAGTCAGCCACCCTTAGAGGAATATTTTTTTCAACTCCTGAGGTACCCTCTTTCCATAACATATAACATAGACGAATTGAGAACCTCCTCCTTTGTTTTTTGAAGTCGGTTAATAAATACAAAGAACGACTCACAAGTAAATCCTCCTCCAAACTACGAGTATCGTGTACCCCAAGAGCACAATGCTGCAAGTCACCACGACCATAATGCCGGCGGCTGCACCGATCGGTTCGCCGCGAGCGCTCGAGTATTGCATCAGCTTCGGCTTGTCTTTTGAAACTTCGTCTTCTGGTGCTGTAAAGAAAATTATTAGTAGTGGAACTTTAAAGAAATCCAGAAGTTAGACGGCAACTTGCGTGACTATTTTCAAGTAACTCCTGTATTGTTACAATCTTAGGGGGGTGGTATTTCTTAAAGTAATTTGGTATTTTTGGACCATTTAACATTAAGTCTATACTACCTCAGCTAGAATTAAATTTTTTTCGTACTAATACGGTTAATTGTGCTCGGATCGAGCGGTAGGGACACTGACTTTATTTCACAGTTTATTTTTTTACAAACGAAATTATAGCCATTTGGAAAATGCATATCGTATACCATACGTGTTCTATTTAGTACAGTTGATATAAAAAAAAATCATTGATATATGCAAAGTACCTATAAAATGTAGGGGCAAGTTTGTGATTTTTTTATATGGCGAAAATTTTTATTAATGTTATTTTCACAGCATATAGTAATCCGTATATATCCTCAATTTTACTACACATTTTTTCTAAAGTGATTGATATAACCAATTGAGGTTTTTTAGACTCTTAAATTAACATAAGTGTATTTATTTATTAGACACTGGAAACTGTTTTGCCTTTTGGCAACGCACCTTGCAAGAACTCAGCCTGTGACTTCGGGGCGTCGGGAACATCGACTTTCGCCACCTCCGAGTCCTCGGGGAAGACCGGCAGGTCAATATGGCTCGGGTTGTCGTCGCGAGAGTGCAGCATGTCGAAAACTTCAGACCTTTAACAGGAGTATTTAAATCTTAAAACCCTACTTCAAGATGAAATCGTTTTCTTTCTATTTCTTAACTTATAACAGTCCTTCACCTACTCTTACAAAGTGGCGGTGTTAGCTCAGTGGGAAAACGGTTGCTTGAGAAGTCAACTGTTCGAAGCCCTATGGCGACCTGTACCTGTGATTTTATTTATTAACTTACATACATTTGTGAACGTTTAAAAGAAATATTTCTCTCTGATGGTGAAGAAAATATCATAATAAAGCTTACATGTTGAAGACGGTTCACAACACTTGAAAAACATGTGAAGTTTCCAACCCTCATTGGTTCCGGTCTCCCTAAAAGAGACTGTGATGGGATATAATAGAATGACGATGGTAAAGGAATATAAGGGTCCTGGTGAAATTGCAAACATATGGGACTTGTCAACCTATGTCTCAGGGTAACGGGCGCAGTGGCAGTGCCCCTCAGATCTTTGCGATTTGAAGCTCTGAGTGGCACTGCAACTGTTATGGGCAGGCATTTAGCTTACCATCAGGCGCACGACTTGTTCGTCCCGTCACTTGATATTACAAAAAAAAAAATATACAACTCACTTGCTAACTCCATTCTTATCACTAACGAGTAGCTTCAGCAAAGTAACGTTGGCCTCAAAAGTCTTGTATCGACTGTTGTCTTCTACCTCCTTCACCAGGCTCGGCAGGGTGCTGTCTTCGGACTTGTGGGGGTTGTTTACGCTGCTGCATGACGTTGTACCTGTGTATAATAAGTACCTCGTTGTAGATCAACAATCGTGAAATGATGTTCAAGGAGATTTGTTAGCGGTAGTGAGACGCATTGCCTCCGTGGCTCCTGGTGCATCCATACCGCCATCGCTTTTTTACAGGAAACTCTTGATTGATCATACGAAATAGAAAAACCGTTCTTTGGTCAAAGAAGCGTGTGTTCTTAATTATTCTTTAATGGTTTTTTACAAACGAGTTTAAATCATCGGTAATGAATGAGCACACATTTAACATTAAGTTAACCATTGTACTACATATTTTGATTTAAAATAAACTACAATATTTTGCATGTATTTAATACTTCGTGCCCGTGGGCCACCTGAATAAATTTAAAAAAAGCGATACAAAGTCAATAAAGTCTTAATCTTTAAGTCAACAACTAGTCGAGTCCAATGCACACACATGCACGCACGCACGCACGCACGCACGCATGAACGCACGCACGCACGCACGCACGCACTCACGTACGCACGCACGCACGCCCCTTCGCACGCACGCACGCGTGGAATTCACTTTGAATCTAATTTGTGTGTAACCTGGTGCTATGTCGTCTTTCCATGCTTAGTCTGTCACAGTCTTCAATTTTGTAATATGACTTTTGAATTAAAATTAATAAACTAAAAAATACAGGAAATGATAATCTTATCTAATTATATGCTCCGGAATATTATTGTAATAACGTGTACAGTTCCCCATAAAAGGGTCTTTTGCTACGGTTAAACGAAATCGTGGTACCATGAGTTTGGACTTGGCTCTAAGGTTAGTATAATATAATTTTTAATGTAGTCTCTCTTGTCTCTCCATTATCCACTTAATGTGTTAAACTACACGCGGGGTGGGTGCCTGGAGACCTATACAGGCTAGACTTAGTTTAGGCTCCAGTCTCCCACAAATGTAACTAACTAATATAAGTACCTTTTTGTAGTCTTTTAGCTGTGTGAGGAGAAATAAATAATTTTGTGTTTGTATTTAATTTTATAAGCCGACACACGATAGTTCTACTGTAAGTAACTGAGGAGTTGGACAGTCTGCCGGCTGTCTTGTTCACCGTCCGACATTTGTCCGAAACAATTACTGTCAAATGAAAACTGAGACCCTGGTTCCAGTATCAGATCAAGATTACCACGTCATTGTAGTGTCATCGGATTTCCTTAATATAACAAATTTCATGTCAATCCGAGATCCCTATACTGAGAAAAGAACTGGTGATCTTTAAACGGCTGGACAATTGTCCATCACACGTAGGTTTAAGAACCATCCCGATGAAATTAGACTTCAAATAAACCGCTTTGAGGTCAGTCCATCCGTTTTAGGGCTACGAAGCCACATACAGACACACAGGTACGCAGCAGACAAAGGCTACAAATTTATAAATCTCCTCTTTTTGTGTCTGGAGCTAAAAATAGAAAATCGTGGTGGTCCACCTCAGACAGATTGATGTTGGTCATTATAATACTTTTATGGATTAAAAAATATGCATAACTGATGCTTTTGATTTACAGAAAGTTTTTGTATTTGGTATTTATGGTGACTATTAAGAGCCTATACAACCTCAAATAGCTTTGGTTGATTACGCATAAGTGAAAGTGTTGCATCAACCACTTTGAAAAAAAAATATAGTAAAATTGAGGTATACACTTAGTAGTATAACGGTATGAAACCACGATTTCTAAAAATTTTCACGGTAAAAAAAGAAACAAACTTACCTCGAAATTGTACAAGAAAACAGTTGTATTCATAGGTATTTTACATATACCAATGCTTTTTTTATATTTAACTGAACTACATAGAATACGTGTACTATACGATGTACATTTTCAAATGGCTTCAAATTTCGTTTGTAAAAAAATTAATTCTGAAATAAAGCCAGTGTCCCTGTTGCTCGTCCACGAAAACAAAGCTGAGTGTGTAAAAAAAAAATTAAAAAAAACAAGAACGTCAAAGTGAACAGCTGTAAAGAGGTTTAAGTGCCTGGATATGAAGCATATTTTTGTAATGTCATTAATATATATATAACCGTCAATGTGCTTAATAACCGCCTAAGTATTTTAATAACCGGCAATATATCTCACCACCGCACTACATGTCTTTCAACCCTGACGTTGGCGAAATCGTCGCGCAAAACGACGGAGCCATAGATACAAAAGTTGAAGTTGAGGAGTGGAGGAAGCTACACACATAAGAGCCTGGTTCTTAAATATAATGATGAAGACAGACATTGTAAATTGTTAACAAAAATCAAAAGACATCTTTTTAAAGCATACTGTCAAACCTTCTACACGTGTATCCTGTGGGTGAAATATAATAAGGTGACCCTAAATACGCTGAGGGTACAATATAACAACTAGTTTAGGATGTTGTTGGGGTTACCACGACACTGTAGCGCTTCAGGCATGTTCGCTGAGACACGCACAGATGGCTTTCATGACATTCTGAGGAAGCGGGTTCCCTCACTTTGGCGACGTGTACGTGGGTACGTGGGCCCCAACAGCATTCTAAAAGTTGTGGTAGATAAAATTGACTGCCCCATCCAGGCCCACTGGATGAAACTTCATGTGGTGGTTTAGTTTAAGTTTACATAAGTGTGTTAGATTAATTTCAATTTTATGTTTAAACAACATTGACTTACAATTATATGGACGTCGGGTCCGCGCTAAAAAGTGTCCGAACTTATAGGGCGTTAAAATCGTATACAGAGCGTCATTCACGCTCTAGTCTTCGTTTGTTCGACTGACAGCGAAGCAAGCAAAATTAGACAGTACTGCGATGACATTACAATTTAAATTCAACGTTTTAGCTTTTTCATATTCCTTTACATGCCACTACGTTTAAATAGGTTGACTTGGGACATTTTTTTCGTGGTTTTTGTATTAGACCCGTCGTCCATTTATTTGTAAGTCAATGTTAAACAGTCTCAACTTTATAAGTTTATATTTCGACTCATCCGAAGAAAAGAGTCCGATGTGATTATACAACGAAAAGAGGATAAATATATAAACTCGTTATTCAAAATAAGACCTAGCTGTAGGTGTTCTCAGAATTTTATGTATCATTTCGTTTCGGAAATATAAAATCGAACAACAGTCGATTTGATATCCACAGTTAAGAACAACGTACAAAATGTACGATGTCCTGAGAATAAGCAATCTTGCACATAGGTCTTTGTTCTTCGGGTGAGTCGATTTAATCGTGGTTGTATATTTTTGAATTTTAATTGTATAATTTTTTTTTACATGTTCTTATTTTATTTTAATTTTAGCATTTGAATAGCATCATACTAACCTTATTCCTAAGTTCTTTACTAACAACCTATGGATAACTGTTGTTGGTCCGAAATAAAGTATTATTATTAAATAAAACCGAACCGTTACTTACTACTACAGCTTATAAGACATCAGCCATAATTCTTTATAAACTTATACGTATCTATGGGTTCCGAAAATTTTAAAAAGAATATACGACGTTATTAACGTCTTTATTATTTCTTTAAACGTAAAAATTCTTATTTTACGACCATTTTTGTCACTGTATAGGAAATGATGGCCAAAAATAAGAAAGAAAACCTGTCACTTAATTTCGAAAGCGTACTTCAAACGTTACCCAAGTTCACTTATCTCTAACTTGAGTAATACCGTTATACTTAGTTAAGTTAATATTTTATTAACATAAGATAATATGTTAAGTTACTTGGCAAAGTGTAAGTACCGTATTATCAATGTACAAATAAGCAAACTTAAGTGGAAATACTTGACATGTTAAGTTGAATCAGTAGGTCAGGCTTTAGGCTAGTGTGCTTAACGGTGCTTGAGCCGGTCAAGTAAGTTAAAGTTAGGATTAATACGTGTTGGCGTGTCTCATGAATAACCCAAGCTAGTTGGAAGTAACGTAAGGCTTATAGGAGAGACTAGTAAATTTTTATTATTTACCTGACGGCAAATAAGACTTAATTTCTTCAGCACAATTGAAAATCGTATAAATTATTACTGGTAATATTTATCAGGACAAATGTATTAAAAATTCACAATTTGTAAACAAATGACTGGTTTAAGGAGTCATTATAAAAGTACCTTATGAAAGTGACAACCCTGAAAAACAGACTACAACTAACTGGCTATATCTTCTAGGCTCCATGAGATATGGATTTGATTTTTTTTGTGAGGTAATGAAGAATATGAGACCTTAATAATGATGTAAATATCTCTTCCAAATACGACGGAATTTTCGAGAAAGAATATTAGAACGAAAATTTAAAAATTATTTATTTCTCTGAATCTATTGAAGATACGAGCTTCATAAGGATCTTAGAGATGCAGCTTAAGAAGTACTTTCAGACTATACATGACAGGTTTATACGGTTTTAGTTTTAGTGTAGGATTTTTTTTATCACTAAAAGTTTATTTAAATGTCGATTTCTGAGGTTTTCGCGATTGTCACACGTAGGAAACGAAACTATTTTGTAGAACCTAAATCGCGTTATTTGGTTTTTCAAACAAACCAACATTTTGTTAACAAAACTAACAAAACAAAGCAAACAAAAAAAATTATGCATACGTCAAAAACTATTTTCTCCATAACTACACACATCAAAAAAAGTTTGCGATCACTTCGAAAAACTGAAATATTTTTTGTTACTGTAGATTATATTATGATTTTTTCTTCTTTTTAGATTCTTTATTTAAAAATAAATTAGAACATAAAACAATGACCCCGTTCAATTGTTTTTTCATATAAAAAGGCTTTCAGTCCTAGCTTACGCTCATTCAGAAATCTGATTTAGTCAATTATAAGCGATTCAAGATATTTTTCGCGGAAAGTTGTGATTGAAAAAATGCCAAGAGGATTATCAGAGGTTTTACGAGCTAGAATAGTAACTTTGTGGGAAGAAGGATACACCACGAGAGTAATAGCACGCAGACTTGCTATATCCCAATCCTGTGTCGTGGCTACGTTGCAGAGGTATCACGGAATGGGGAATTTAGCTGACCGACCCCGCAGCGGTCGCCCAACTGTTTTGACAGCTGCCCAAAAGCGCTATATTAGATTGCTGGCAGCCCGTGATCCAACAATCAACGCCACTAAAATAAAAGCAGAAGTCAGGGCTGCCTCTGGGCTTGAAGTTAGCACGCAGACCGTTCGCAATTGCTTGCACCAGGCTGGATTACGAGCACGGAGGTCTTGGCGAGCTCCGCTCAATTCCCGGCAACGTCAATAACGAAGATTGCAGTGGGCTAGACTTCGGCAAAATGAAGAAGGTGAGGACGAAAACATTTGTCAAAACTGTCTCTTCGTTGACGAATCCCGAATCAGCACTCATCCAGATAACCGACGTGTCCGTGTCTGGAGAAGACCAGGCGACCGTGAAAGACAAAGAACTGCCACTGGAACAGTTCAGCAAGGCGGAAAATCGGTGTCCTTTTGGGGTGGCATTATGATTAGAGCTAGAACGCCTTTGATCCCGTATCGGGGCTTCATGACAGCAGACATGTACAAAGCAGTTGCTATTGATGATATCGTCAGACCATTCCGAGTAAACCATGGGCACCAATTTGTACTGGTCGATGATAATGCGCCCGCACATCGAGCTCAACGAGTCAATGCTGCTCTTCAAGAATACGATATCACACGATTAGACTGGCCTGCCGGCTCGCCCGACTTAAACCCACTAGAGCACGCGTGGGATGCTCAAGTATGGAACCGTGAGCCACGTCCCCAGACAGTTCCAGAGCTCAGGGAAGCCGCTATTGAAGAATGGGATAGGTTACCCCAGGAAATGCTGGATAACTTGATCCTCAGCATGCCCAGGAGTATCTTCGCATGTATTCGAGCCAGGGGAGGAGTCATTTTATATTGAATTCACACCTTTTAATAATAAATTGTTGATTAAGTTTAATTGAACAGTCTTTTTCTTTCTATGAAATTTCTATCACTATTACATTATGATTAATGGCTCAATTTTTTAAAATAAATAATAAAAAATAGTTTTATATTTTAATTTCAAACAGGGTATTCCTATTTAAAGAAAGCATACAACATAGATTTTGTCTTGATAAAGTTAAATTTAAAGAATTATAGGAGCTTATGCTATTGATCGCAAACTTTTTTTGATGTGTGTATGCACAATTGCCACTCTGGGGATCTATTCTTGACGCTTTCAATAATTAGTTCTACAAGTTTTTGGAATAAAAAGCTCGTGTCCGAATAATGGCCTCTATAATAATACACTGTGCATGGACATACAAGCTTTTTCTAACCAGCGTAATCCGATCCTATGCCGCAATGAATTGTGTACTATTTTGTATACGGCAAAATTTTTTTGCAGTAATTTGTAAAAAAAACAAAATTATTATAATAATAATAAATATTAGACAACATCACAAACGTTGCTCGGATCCCAAAGTAATTAACTAAAGCGCTTGTGTTAAGGAAATCGGAAACAACGGTACCACAAACTCCCAAACACAAGACAATATAGAAAAGTTAGTTTTCTACCCGGCCGGGTTTCGAACCCGGGACCTCAGAGATTGCGACTATTAAAATTATCACCCTATTTACAGTTATACTCGATTCCACAATATAGCTGCTCGTTTTCTTCACTCAACAACAACGGTTTGATGTGTATGATTTATTGGTCACAGATTTAGTCAAGCGCCTAGTCTAGTGACCCGGTGGGAGAAAGTCCGTACAAATTGATTCTTTTCTGCTTTTATTAGCACTATAATAAAAATAAGAATGCAAATTGATGGTTATCAACGAATTAACTTCCATGTGCAATGAAATTTAATATGAGCGACGTTGACGTAAAGATATTTTCTCAGGGTTTTCCGATATTGAAGTATAATTTTTTTATTTAAAAAAAAACCAACTTCAAAATTTCGTGGAATTACATCTGTTTACCAAGTTTTATTGAAATCGGTTACTGGAAAGTGCGCGGAACCCATGCCAAACCGGATTCATCCCCTAGTTCTATCTACCCTTAGTTATGGAATATCTTCTTCAAATTGAAATGGGATCAATACTGAGGTATCTCTTTCCAACAAAAAAAAAGAATCATCAAAACGGTTCACAATATGCCGGAGTAATCTGTAGTATACATACAAAAATATAATGCAAACGAAAGTCGGTTAAAAATACCCCTTGACTTACTACCTTCCCTAAGACTTGCTTTGTTTTGAAATGTCTTTATCAATAGAAAAAGTTAGACCTATTTAGGTTACAGTTCGACGACCTCAGTTCAACGGTTTGCACTGCGCTGGATGCAAAAACCCCGATTTCGATTCACGGCAGGACCAATTAGGAAATGAACTTTTTTAAATTGGTTCTGGATGTTCTGGGAAGTGCCCCAGATTGAATTCAGTTGCTCTGGTACTCACAGTAGGGAATTCCCTAGACCAGGCAATTGTTGTGGTTGTTTGGCACAATATTACTTATAACTAAACTTATTACTAGTTGATGGGTTATTACTTGACTCCGCATGTTAACTTGGTGCAGCAAGCGAAGAGATAGCTATAGGTGAAGATTGAAAATCAGCAATGCTGAGTATTTAACCTTTTTGTCCACATCACTCTTTTGTTTTTTCTATTAGTGTATAAGTATTGAGTTTCTCCAGTTTTGTGGAGAAATAAATGTCTTTTTGTTTTTATTTTATTTTATTATTATTATTATTATGATAAATTAACATTCAGCCTTATACCTAATTTCATTGTTAGATGAAGTAACGTCTATATAATTTCTCACTTTTCTTCGGTCTACATATCCTTGTTTCAGTCATAGAAAGTTACTTGCAAGTGCTTAGTATGCATATAAGTAATTTGTAATCTAATTTAAATAGTAAAAAATACAGTCCTACCTGTAGATAGGCTGGTTTCTCAGTAGATCTGATTCGCCGAGTAAATACCACTGGAAAAGCATTTCGTTTCACTATATGTATATTAAAATAAGAATTATGATGACAACTTTAGTAGCAGTAGAGTAGAATCCTGCCGCCAAGCAGTAGGTAATGCGAGCATTACTGCGTTCCGGTTTTGAAGGGTTAGGGTGCTGGTGACTTGAGACTTAAGGTGACTCGTCAAGTTATGTCTCAAGGTGACAGGCGCAGTGGCAGTGCCCCTCAGATCTTTGCGAGTGGCACTACAACTATTGTGGACAGACGTGTAGTTTACTACCAGGCACACGACTTGTTCGTCCCGTCACTTGATATTATAAAAAAAAACTTTCAACCATTGACTTTATTTGTAAGTCAATGCTTTCAACAGACCCTTTAAGCATTAGAAGGTTAATCGACGATGTTTATTTTTTATATATATTTACTTTACAATGTAAATAAATAAATTAAGGTAAAAGATGCGTTCTACAAGAACACGAAGTTAAGCTAAATAAATATATATATATAATACCTATATCTTTATATATTCCCATAAACATCGACGTAAAGGTTCCCTGAGAATTAATAAAAAATAAACCCAAACATTGACCTAGTTGGTAGGTCAATGGTGGCAAATGATTTTTATTATAGGTAGGATAACGTCTCTCACAGCTAAGTGTAGACGCAGGCAAGGACGTTACGCACTCGCCTAGGACAAATTCCGTGCTAGGCGCTCGCTTACAAGACGCCTGTTCACTATGTGAGTGATGGTGAAACTTCAAACCTTATAAATATTCAGGCTATTCGTTTGAAACATACAAAACAACACAGAGTTCCACTCAGCTGTAAGATTGAATGTACGGCAAACAAACCTCCTACCTTTACAAATAATTGTAACTTCTTTATATAAATATATGTTAACGGAAAGCGCGCAAAACCAGATCCGTCCCCTAGTTTGCCACTCCTAGAGGTGGAATATTCAAATTTAAATGGGATCAATACTGAAGTATCCTCTTTCCAACAAAAAAGAATCATCAAAATCTGTTCACAAATATCGCGAACATTCACGAAAAAAACAGTCGAACTGAGAACCCCTTTTTTAAAAACGGATCCATAAATATTAATTTTACTCTTACAGCTCAACACCCGCTATTTCTCCGGCTCATACAAATATATCCAGTCTTAATAATCACATTTTGACGCATGATCACAATGCAAAGCAATGACTCATGCAAAGATTTATCCATGTGCTCCATTGACCGGGAGAAAGCTGTAAAATCGATTACTGGTTTGCATACCCTGGGGGCTGTACTGAGTACACAGCTCACGCCTTCCAGTACACTCAGGAGAGTTGAACAATCGCCAAGAAATGCAGGTGACAGCTAAATTATAGAGCCTAGTTATTGAGGTCAGGCTTATTTTCACCGGATTAAAAAACAGTTGTAGGTACTCAACACCAATTAGCACAAATTTCATGTTTTTTTATGATACCTAATAATGGGACGGACAAGTCGTGCACCTGGTGTTAAACCAAGACGCCAGTCCGCAGCAGTTGCAGTGCCGCTCAGAGCTTTAAGTCACAAAGTTCTGAAGGACACTGCCACTACGCCTGTCACTTTGAGGCACGAGTTGACAAGTCTCGCCTGCCTGTAATTTCATCAGTACCTGGCCCTTCAAAACCAGGATGCAGTAATGCTCATATTACATCCATTGACGAACTTTTCACAAGGAGCTCTACTGCTACTAGCAATTATAAGCACAGAAAATTTAACAAATAAATGAATTAAATGAACAGTTACCTTTGTCAATCTACTTACTCTCAAATGTCAGTGTAAAAACTTAAAAATCTGTTGTTTAACTAACCCATCGAGTACATAAGCAGAAATAGAGACGCAATGTCATTTAATTTGTTTGAAAACTATTCTGTCATATCATTACTGTGACAACTGCGTTCCGATTGGCCAGCCCGAATTCGAAACAATTGACGGGAGTCGTCAATTGTTTAACTTCAAATCGACCAGTTAACTTGAGCTTTGCTATAATGGACGAAAATTGCAAAATTACATATTTAATATTAAATTTTCGATGAAATTAGATTCCGTTTGTTTTGTAATTAGATGTTTTGTTGTTTTTCCCCCACACCACCGAATGGAACAGCGCGCCATTGTTAGGATATTGTCTTTGTTACAATAAATAAAGAATATTTTTGGAATATAGGGAGACGTACACACAGGTCAGTTGTTGGCGCTGTACTATATCAGCTTTCTAATTTGTAATTTTAGTGCAAACGAGTTGATATTTATGAGTGATGTATCACTGAATGTTACCAGGAATGTATGGCCCTTGTTTCGCCTCTATTTCTGGTTATATACTCGATGCTCTAACCCCAATATAGATTTTATGACTTTTTTGGTCATTCTGTAATTACTAATTCGTCATAATCACTAATCCCGCGTGTTAATGCTAGCGATGATATATTTAAAGATAATTTTCCTAAGAATTACTGGGTTATGTGATTACATGAAACGTTACGTTAAAAAAAACAAAAACAAAGGTCTGCGACAAACGTATGGAAAAATCATAGGAAAAAATTCGTAAGGTCTGGTGGTTCGTTCCGTAGTTCAAGAGCGTCAGCCACGGTATGCTGAAGGAGTTGGTTCGAATCCAATCGGATGAAAGGGATTTTTCTCTATGTTCCATCTTTGTATTAATAATTATAAGAAACTAGTGGAGTAATTTCATAAAAAAAATGTCATGGTGGTAAAATGTCGTGATATTCAATAATGAAGTTAAGTAAAAGCTTGTTGATAATACAAGGTGTAAAGTTTCACCGTGATAGCAATCGTGGTTCACACGACATCTGCCGGAAGTACGCGCAGTGCACTCACTACGAGGCACTTGTTTATCCGATGCATAATCAAGCCCACATCCCCATTATCTATAATCGTATTGGAGTAGTTGAAACCGATCACAGCGCCCGCAGTTAATAAAATATTACAATTTATTTTAACTTTCACCTTAGGTTATTGCTTACTGCAGTATGCCTTTTATATAAACTGCCTCCTATGGCCGAACGGTTACCATGACGGACTGCCTCACAGGGGTCTCAGGTTCGGTTCCCGGGACGGGAGAAATATTTGTATGGCCTACATTTATTTCTCTCGTGGGTTTGGGTGTAATTTGTGGTTGTCTATGTGTGTGTCCATGGCACCTGCGACACAGGGTTTTCCCTAGTGCGGGGCTATGTTGAGTGTGTGCGTCATTATTATTATTATATTATATGATCACCACATCATCATACTTACCCTTACACTCATATATATTTATCTACTCGGTGTTTCATTGTCTGAATAAGGCATCGCTTTCTTGGATTCGAAATATACCTTTTAACTTGAAAATAGAGTACGTTGACTCATTTTGGTTTTGTTTGTTGATGCCATTTGTTTCTGTCTGTATTGCTGGCTATTGTTGTTTATTCGTAACGTTTATATACTTGTATAATAAATCGTGAGCTTGGTGGCAAGCGACACGTCTATTCATAACAGTTACAGTGTCACTCAGAGCTTTAAAGCGCAAAGATCTGAGGAGTACTGCAACTGTGCTCGTCACCGTGTCACCGTGAGACATAGAGTTGACAAGTCCCATGTGCTTGTAATTTCAACAGCACCCTTGCCATTCAGCACCCTTACATTAAACCGAAACGCAGTAATGTGAGCGTCATTACTTGGCGACCAAAATAAATAACCTTACCTATTTCTGCCGCCAAGCAGTAATGTCAGAATTACTGTTCTGTTTCCGGTTTTGTAGTGCTGGTGAAATTACAGGCACATGGGATTTGTCAACGAATGATCTGAATGAATGAATGACCATAATGCAAATTCTTTATTTTTAAAAAGATGCTTGTTGATAGTGGCCGATCCAGAACATTTTAGTTACTTTGACAAAAATATAACAGAGCAGCATGATTGTTTCGCAAAATCACAACACCTGTCAATGCTTAAGGCTGTACCGTTGGCAAATGGAGTGGCTTTCTCACGACCATCTGCCGGAAATTGTCTGCCCTTCCGCAGGCAATCACAGCCCATTGTTCATTGTTTATCTGATAATTCTATTTGTTGCTGCCACGTTTTGTCTAGTTTGCATAAAGATTTATCTGTGGCGATGCAGACATAGAATAATGATAATGACAGATTGAAGCAAATCAATTCATTTATAAAAATGACGGCATTTAAGTAATCAACCGGAATTGGAACTTTTACAAATTATTTATGATTAATATAGAAAACAAAATGGTAGAAGCATTGACTTACAAATAAATGGACGACGGGTCTAATACAAAAACCACGAAAAAAATGTCCCAAGTCAACCTATTTAAACGTAGTGACATGTAAAGGAATATGAAAGAGCTAAAACGTTGAATTTAAATTGTAATGTCATCGCAGTACTGTCTAATTTTGCTTGCTTCGCTGTCAGTCGAACAAACGAATACTAAATCGTGAATGACGCTCTGTATACGATTTTAACGCCCTATAAGTTCGGACACTTTTTAGCGCGGATCCGACGTCCATATAATTGTATGTCAATGGGTAGAAGACATAAATATAAAACATTCCACCGAGAGACGCGCCCTGGGACATTATAGATACCTACATGATAGGTAATAAAAATTATAACAAGTCTTACAACCGTTTTTACCACGGGAGAAAAAACAATGGGAGTTCCTTAAGCCTCGATTACTATAGTAACCGCTCACACATTTCTAATTTGAAACACTGTGAAATCATAATAATGATGGGTCGTACTTTCAAGTTTAAAAAATAGTTACAACTTCTGGACTGTTAATGTAATTTAAACTTTACCCTGTTGGTACATCGTTGAAAGTTCAATGCCCTCAATACCTATTATAGCAAGTTACGTGCTGCCATCTATCGGTTAATAGCTGAACAAAAACAAATGAGTGATGTTTACTTAGTTCTCCAAAAAAGAAGCGACCATATGTCAGCGGCGTAAGGTTTATTTTCGTTTCTTATAGGTAATAAAAAAATTGTTACGGTAAACAGAAATATTTAAAATTTATTAAAATTAAATAAATAATGATGATACGGAACACATCACAGCACAGATAATATTACAAGTGGGACTATAATTTGTGAAATAGCTAAATAAAGCATTTTTCTACCATTTTCGACGACGATAACGTATACAAAACGAAAATGGCGGACGGAGCCTCAAGTTTGCGGAACTCCGCGAACTGTTTTCACATCTGCCGCGCAAACTAAGCACTTCTACTGTATTTATTGTTCTCTGGTTTGGTACGTAACCAGTTGGTTAAAAACCACAAAAAGACCTAAGGGGCAATTTAAACAGAAAGTTTGTAATCTAAGAAAGACGTATAATATACTGTATGTATATCATGATTGAAAGTGGTCACTCAGTGTTTATCGAAAACGCCTTACGTTGCAACAGACAGCCATTCTAGCCGGTTTGTTATTTGTTAGCCAGTTAGATTAGATAAACGGCAGTTAAAACCAATTTGTAGCGGAGAAACTTTGTCGAAATATGTTGACTCAATGGTCCGTTGGAATCATGTGCGTGAATTGTATGGCCCGGCCACGCCCTTCTCGTCAGCCTCAAACAAGACCATACAAAACTGCTCTACTTCAAGAGAATGTAGTTGTAATAGTTTCGAAGGTGTACCATTTTTTAGTAGCAATACAGTTTCTTGTGAAAGAGTTCGTCCAGGGAAGTGCTACCAGCTTAACTATTTCTGCCGCCAAGCAGTAATGTCAGCATTACTGTGTTCCGGTTTTGAAGGGTAAAGGTGCTGGTGAAATTACAGGCACATGGGACTTGTCAACTTATGTCTCAGGGTTACGATGACGGGCGCAGTGGCAGTGCCCCACAGATTTTTTCTCAGATCTTTGCGATTTAAAGCTCCGAATGGCGCTGCAACTGTTATGGACAGGCGTGTCGCTTACCATCAGGCGCACGGATTGTTCACCTCGTCACTTGTTATAATAAAAAAATCCATGAACTTTGGACTGAAATTAGCAATTGCAACCTATCTGAGTGAGTTGAGTCTGAGATTATAAAAAAAAACATCATATTTGATTTATATTTTTAAACTTGTTTTTATTGTTTGAGTTTTGTGACTGAGTAAATACATCAAAATTATGAAAATTTTGTATGTTACAAGGCGGATCACGTGATTCGAAACACACTAGGCTGCACAGTATTTTTCTTGTTATTTTATATGTGTTGTCACGTCGTTACCAAGAAGCATTGCATGCGAAAGTTTGCAACTATCCATTACTTAGTTTTGCATTGACGTATTATCAATCAATAAACCTTTCTGAATCTGATTTCTTCTTAGTAAATGAAACTATAGGAAATGAAACTATTTTTCCGGATTTAAATCGCGTATATTTGTTTTTTCAAACAAACCGACATTTCCGATGTTTCCCATGACCATAGGACCTGTAAAGGGCCCGAAACGTCGACTGACGTTTCCGCAAACAAAAAATTCAAACAAACCGACGTTTCGGGCCCTTTACAGGTCAGTCAACCGTGACATGGGAACCGTCGGCTTGTTTGAAAAAACAAATATACACGATTTAAATCCGGAAAAATAATTTCATTTCCTATGTGTAACAATCGCGAAAACCTAAGAACTCGAAATGAAACTATTTTTTTCGGATCTAAAGCTTGCATCGAAATTTGTTTCTTCAAACAAACCCGGACCCTTTTGCAAGCCCCAGGTCAAATTGGTTGATTTGTACTTTTTAACGGACTTCAAAAAAGGACGAGCCTCGCAATTCGACTGTATTTTTTTTAATTGTTTCGTGTGTATGTCATGTGATCACTCCGACATTCCTGAACCGATTTCGATGATTCTTTTTTGTTAGAAGGTACCCCCTACCTCAATAGTAGTCCCATTTAAATTTGAAGAAAATATGCGACCTCTAAGGGCGGCAAATTAGAGAATGAATCCGGTTTACTGAATTTAAGCTAAGGCTTGATTGGGCCATGACTTTGAGAAGAAAAAAAAACATTTCCTCACCTGCTCGGAAAAGCTTTCTTTCTCATTAGAAATCTGCGCGCAAACGCGTTTTTGAAATTCGAACTTGACGATGGTGGTCCACCAAAATTTTTCTTTCGATGAAAAATAAACATAATGATACGTTCAACTACGCGATTTGTCGTACATTATTTATGTAATATAAATCCGTTGGTATATTTTATTTTTATTATTGTTGACATTAAATTGATAACGATAACTAATTTAATAAAAATGGAAGTAAATTAATTTGCCACTCCGCGAACCCAGTGCTGCACCAAAATAGCTGCACGATTTAACCTTTCTTTGGGTTCGCGGAGTAGCAAATTTATTAACATGGACTTCCACAAAGTAGCCTGAATCTATTAATCACATAACTAATTTTGTTTATTAAAACTGATTTGTTAGTGTTAAACTGTTTTTCTTTCATCTACCATTTTCTTCGCTATAGTGAGGTTGAAAATTGTGTTTCGCTCGGCAGCAAAGTTTTTTGCGTCTCGTGTCTTGAAACCGATGGAATATAGCACTTGCGTTAAACAAGAACTTTGCAGACTAGCATAACAAATATATACTTTTTTAATTATGTTTTATTTTTCTACGTAATCTCCTTTTAACTCTACACACCTTGACCAGCGACATTCTTTTTCAATATTTTAAAAATTTTTTACGTGAAATTGAAAAATAAGCCTCTGATTCAGGTGTTACTTCCTCATTTGATGCAAATCGGTAAAAAATCATATAAAAAGATAAATGGGGCCAAAACTGGTGAATGTGGGGGTGTGGCAAGAGTTCGTTTAATTCGACAAGTTTAGATGTGCTTATTGCAGATGACAAACGGAATACTCGAAATTCCATTTTCTCCATCTAAAGAATGGATCGACTTCACCTAACTTTTTTCATTCAATTTCCTATTAATTTTTCGCGTTAAATTTAAAAAAGTAACGTCTGTTGCTTAGTAAAGATTTGTTATAATTATTAATACAAAGATCGAACACTCAGAAAAAACACTCAGAAAAAATTCCTTCGATCCGGTCGGATTCGAACCGACGTCTTCTTGCATACCGTGCCAGACGCTATACCAACTAAGCCTCGGAACGAACCAACGGACCTCACGAATTTTTCTATGTGCTTGCGTCGTGTCTTTGTACTTGGTCTTTCAACAACTTTTTAGTCGTAGCGCCATCTATGAGAAATCTTTAACAGATTTATCACCCAGTTAGTACCTTTACAGCTACCAATCCTGGCGAGAGATGTCGCTATTCACTGTATTAATTAAATTTTTATTGAATTGATATCATTGACTTACAATTATATGGACGTCAGGGCCCGCGCTAAAAAGTGTCCGCACTTGTAACGCGCTAAAATCGTATACAGAGCGCCAAACTCCGCTTTAGTCTTCATTTGTTCGACTGACAGCGCGATACTGCGATGACATTACAATTTAAATTTCGAATAGGTTGACTTGCGACATTTTTTTCGTGGTTTTTGTATTAGACCCGTCGTCCATTTATTTGTAAGTCAATGATTGATATTCAATTATTTTTTGTCTATCTATCACATAGAAAAGTTCGTGAGGTCCGTTGGTTCGTTCCGTGGCTTAGTTGGTATAGCGTCTGCAACGGTATGCAAGAAGACGTCGGTTCGAATCGGACCGGATCGAAGGAATTTTTTCTGAGTGTTTTTTCTGAGTGTTCGATCTTTGTATTAATAATTATAACAAACTAGTGGAGTAATTTCACAAAAAATAATTGAATATAAATTCAATAAAAATTTAATTAATGCTTAGTAAAGAGTTCTAAATATAAATTTAAAAAAAATAATTGAACGTTATAGTCACATATTTATCAAACCGGCTCTCGTACTCTCCGTTAACCGATTTTAATAAAACTTGGCAACTATGTGTAATTCCAATGAAAATAAAATGTATAATGACCAAAAGCTGATCTGAAGATGCTCGACAATGTGCAGTAACTTGTTAACCTTGTTGTTTTTTTATTAAGAGTTTTGGCTTGGATTTCTTTGAGCCATGTCTTCGTTTAATTATGGGGATACTCAGTAATATTTTCCATTGTAGTTGTAATACATCATTTTTTCAATTTCTTTTAAGTAATTTAGTTCACATATTTGGGTTTTTTACATAGTCTTTTAAGCGGCGGGAGTCAATATTTAAGTTTTCAGTTTCACTTAAATCACATTATATTCTATCACTTTGAACAAAAACTTTGAATTCGTGATTAGTGGAATTTCCAGGATAAAGTCTTTTGTAATTTGGTTTAAGATACGGAAATAGTT
>NW_020653854.1:25214415-25264167 GCF_003589595.1 Hyposmocoma kahamanoa
TTTTCACTTAAACGCTTTTTAGTTTGAGGCTTACAAAATCGATTAGAAAAACGTTTAACCGCATTAGCCTTCCATGTAAAAAAAAACGTGGAACGGTGTGTTGATAGCAAGAAGCAAGAGTAGACCATTAAAGGTTTTACGGTACGTAAGTTTATTTGTAAATTAAGTTTATTAGTAAAAACGTAGTTGAATTTTATTTATAAAATTATTATTCACATTGACGAATAAATTTGTTTAGGAAACATAGATGGCGGGATATGAAATATAAGCGCTTACGCTTAAATTGAAAGCGTGCTTATGTGCTTATTTTAAAAAGCAAACTTTTTAAGTTCTTTTCGTTTAGACCTATAATTAGCGTCTAAAGTTTTAATGTCGCCATTAAATGTCAATTAGGCTGCTTTTGCTTAACAGTAAAACTGAAACGAAATAAGACATTAAACAACTGATTAGAGGGGATTGCAGAGAAATGTTAATAACGCAGTTTCGTTAAGAATGTTAATTACGTTAGTTGTGATAATGAATCGCAGAATTGTCGTTGAAGAGGCCGCGGCAAGGAATACTTTAGCTATAACGTTTAAGTCGAGTTTTGAGGTCGGGTTCCTTTATAAAAATTTCCTTCTGTTCTTCATTCATTCACTCATTTTATTTTTTTTATTTACATCTGTAACTTTTGTACAAGATCAAGAGCACGTCAAGCTTGACACTAAAGGCTTAAATTTAACTCTATGCCGCTTGCAATAAGACGCTTGCGGTCCAAAGTGTCACACTTGATGCGCTCTTGACTGTACTAACAGTAGAATAAATAAATTTGTAAGTGTACTAGCAAAATGGACTGTCAAATATCTGCAATACATGATTTCTATTATTTTTTTTTTACTTTTTTTGGTAGTATTATCAAACATAGACGCTTTAGGCGGTAAATAACCAAACATCTCGTAGATAGGTATATACGCGATGAACGCTGTGCAGATATCTAAAATTTTATATGGTTTTTCGTTTTGTTACACTGGCTTGCTTGCTCATGTTTTTATGTATGCACGTGATTTTATAGCGTTTATTAAGCTTTTTACGTTCAAATTTGTTAATAGTGTTTGAATACTATACTTTATGTACTGGTAATTAGAACGTGGTTATTTCTATAAATTGTAAAATAAACGACAAATTACGTAAAATAAATAAAGTTAAAACAAACAATTACTTGACCACAATAAACAAAAGAACTTTTTTCTTGCATTTTTCAATACAAAATGTACGCTGTCAATTAATTGGACATGCATTTACGGGTAACATTTCCATTAGAGAATTTAAATTTATTTATTCCTAAAGTTTTCTTTTCATCATAAATATCGGTCAATTAAAAAATGAACAATGTGACAAAAAATTTTATAAAGTTTTAGAACTTCACTTTAGAGCGATTTCTGTTATATAAATATTTTTAGTCATTACAAGATTATTTTAATGATTAAATCTTGTATATCGTAAATTAAAAAATTAATAATTGTATTAAATAATTATATTAGATTAAAACTTCGATCGGTCTATGTCTCCAGACACTGCTATTTCACATGTTTGATGTAAAAGAACTATTAAGGTTACCTAAACGCATCGAGTACCTATATAACTAAAAATAATGTCAAAATGTCAAGATGAAATGTCATTTAATTTGTTTGAAAACTATTCTGCCAAATCATTACAGTGACAACAGCGCTCCGATTGGTCAGCCCGAATTCGAAACAATTGACGGGTGTAATCAATTGTTCCACTTCAAATCGACCAGTTTAACTTGAGCTTTGCTATAATGGAAAAAAATTGAGAAATTAAAAAAGAAATATATCTATTTAAGTTTCATTTCCTATGTGCAACAATCGCGAAAACCTAAGAACTCGATATACATATTTAATATTTAATTACCGATGAAATGTGATTATGTTGGAACACACCACCGAATGGACCAGCCCCACATAGTTAGAAATATTATCTTTATTACAATAAATGCAGAATGTTTTTGGAATATATGGAGACGTACACACAGGTCAGTTGTTGGCGCTGTACTATTTCAGTTTTCTCATTTGTGATTTCAGCGCACACGAGAGTTGATATTCAAAAGTGACATAAGACCCATTTGCCTAATGAGTTGTCAGGGATGGATGGTCGTTGTTTAATCTCTATTTCTGGTTATATACTCGATGCCTAAACGTGAAATGCAATAAATAAATACGATGACCAGTAGAAATATCGGACGTTTTTTTATTACATCCTGTTGATACGCCCTCACACACTTTACAAAGTTGGGTGGTTATAGTTTAAAAATCATGTAGTGATAGTATATCAGTTTCTCTCTAAATGGTTTAGTTATACGACTCTTCTAACTTGTCGACGGCATCTTTTAGCGTCTATTTGTAACTGACAATTTATTTAACTATGAAATATTGCTGCAAGTTAAAGGGCTAAGGGCTCTTTAGTATGACGTCGCTAACAAGCCCTAATAATCTTACACGCATGTAGAAATATGAGATGCAAAACGATGGGTAAATGAAACAAGAAGTCATGTAAACTCACGTAACCCACATTACATTTGTTAGTGGCTATCAGTAATTTACACACACAACTTGCTTTAAACATGGTTAAAATACTAAATCAATATTTGAGCATGTTTATACGGCTGAGTTTCTAATTACATCACTCACTTCGCAAGACATTTTTTATGCAAACCGTCGTTTAGAATAATTTAGTTTTCAACAAACGTTAATAATGAATAAGTACCACTTCAGCTACTTTCACATCTTAATGACATACGGTATTTTGCTTTTGCCGTTGATATTAATAATATCTTTGTCCTACCTGATGATTTCAAGTGTCATTTGCTTACCTATGAAATACAGATTATTTGACTTTGACCAAAATAACCACTTAGGATAAAATGATATATTTTTTTACAAAAAAAAACCCGACTACAAAATTTGCTTAGCCAGAGTCGCTGCCTTTGTTACCGCGCTCTCCTCAACGGTAACTGAACCGCATGTGGAAGTCCTTGTCAAAACGTTAAAACGAATCAAATATGTTGTTGTAGCTGCTGTACGCTGTTGAGGAATTCTTCTCATTTGTCTGCCATTTCCATTGTCAAACAGGTCAGGTCAGGTCTAGGTCACCATTTTATTTCCATTAGACTTACGTGACAAGTTTTATTGAAATTCCCATCTGATCCCCAAAACAGATCCACCACCAATTTTAAATTGCAAATGATCCTCTCTATATTTTGCAACTCCCAATGGATCCCCTTATTGTATTTGTAAGTCAAGAGAAGAATAAGTTTTGAAATCAATGTTAATACAGTTATATAAGTTAGTACAGTTAATGTTGTTCATTTCTAATAAACTAAACAAAATACAGTACAACCCTCAAATACATCTTCTTGTTGACTATACCACAATCCCTATCAAATCAGATGGGAATAAAATATAAATATTTATTCGTGATGCAATGCAGGGGACATCGGGGAACGGATGGGAATAGAAAATAATTTAAAATAAAACGGATCCTCAGGAGGATCGATTTTTGGGGATCACATGGGAATAAGCAGCAGTAGTAGAGCTCATAAAGAGTTCGTCCAGGAAAGTACTGCCACAGTAATGTGAGCATTACTGCTTTCCGGTTTTGAAGGGTTGGATAGGCGTGTCGCTTACCACCAGGCCCACGACTTGTTCGTCCCGTTACTTGGTGTCATAAAAATAATAATAAGCCGAATAAACCGGATTCATTTTTTTTCATTTATTTTGCCCCCTTTAGAGATGAAATATTTTCTTCAAATTGGAATGTGACAACCGATATATATAGGTCCATACAAAAGCTTAAATGACGTGTGACGAGAACGGAACTTGTACTAGGATACCCTGTGTTACAGTATTAAAAATGTCGGTGTAATCGCGTGTATACACACACAAAAAAATCTGTGGAATTGAAAACCTCCTCCTTTTTTAAAAATGACATGCAATTTGATAATATGCGAAATCGTGGAAAAAACAGATCGACAATTATTTTCCGCACATATAAAATACCAAAATGATGTCCATTGCTACACGTTAGTTTAAACATAAATTAACTATTAACATGATAGTTACAGTTATAGCGGTGATGGAAATTATTATGTATGCTAAAAGATATGGAACAAAAACCAGACTTAGTAATTTGCATACTTATGGTTATCATACTTGCCGACATTTAAATTATCAAAGAAGCAGATGAATGAATATACGCTAAGTAGGATTTTAAAGGGATTGCAATAGGCAAGTCTTTTGTTTTGAAAATAAATTAATAAAAAATGTAACTAACGTACAATACACAGTAGCGTGACGCATTACATTGCATTACTCACAGCAGCGGTAGAACCCCTTGTGGAAGAGTTCGTCTAGGGAAGTACTGCCAACGCCCGTGCTCACGGAGTTCAGGGAAAGCACGTTTTCACTGCTGGTTATTTTCGCTGCCATGACCAGTAGTGCGAGGACAAGTAGCGTCTTGTGAAGATGTTCACCGATCTCATCATAAGCGTACAAGGTTAAGGCGGCGCGGGTACGGAAACGGGATCCTGACGCCCACCCAATCCGTCGTAGAAGACTAAGCCGTTGGAGAATGGCCTACATAGCCCAATAGCCCTAATGGGAACCTCTCGGGCGGTGGGTTCTGTTGACCTTGTTGAGAGTTCCCGGGTTGTTCCGTAGTTTTCACTATACGGAATTGAGGGTAGACTCAAACCATCAGAACATCAGAGGGTCCAAAAACAGATGACGGCACGTACCTAAACGTAACTTTGAGGTTCAGCCCAGTCCCACATAATTCCGGCCCTGTCCACCGCATAGTCGGGACTCGGGATATCTGTATACAGATTCCCTTGGGACAAAAAAGGGAAGTACTGCCGCTTTACTTATTTGTTCCACCGAGCAGTAATGTGAGCATTACAATTACTACGCCCGGGCTTTGAAAGGTAAGGGTGCTGGTGAAATTACAGACACAAGGGAAGTCCCTTGTGCTGTTTGACAAGTGTTAACTTCCTGTCTCAGGGTGACGAACGCAGTGGCAGTGCTCCTCAATCTTTGCAATTTAAAGCATGAGTGGCATTTCAACTGTAACGAGAAGGCGTGTCGCTTACCATCAGGCGCACGACTTGTTCCTCCCGCCACTTGATATCATAAAAAAATATTGTATGTATAAACTTCTGGAGTTAATAACAATAACCAGCAATACAGCGACAAACAAACTGTGTCAACAAACTAAATCAAAATGAGTCAACGTGTACAATACTTCAAAGATAAAGGTAAATTTCGAATCCAAGCAAGCGATGCCATATTCAGATTTTCCATAATGTTTCCCATACATCTCTGTTCTCGAGTTAAGTGCGGGCTTCGGGTCACGATCCCAACTGGGAGGTTTCAACGGTATCTCTCTGTAAAAGGCATGAAGACTTATTTAGTATTTTCTCTTCGTTATGTGACGGAAAATTGTAAGGCAACAAGTAAAAGGTGAAAATGGGTGTTCCACTGGGCTCGATACTTGATCCTTTGTTATTTCTTGTTTATATAAATACCTTGCCGTGTCTATTTATGACTTATTTGGACTGTGTTGTTTGCTAAATGATACTTATTATACGAAAATTGTACAGAGTCGAGTAAATATTAATAAAACGGAGACATTGGGGAAAACATGTTGAAGAAATGGAACTATTCCAGATCTAAATTCGCGTATAATTGTTTTCTTCAAACAAACCTGGGGGCGTTTCCTGCTCTTTACTCTTGTTGACGTGACTGACTGACAGTCATAGTCCTGTGTTTGAAAAAGAAAAGTAGTACATGCGATTTTAGACACGCTAAAAGGTGTTTCATAAGATAGAAACTTCATAAGTTTTTCACAGGTGGCAATGTGAATATAAAAGCCGTTAAAACCCAATATTAAGACATCTGTAACAAGCATATAGACCTGTTCGTAAGATTAATTGACTAGGTCTGTAGCTCAGTCGGTGAGAGCGGTAGTCTTGAAAAGGCAATAGATACTGGTTCGAGCAAGATCGAAGAGAATTTTCTTTGTGTTGTTCACAAACAATATATGAATATCATCATGATATTATATAAACAATTGTTGCAAATAGTTTCATTTTCAATATGTAGCAAACGTGAAATCCTATCAACTCGATGTATTGAAGTAAATTTAAGACAGGTCAAAACGGTACTGTAGTCTAGGCTCTACTCTATGAGTAGAATCACTGGCTGAATGAATAGTTTTGTAATTAGAATGTGTTTTGAAAAATGAAGTAAGAAAAGAAGAGAACATCTTGAGATAACGAAATATAACCCAACGCTGTCAGTATGTAAAAAAGTGCAATAAAGTAAATTTTGAAGATTATTCCAGTTTAAATTCATAAAAGTACCTCTCGCAACGCAACACGAGCTACCCCCCAGTTACAAATGGTGGAATTCGCCGGCTTACAAATGATAGAAGTACGAATCCCGAAATGAAAATTTTTTATATTTTTATTTTGAAAAATCTGGTAATGGAAGAGATATAATATAACTCAAGCCTGCAAATGATGGATGCAAGCTTACGAATGATGAAAGGATTCCGATGAAGAAAAGTCCGTCGTGAAATATTTTTGTATGTTTTTACGACAAAACTTCCAGGAAAGCGTACATAAGGTCGTAATTTATATTTTTATATTTAATATTGATTTATAATTGATGCCAGTAAAAAGTGCGAGAAGAGAATATGTATTGTGTACCGGCACAAAAGTTTAATGGATTCAACGACGTAGACGAGTTTTTGAATCAATTTGAGGCCATTAGTGTATTAAATAATTGGTCTGATGTGCATAAGAGATACGTGTTTGGATTGTATTTGGAGGGGCCAGCTCTACAATGGTATAAAACGTATTTTTCTTCATACATGACGTATGATGTAATTGCTCAGAAGTTAAAAGAGGAATTTCCCTCACAAATAGATTACGCCCGAGAATTTTATTATAGGCGACAGGGGCCTAATGAATCGCTGATAAGTTATTTTTATAGTTTAGATAAGTTAGCGACGAAAGCGAATATTCAAGATGTTCAGTTTATTAGACATTTCTTGAAAATAAAGTACATTTTGAAGATTATTCCAGTTTAAATTCATAAAAGTACCTCTCGCAACGCAACACGAGCTACCCCCCAGTTACAGTACTGTGATCCACGTTGGGCCAGCATGATAATCTGAAGTGGTACAATCCCTCGCGAAAAATGATCATCACTAAATTACAGGTTTCTTACCACGTTATTAGTTTATTTTTATTTTCCCGATATTTCGGAACGGTTACACGTTCCATGGTCACGGGTTGATTGGCCAATGGCAGATGACAGCTTTAAGAGTAGATATATCTGTTTACCTTCTTTCTGCAGATCGAAGGCTAACTTCACTACTGTCACTATTTTTTTCCGACAAGCCACACTCACTGTATTGACACGCGAAACTGAAGTAGAAGCATTTTTTATATTATTATTGTAAGCACTCAGCAACGGATGCCACATACGGGATAGCTTAAAACTTTAAAACCATATTCACGATTAAACGTTTGGTACTTTGTGATCTCGATGACTTCTCCTACCAAACGTAATATGTAGTGAGTGACGTTTCGTTGACAGTACTTGGGGGATATGCGGTTCGATCCAGCGGTTAAGATCTCATTTATGAATAGCCACGATAGCCGTAAAGTCTATGTTGCGAAAAAATCTGTCTAACGAGGGACGTATTCGTTTTGAAACAGACTTAATATATAATAATAAGATTTCTATTGCGTAGTTTTCTTATTTCAAAGTGTACTTTGGTTTAATTTTTAGTAACATCGATCTCTCTCCCCTTCCGAAGACTGATAATGTACATTAACCAATCACGATCTGTGATCTCAATGTTCTGCGCTCGCGCTGGGGGAAAGGTCACGCGCAGGTACTTATGTCCTGTGTACAAGGCCTTATTCTGTTCGTTTTAATTACCGATATTACTTATTGTTCGAGCGGTATCTTGTTTCTGTTTAAGTTAATTAGTGGATTTTCTTTAACATTCATCTAGTTACATAAATATAGGTTATCTACTAAAAGCATGAATGGTGGGTGGTACATAATACTGTGTTGGTTCCAACGCTAATGTATGGGTGAGTGTTGCGTGTTGCAGAAGAATCACGAGAGTAGAGTGAATGCAGTTGAAATGAGATCCCTTAGAAGAATATGTGGTGTGCGGCTGGGTGACAGAATGAAGAATGCTGTGATCCGTGAAAAATGTGGTTTGAAAGAGAATGTAGTGACAAAAATAGACAAGGGTATGCTGAGGTGGTTTGGACACATGGAGCGGATGAATGAATGTAGATTAACGCAAGAAACATATTAGAGCTAACGTAAAAGGAATCATGGGAAGATAACGTCCACAAAGAACATTATGTAACCAAATTGAGAGTGTTCTTAAAAAGGCTGGAATGCGTAGTGAGAAGCATAACAGGGCATATATGAAAAGATTGATGAATGTAAGTGAAGCAAGAGAGGTTTGTAAGGATCGTGCTAAGTGGCGAGCTATAGTTTCTGCCTACCTCAAAGGAATCTAAGGGCGCGAATATATAAATAATATATATGTGCAATTTTCAGTTATTTCTTTAAATAGAGTAGGTAGTTTTTGTTTGATAAACATACGGAATTGCCATTATCTTTTTTATTTAATTGTCATAGTTACAGTGTACACTGTAATGGTTACGAGTAAACAATAGTACACTCGTTCGTGTTTACCCTGATAGTGCATTTCTACCTAAGATCTAGTCATTGAGGAATGCGTACACCTAATTACGCACTCAGTAAAATCTTATCTAGGCAATGTTACAAGCAGGAATTTCCTTGTTAATTTATCAAAGTAAAACTATAACGCTTCCGGCGAAATAATTTCTGTAATCTTGTTGTTAAATTATACTACGCATCAGCCATATTTAACTCAGTTGTTGTCTGATAAATTCAATTCATCATTGGGTTATCCAAAAAAATTTTAAAATATCCTGATACAAAAAGTGTACTCCAAAAAGACAATAAAGTCCCATGTGCCTGTAATTTCACCAGCACCTTTACCCTTCAAAACCGGAATGCAGTAATGTTCACATTACTGCTTGGCGGCAGGAATAGACTAGATAGCAGTACTTCTTCGGAAGAATTCATTCACAAGAATGCTACTATAATTATCATAACGCTTTGAAATAATTCCATCTGTTTGGGTTTAACTACCTCCATGAACGGTTACCATGCTGAACTGCCAGGCAGACGAGGTTTGATTCCCGGGTCGTGATAAATATTTGTATGGCCTACATTTATTTCTCTCGTCAGTTTGGGTGTTATCCGTGGTTGTCTATGTGTGTCCATGGCATGTGCGATACAGGGTTTCACTAACGCGGGGCAATGATTATGTGCATTATTATTATTGTTATCTGTGATGCCACAGACATACGTACGAATAGACAAACTATAGTGAAATAAAAACTTTATACTTAAGGTTATTGTACAGCTTATGCGTACTTGGTTGACCAAAGACCGTGGTAATAACACGTTTAGCTCTTGCAGTAGTCCCGATCTAAGATGTTTAAATTAAATATTGTAATGACAAATGTATTCATATGTATGTATATTTACAAAGAGCAACCCCTAGAGTTTCTTGCTCATTCTTCTCAGGGGAATCTGCCTTACGAATGAGCGGTAGTGTTTAATCAGTATGACGATTTCAAATGTAATTTACTTACTTGTAAAATTAGATTATTTGACTTCAACTTTGACAGACAGACAAAGGTACTCTCCACGTTTTGTGTTGGGAGTTAAAAAGAAATAGCCATATAATCTTAGTATATTATTATGATACAGCACTGTACCCAGCCCACTTATTTAAGTTATACCATTAGAGAATATCTTTATTTCTTTATTAATATCTGTTCCTTCTTCTTCGTTTTCTTGTGTTTATATCTTATTTTCGTCAATTCGAATAACTTTTAACTTTTCATTCCCTTTATAGCCTCCATTATCACTTTTACCAAATCTATTCAGTGCTTCATATGTATTTCGCCAATTAACGTCTCACAGCCGGGTACGGGTCTTCCCTAAAGCAAGGTCAAAGTTACCATCCTTCATGCATTATAAATGATCTTCGAATAAGACAAGCCATTCATTCACGTCACAGTACTGAGAATGAATCACTGATGCAAATCGACAATTCTACGAACCAAAACACGACAGACATCGTGGTGTAACGATGAAGTTCAGCCAGTTAAAAAAAGTAATTTGCATAAATAGAGCGAAGAAAACCTCTATGTAGCTTTTTCTATAAAACAAGAATAAAATACGAACGAGAAGTTTAAAATATTTTTACAAATAGAAATATAAAAATGTTACTTTCACAAACAACACCAACTGTTTAAAGTTTTCCTAAAATGTCCTCGGTAATAATCTCCTTGATGAATTAGAAGGCATATTGATGATTTATCCCGCTAGGTGGTGCATGATCACTGGTCTTGTCTGGACTTACTCGTACATTACATAAAATAACTGTAACTTTTTCATTGGGAAAAAAACACGACCTCAAATTTTGCTTATCGGCTTTTTTCGATTTTCATGGGATCTCCTCATTAGATTCTGGCTTCTTGGTGACAATTGGACTGTTACGGGCTCCTTTGTATATATTTTGTATATATATGGTTTTTCTGGTTGTCGTGGGGACGGTGATTTGTTCATTGTCATGTATTGTATCAAGTGAAAGTCGACTTTTATTTGCGGAAAATATTTTTTTAATTTGTGATATCCAAAACGAACCCGGAACAGACCAAAAAAGAATTTTCAAAATCGGTCCACAATTGGCGGAGAAATCGGTAAGTAACTGCAAGCCTATAAAATTTGAGGATTTTCCTCAATTTTCATGGGATCTCCTCATCAGAAATTTTCTTGGTGACAATGGGAACGCCACCAGAGAGCACCCTTTTAAACAAAAAAAGAATTTTCAAAATCGCTTTACAATTGACGGTGAAAAAATACATAAAGCCAAATACATAACCTACTCCTTTTTTAAGGTTAAAAAGAAGACATTTGTGTATCTGTGAACTAATACGCCTCTGCGTATTATAGTGTAATGCCATGTCAAAACAAAGGAGTACGTACACCGTATTTCTATCAAAATGAATAGAAGAAAGTAATTCCTTAAGCAAGCAGGAATGGAGACCATAACCATCTTCCATGTTATGATCACTTCTAGCTTGATGAGTTTTATGACGAAAGCAGATATAACGGTTAGTTCCATCGAGGAGAAATTTTGACGTTTGGAAGACACAATACACAGACATTTAAACCTTGACCTACGGGGCATTGTCCAGTGGTGCGTCCGATGTATGGCTGTTAGGATAAGAATAGAGTCGCCGAAGACCTGAGGGAGACGAATGTGATTGAATGGTCGGAACCGGCACAAGATCGTAAGAAATGGCGTACTTTTGTGTCGGAGGCAAAGATCCACTTCGGATCGCTGAGCCAGCGAAGTAAGTATTATACACAGACAAAGGTTTCAAACTGAAAAAATATGTTTCTTTGTCTTTTATGAGCGGAAAACGTGTCTTTTTTGAAACAATAAAGAAACATTTTCTCGTAAATTATGTGACTAAGACATCTTGTTAAAATATATTTGCTTAAATACAAAAGCAGATCCTTATGAGTCGATGTAATTTACTCATAATCGAACCGAGGTCGTTTTTACGCTGGCGTGAGTCATCGGCAGGTAGGTATTACGTATTTCTTTGAAGATAAAGGTAAAACAATCATTAAAATATCGTTATAAGTTTATCTTTTTTACGTAGTATTTTAATGATGGATGGTTTTGTTTGTGTCAGTAAATTTATGATTAACTAGAGATTTTGTAGTTAAAAATGAGCACATACAATGATACCCACAATGGCATAAGCGGAGTTACGTCAAAAATGTTTATTGTTCCATTGGATACAGAAAAATATAACACACATCGACTTCAATTTTTGGAACTCTATCGACAATATTAGTCGAGGTTCGATTTCGTCCGGAAGGAAAGGAAGGAAAATATTGTGATTAAACCTGTACGTCGAAGAATGTTCACAACCCTCAGAAAACGTGTGAAGTTTCCAACCCACGTTGGCCCATCGTGGCTGACTATGGCCTAAACCCTCGTCTGCAGAACCGTGCCCACCATTGGGGCGTGTAAATGGGTTAATGTCGTCCAGGCTTGAATTAAAATCACTTATAAGTGACAGTTGCATAAAAATAACATATGAGGAATGATAAATGCTAGCATCGAGTACATAACCAGAAATAGAGACGAAATAAGGGCCATCCATCCCTGACAAAGCATCAGGCAAATGGGCTATATGGTATATCACTTTTAAATATCAACTCTAGTTTGCACTGAAATCACAAATTAGAAAGCTGAAATAGTACAGCGCCAACAACTGACCTGTGTGTACGTCTCTGTATATTCCAAAAATATTCTGTATTTATTGTAATAAAGACAATATCTCTAACTGTGGGGGGCTGTTCCATTCCGTGGTGTGGGAAAAACATCAAAACATGTAATTACAAAACAAACTGAGTCACATTTCATCGGTAATTAAATATTAAATATGTAATTTTTCAATTTTCGTCCATTATAACAAAGTTCAAGTTAAACTGGTGAATTTGAAGTGCAACAATTGACGATACCCGTCAATTGTTTCGAATTCGGGCTGGCCAATTGGAGCGCAGTTGTCACCGTAATGATATGGCAGAATAGTTTTCAAACAAATTAAATGACATTTCGTCTTTATTTCTGGTTATGTACTCGATGAATGCTAAAAAGGAGCAAGTTATGAAACAATTATAGTATAAAGTAGGTACATATCAACTCACATAATGCGGCCATGATCATACAAAGGGCCTGGTAGCGATGCATCCTGCGAACAAACACGTCATCAACAAAATGATACTTGAATATAAGATTAATGTGAACTTATAGATACAATTTAATCAATAGGTGATAAGTTTCGATTTTATTTACATTATGAATGTATCTGCAGGTACATCGAAGTTATCAACTTTATGTACCTACAGTACATGTCTTTGTAATTCACGACTAGCGGGACAACATGACTTGGTATCATATAAAATATATCAAATATGTAATAAATGCTGCACTCATTTCTTTCATAATTATCTTTTACTTTAGCCTATTCCTATTATTAGATCTTTTAGCTGTTATCTGTTTCGATAAGCATATACAAGCTGGCGATTCTACAAAAGATATTGTGTAGTATTGTTATATATAGTTATTTATTTATTAACGAATTTACAACAACACTAATTTTACCTATTAAATAAAGATTTAAATATGAATTTAGATTTGCATTTGGTATGTTTTTAATACACTTCCCTGGACGAATTCTTTCACAAGGAACTCCAACTCTACTTTGTTTTCTAGTGTACGTTGATGCCATTTAATATTAAAAATAATCTATGTATAGCCCACAGTAGCACAGATACTTAATAAGTACTACGTAACAGTAGCTAGAATAATGTACAGGTTAACGTGTACGTTAAAAATAAAGATAAGAAACTGTTATTTACGATTAATTTATCTTTTGCTGACTGATATAAGATTATATAATATAATATTAAGGCATAGGTTTATTCATGGCCAGGTCATTATTCTACAAACAGTGAACTGGCCTTGTTTGTGAAGATTCTCAATTTGCAGTGTTAGCATGATAGGGCGCGACTTGCTCAAGAGCGACATAGAGCGCGACATACTACTATTCTCGCATAGAAAATAGCAATTACTCGTCTGTGCAACAACATTATCGCCCCTAAAGCAAATAAGACATATAGGAATTATTGCGACAAAAATTTTGCTTAAAAATATGAAATTTTATTCATTTATTTTGGAAGATTTATAGCGAATTTTTAACAATAAATATATTATGTTGAGTAAAGGTGAAAATGCTGATTACAAATCTCCACAAGTAGCACAAAAACGAAAACTAAGCCCAAATAATAAATTATTAAGTTTTTAGTTAGCAGAAACTTGAACTTATATCGACGATAGTAAGTTGAATCATTTTCGTTATTAACTCGGTGACTTTTCACGTTCTCTTATTGAATAGATTCTCGACTTTACGACAGCAAAACTGCTTTGAATTTGTTACTTCTCTGTCGAAAAAAGCAATATCCCGCGCTCCTATGTCGCTCTTGCACAAGTCGCGCCCTGTCGTGCTAGCTCTACTGGATAAATAGTGAGCTTTGAGGTCGACCTTTTCTTATGTTTTTCCTCCTTCAATGTATAAAATTGTGTCGTTATTATACTAAAATCCGTTCTACTTGTGCCCTAGTTAGAATACCTAACACGATATTTAACCTGCGAACGTATAAAAATAAGACTTTTTATAATCTCCTGATAACAACGTGACTTTACAACGAATTTTTTAAACTCCGGTTTCGATATTTTTGTTTCAATCCAGAATATTTAAAGGAGTAGTAACCCGCTTAACACTTACATAGGTATTAACTCAAATCCATATCGTTTTTGTATTTAGTACATTAGTGGGTATATTAATTAAGTAAGGAAATTATAAGCCAAATCTTTCTTGTTACTTTATAATGATGTGTCGACATAAGTAGGGTTACAATCTGGTACAGAACTTGTATTATTCTTAAATCTTGTCAATGTAATTAGATTGTTATCTGTTTTCTTATCCATATAATAAATAAATAAATAAATATTTTTTTTCTTTACAACAAAAAAACCATGATAGTAGAGTTACTATCATACTTCTTCTGCTATACGCCAATGTATAGCCAGTCGGGCTGTGTTATTTATGAATGAATATGATAACCATTGTTGATAATAACATAAACAAGACACTTGTAAGTTTGTACACAGGCTATCAAAAGATTGAATAATTTGAAAGATCGATCGTTTACCGGACGTAGACGCCGTAAGTAGAAAAGCAGTCGATGTCGTAGCCGTTATTAATTATAGGTTTACTTATAACTTTTGTCCATGGTCTTGAATCAAGTTTAACCATTCTATGCTGTACACATCAAGCGCATTGAGCGTGTTCAGAAAAAATTGTTATCGTATTTAAACTTTAAATTCTCTAGAACTACTGGGTCACACGTCGAAAACTGCAGACATTATGGACTGTTGACTCTGGAAGACAAAAACAACACTGGAAAAGTTTTGGGGAGAGCTACCGAGATCATTTCGGTTTACACAGACTGGGACACTATTTTTCAAAGTTTTCGACGGTGGCAAATGCTTTCCGTGCATTGTCAATTAAGTGTCATTGGTAAGGAGGGCGAGGGAGTTAGCTACGGTGTCTCGAGTTGGAGAATGGACAGGCACTGGCTCAGTCACCTGATCACAGTGGTTACCTTCAATGGTAGAAAGAATAAGTAGCCGACTTTCGGATCGGTCGTAGTCGACCGACCTTACTTGTGTTTAGTAACAGTAGAACTCCGTAAAAGAGTTGGTTTTTCCGGGGAAATACTGCCACCTTACCTATTCCAGCTGCCAAGCAATAACGAAAGCATTACTGCGTTCCAGTTTTGTAGGGCAAGGGAGCTGGTTAAATTACAGGCGCAGTGGCAATGTTGCACAGATCTTTGCGATTTAAAGCTCTCAGTGGCTTTGCAACTGTTATGGACAGGCGCTAAAAAGATATTGGCTCTCCGGAAAAGAGGCATCAGAAAAGCGGGCTGGTGGCACTTTTTACCGTGAAAATTACATTATCAGCAGAGTATATTCATGGGAAATATGTAAACATTATTGTGATTGAACCGTCTCCCGCTTTAAAAAAAGCCAAATGAAATTAGTTTTGAAAAGCTTATGGAGAAAACGATAAAGGTATACTTTGAAACATTGCTACGTAATCGAATAGTATATCAAGTATATGAGTTCATAGTGTAAACTTTTCACAGTAGATATAGAAACAAAACTCCAGTGATTCTTACAAAACCACGTCCTTTATCATCTAATATGTTTTTCACAGTGGCGGCCGCCTGTCAGCGTTCCGTTGATCATTTTTATGTTGCAAAAAGTATGATGTAGACAAAAATATTATTGAAACTTTTTTCCGGATTTAAATCGCGTATATTTGTTTTTTCGAATAAACCAACGGTTCTAATTTTTTAATTAATTCTACTTCCATTACTAATTATTAATAGGTTAAACTTAATAAAAATTCGTATTGTCAAAATAATTTGTAAAATATAACGTAGCGTAAATTGAATTGTTTCTTTGTAAAATTAAAAACAAGGCATTTAATTAATAAATTTTGTAAATATAGTGAAAAAATAGGGTGGTTTGCATTAATATTAGACATAACTGGTTGATGACTTTATCACCTCAGTCCACCGTGACTATGGAACCTGTAAAAGGCCCGAAACGTTGGTTTGTTTGAAAAAACAAATATGGGTAAGTACGCGATTTAAATCCGGAAAAACAGTTTCATTTCCTATGTGTAATAATTGCGAAAATTTTTTGAAGAGAGACGATACATTTTGAAGAGTTAAGGTTGCTGGTCAAATTACAGGCACATGAGACTTGTGAACTTACGTTTTAAGATGACTGGCGCCGTGGCAGTGTCCTTGGGATCTTTGCGATTTGAAGCTCTGAGCGTTAATGCTACAGTCATGAACAGGCGTGTCGTTTACCACCAGGCGGAGGACTTGTTCGTTCTGTCGCTTGGTCGTAAACTTTTAGTATTTGGTTTTTAAAATATTCAGAACCTAATAGTGTAGATTGAAAGGCTTATGTTTTTTATTCTTTAAACAATAATATTTAGTTACAAAATAATCTACTTAAGTGTAACAAAATCTCTTCAGAACATCTTTAACGTTCGCAATTCCAACTAGATTTTATACTATAGCCCACAACCAAGCATAACTCTAACACAATAGCTCATTTATACCTTGAATATAATCCTGTATATCCCGAGAGCACTTTCGCGTCACAAAACCAGTTTATTCGCGGTTCTAAAAATACCGGGGCTAGTAACACTCGCGGCGTGGTGCGTTCAACTTTTGCGTCGCAATCTCTTACTGCACACGTCCGTCCACCGCGACGGCCAACGGCGATGTGACATGTTACCGTCTGACCGCCGCCGGCGCAGGGTAAATCATGATTGACTGCGAGTTGATTATTCAGTTCCGGAATCATGACAGTATCATCATCACAAAAAGGAGTTCGTGACGATGCTCGTGTAACCTTTCTGTCTATAATAATTTTAAAAAGCGTTTCCGCTACCTGTATCGTGTTTTCAATATGGATTACTTTAAGCACTGGACATGTGCATAATAACATACATATCATTACGCCTGTTTCCCACCGGGGTAGGCAGAGACTATGGACCTCCACTAGCTACGCTCCTGACAAACCTCCTTCGCCTCCTCTACTCCCATCAATCTCGTCATACATTTTATTCTTTTATTTATTTATTCTTGATACTTTTAACCTGGCTTTCTTTAAGGACATCCTCAATCTGATTGTGATCGCCGAGGTCTACCTCTCCCCACGCTTCCATCCACATTCGCTCTATAAATTTGTGCTGTCGATAACATTCATTCTTTCTATATGACCAAACCATCGAAGCATCCCTCTCTCTATCCTCACTACATCATCTTTCATACCACAACGCTCTGTTACCTCACAGTTTGGCATTCTATCGTTAAGACTAATACCGCACATACCGCGCAAAGCTCTCATTTCTATAGCATTCACCTTACTTTCATATTGTTTCTGCCACACCCAACACTCACTACCATACATTAGGGTAAACATTTGTGTAATTTATTTGTAAATAAATAATTTGTATTAATATTACAGGATCTGGTAACGAAGTTGGGCAGGAAATGTTGCGACGCGTGATTATGACAAATGGAGTAAAGCGACGATAGTCGAATGGTGGCTATGAAGTGATTGTAGGAACGTGAGACGTGTTGCAGACAAATGGGTAGACGACATCGTCGAAGTCTTCGAAAAGAGTACAGCAATATAAAATCGTGGTGTAAGCAACGCCCTATGGTAGCTATTTATGAAAAATACGTAACTTGTACAGCGCCTAATTTATTTAATTATCAGATGCTGTAAAAAAAACTAAATTATAAACAATTTAAAATAAAATATAGAGTGTAGCAGAATGTTTAGTTGTCAATATGAAATATAATTATACCTAAGTGTAATTAGTATACTATTATATCCACCGCCATTCTATTGATTTTCAATTATTATTAGTTGTTTTTTAATTACTGTTACCTATTTAGTTCTTGTTAGTAAACGGTTAAAACGCCTTAAATATGAACACAGTGAAAATATACTAAATTGACTACTTTCAACTTCTACGCAGCCTGTTTCCACAAATAAATGAAATTACGAAATAGTAGGACAGCCTTATAAAATATGGACATTTTAATAAGCTATTAAATATAGACGAAAATTTTGTGGCATTTTTTTAAAGATGTCTCCAAAAGGTCAGGTCAAAAGTGTTATGTAAATTCCTGTACCGTTTTTGCCATTAGTTAACTTTAACAAAAAAAGAATTTCATTATTTTAAAATGTTGAATTGTCTATGGTCATTTAAAAAATATTTTAGCGCGCATTTAATTTTTATTTTATAATGCACAGGAAAAACAAAAACACATTTAGTAACCAAAAAAACACAAAGAGAAGGTACTGCTTATTTCTAACAGAAATTTATATATTTCATTTTAAAAATAAGCAGGAAAGGTTTTAAGTTAATAATTCATTCATGAAACATGCCAAGAACTGGTAAAGATGTAGTATGTCATCATGATGATGCCTAACTACACACATCTTTGCGAAGTCGTTAAAAACCTATTGCAGTTAGGTTGGAATTATGACCTTACTGACTGTTTTTGTTATTGTTTTACAAAACTCTTTGTACGGACTCTACGGACACGATTTTGACATTGAAGTGATATAAATGATAAAAGATAGTAAGATCGATATTTTCAATACAAAATTGACATAATTTAATGTTAGTTTTATTATTTATATGTATATTGATATAGCACGGGATGTTTACCAATCTAATACAACAAATAAACGGAATGGGTAAGAAGTATAAATGAGGTACGAGACAGGTGTGGTGGTATAAGTGGGTTTGTTTTAGATTATCTTCTATTGTATAAATACAATTTTTTTTAATATCGAGGAACTCGAGGCAAAATCCAATACTAACCACTAATGTTAAATATGTACACAAATGTATTAAATTGTATTAAGTATAAAATAATAATGAAAAAAAATACTATTATCAAATAACATTATGTAAAATTAAAAAATCGGGTAAATTGAAAAAACAGCGCCAGATTAGCTAGATTTTTAGTCTAAAACGAAAGGAAGACGTGCTCGGAACGCCGGTGATATCATCAGGCAGGTGGTTGTACTTAACAACACATCACAGCATTGACTGACAATTATATGGACGTCGGGTCCGCGCTAAAAAGTGTCCGAACTTACAGGGCGTTAAAATCGTATACAGAGCGTCATTCACGCTTTAGTCTTCGTTTGTTCGACTGACAGCGAAGCAAGCAAAATTAGACAGTACTGCGATGACATTACAATTTAAATCAACGTTTTAGCTTTTTCATAGTCCTTTACATGTCACTACGTTTAAATAGGTTGGGACATTTTTTTCGTGGTTTTTGTATTAGACCCGTCGTCCATTTATTTGTAAGTCAATGCATCACAGCGTAATTTTCATGCATTTTTCAATGGTATAATAAATAATTTACCCGCGACACAGGGTTTCCCTAGTGCGGGGCTAAAAAAAATACAGTTTGTACCTAAATCGTGTTTGTATTACACTTACAAATCTAGTTATTGGATTTCTTCATTAGAAAAAGAGGTTCTTACGTTTTTGCTTGTTACCCTCCGGAAAATTAATATTTTTTTCTGATCGGAATATTAATCAAGGTTCGGATTACCAGCTATCGTCATATGCGACCTTTTTATACCTATACTTTTATATAAAACACACCATACACAAATACGCACGCACTGACGCACGCACGCCCGGTTTAAAGTCCCATAGTTCTGTCATGGACCGTGGGACCTGTAAAGGGTTCGAAACATTCGTTGTAATAGAGATTCGAAAACATAGTTTCATTTCCAATGACTTGATACTTATTTAACAAAAATTCACACACTTATTGTGTTCTGTTTTAGACTTCTCGATGTTGTACCTTTACTACCACAAAAAATACCACTATTTTCACGAAAAGTTTATTTGAAGATGTAAATGATGACTAATGTCATCAATTTTACCTCAACCTCAAACCTAGCTAAGTCTTGAAAACTAATATTAACGAAGAAATCGCCAATTTAGAACTGTCTTGTGAGCAACAATTCAAAATGCCGTAAAACGAGGACAAATGTGTTTTATCTCGGTACCATTTCTAAAAAAAATGGTAGCCAATTCACATTAGTTTTATGCCACCTGTTATTTACTAAAAGATTTTGCATGTTCGTTAGTACAAACACTGTCACGTCTCCTTTTCCACTAGGTAAATATTTAAACCATTTAAAACCATTTAAATATTGATGCGTATGTATTCCACATACGAGAACACGTGTCTATAACCCAACGTGCTGTCGACTGTAAGTAGCAAATTACCTTACAGGACCGTAAAAAGACGCAGAGAGTTTAAAATTGTTGCTAAAAAGCCTTAAAAATGTGCATTGAATGTTTACGTTCAGTCACCGACCTTATGGCTATAGGAAGTGAATTGTGCTAACGTGTTGCGCATCTGACCGGTTTTTAACCTTCTCTGCCGTGGCCTTCTGAGAAGGGCTTAATGACTCAACTGGACGCGGGTTACGTGTTACAAAAAAGAAATAAATAAAGAAAAATGCTTAAAAATGGAAGTAAGTTACCCTGCTAAGTACTCATCGCGCCCAGGTATCAGGAACTGGGTTTGGTTTCGCGGAATAGCAAGGTAACATCTTCCATTTTTATTTCCGCAAAGTAATGTCACTTTTTAATGAAATAGACCTTATTTCCCTGATCAGTACATTGATCAACTAAATTGCAGACACAATATCGGTTTTTATTGACGCACGATATTGGGTATTTATTTCAGTTACAATTTAACGGCTACATAAACCCTTTTAATAGTGACTATACGACAATGTTAAGGTTCCGTTATTAAAAATTGTAATAGTTTCTTTAATATTACAATTTTAAAATAACTTATTAGTACTACTTTCTTTACTGCGTTATATGTATCTGATTTAACGCTATCGGTCGCAGCAAAATGTTGGGGACGTGTGATGTATGGGTAAAGGTAATATTATTGAATAGAAAAACAAGCACAGAGCGATGCTTAATAACACATCTCATTTTTAGTTTGTGTGATGTGCATGATGGTGATATCACAACGTAATATTACTTTTACGGGAACGTAATGTGATATTACATTACTTTTCGAGGTGCTGTTTTTTTACTTTTTTGTGATACTAAATGACGAGACAACAACACGTGCGCCTGGTGGTAAGCGGCACGCCTGTTTAAAGCAGTTGCAGTGTCACTCAGAGCTTTAAACCGCAATGATCTGAGGGGCACTGCCACTGCGCCTGTCGCCCTGAGAGATAAGTTAACAAGTCCTATGTGCCTGTAATTTCAACAACGATCTTACCCTTCAAAACCGAAACGCAGTAATGCTCACATTACGGCTTGGTGGCAGAAATAGGTAAGGTGGCAGTACTTCCTGGACGAGCGATTTCACAAGCAGCTCTACTGCTATTAATATATTGCGCATATCTAATCAAAACCAATGTATTCCAAGACTGGGCACAGATCTTTCCTAAGAACTATAGCATGTTTTTCTATACGGTATAACGAAAGGGTTATACTACAGCTGGAATTTGAATTGAGGATATCAAACTTTAACAAAAAAATAATGGTTAGAGGTGCCTATACAAAATACAGGCTAAGGTTTCTGACCGGTTCTATATCTATTTACATGTATTATATTTTTTATATAGCCTGGACAGATACCTGTTATCTATAAATAACAGAGCAGATGTCTATCGAACTAACATATAGATTCAGACGCGCCTGGAAAGCATCTGGATGGTCTAGATCGAGTTTTTATCATCGTCGACTGGATTCTTTGCGTATTATTTGCGCCGTTACGGAACGATGGAAGTTGTAGCAACCAGTTGACTATTTAATGTTATGTGCTTATAACAATTTTATGTACTTATAAAGTACTATAAAATAATAGGAAAGAAGTAACTCGGTTACAAAGTAAACTAAGTTAGGGTGAAGTATATAAGACCCAGCTGGAAACAAGGCCCAGTATTCAAACATGTTAGATTAGTCTAATTCGTATAAAAGTTCACGCACACATCGCATATGAAAGTTACTGTCGTAACTTAAAATTTTGACAAAAATATTGAATGGATCTTATTGCGAATAATATGATTATTTTTATTTACAAATACCCACACATGCTTACATAATATTTAGTTATCCATTTCCATTTATGGTTTCATTAGATATTTTTTAAACTTTAAATATCATGTTTTCTCAACTCCACAATTTACGACATTATTTAGTTTCATGTGCGGCATACAAATTACATGTGCCGATATTGTTTAATAATGCCCAAAATGGGTTTTATAAATATATGTATAATATTTAAATTTGTTCCGTAACATTTTTTATTCACCAAAATGAACTTTTTTAAAAATTCGGTGTGTTAGTAATATCAAGTTACTGTATACATCGTTGTTTTTGGAATCTATTTATATTTACTTATTATTTAATAATACATAGTCACAAATAACAAATAATTTCAATAAGTCAAAAAATTACAAATAACATGGCTCACACTCGTCAAAAAGCCGGCTCCGGACCGATCCCGGCGCAAAGGTGCCCATCACGCTTGCCGCATTTCCTCGCTGTATGGCAATGGACAATCTTTGCGCCAAAAACAACTCGGCGCGGGAGTCATTTCCACTCTCTCTTAGCCGTCGCTCGATTTCCGCTACAAACTTTTTCGCATCGCTACCCCAACAACCCGCCATCTCAACGGCAAGCGAAACGAAAATGTAGCGAGTTTCCAAGTCACGATATTTGTCTCGTTTCTTGCGAGCAGCGGACTCAGCCGCTGCAGCAGGTGAAGTCACTGTACCACTGAGATGTGAAGCTGCAAATGTGCTAACACATCCCACAGGAGACACCTACCCCTCTCCCACGGCACCAGAGTCATTCCGTCGGGCCTTTTCCCTTCTGATCGACTGAGGCCTCCAGGAGGAGGTTCCAGCCCGCATGGAATATTCGCTAAAACTAGCGCCCGTCGGATGATTTCATTTAGGTATGATGCCTTGGAAATATCCCTGTACATCGACAGCAACTCAGGGCATGATGGCCGCTGGCCCCCGCCGTGACACCGCAAATGCATTGATGTTGTTCGCACACATTGCAGCCCAGGGGAAGAGCAACCGCCACACGAACCGAGTCGCTGTTGAGCAGAGTTCCCAGATGCGGAGACGGTAGTGCATGGAGGCATGCGCCAGATCCAGGCTGAGAAACAGCCTTTAGGACAGAATAGAATAGAATCATTTATTTTGGACCATGATCCATAGTAATGCTAGTAATACAGTAAATTTTTCTTACATGCTGTGGTTAGTAGTTCTAGTGAAATGCCACGTCTAGATCACTACCCTACATACGTGTAGTTGGACCCAATGTAGATTAACCTGGCTACATTTTCTCCCACGCATCCACTTATAAGCTCCTGCAGAACACGTCGGGCTCCTACATCATCCCAAGCACTTTGCCTTATTCCCAACCTAAATAAACGAGGTTTTTATATTGCTCGAGCTTCTCTTATTATATATGTATATATTTTTACTTTAAAAGTGGGCCTTAAATGCCTCCTGAGCTAAGGTACTGTATAAGTACAAGACTGTCACTGTTAAAGTGAATATGAGTGGTACAATTTTATCAAAGAATATTGACACATTGTATCTTTAGACGCCTATCATAATTGTAAGGTAGGAGGTAAACGAGCAGATGAGTCTCTTCAAGCAAAGTGGCCGTTCTTTTGCGTCAGCGGTCCTAGCGAAACGCGCAACGTCTTTTTCGCTCTAATTACATGGACATAAAACTTTTTTACCATCCTACTGAGATTTTGTGTCAATCAGTGTGGTAACTTCCTCATAGCGCAGAAAACAGAAGAATTCTTTATGTGTATATTTATGTAAAACGTACTTTTGCATAGTACTTTGAGGATAGAAGAAAAAATCTAAGCCTGAAGCACTAAGCGCGAATAGTCAGTAATAAAAAAATTATAATGGACTAAATAAAAATAAATGGAATGGATGGAATGGAAAAGAATCTTGGCGTACAAAAAAGACCGACTTCAAAAAAGGAGGAGCTTCACAATTCGACGATTTTTTTACGGCAATACGCATTTGTGAACCGATTTTGATGACTCTTTTTTTGTCGGAAAGCGGGTACCTCATTATTGGTTGAAGAAAATTGTCACGTATCATCTATCCAATAAACGTTAGTCAGTAACGGATCGCAGTGTTACCCTCCATACGCATATTTAACAGTGGCATCGAGGATTGTGTATCGAGAGACGCGTGCGTTTTGTTTTATATATTACAATGCCGTTCGGTCATATCGAAATTTTCAATAACGGGAGCAACAATTGGGACGCGTATATAAGACGTGTAGAACAATTCATAGCATTAAAGAATATTGATAGCGCGTTAAAAGTTATGACGGTGGTCGGCGGGGAGTGCTACGAATTAACGTGCGACTTATGTGCACTAAATACCCCCGAGTCAAAAACATTCAGAGAACTTGTAAAACTAGTCAAGGAACATCTGGAACCCGAGAGATCTAAAATAGTAGAAAGACACATATTTCGATAAAGAGTACAGGAACAAGCGGAAAGCGTACGAGACTACATTCAAGCGTTAAAACATTCCACCTCTAAGGGTGGCAAACTAGGGGTTGAAACCAGTTTCGCCCACGTTTTGCAATAAAACTTGGCAAATACATGTAATTCCACGAATTTTTGAGGTCGGCTTTTTAGTACTCTGTACTGAGATTATATAACCAACAAAAGTGTCCAAAGTCGGATCCCATGTGCCTCTTCTCACTTCCAGTCTTCTTTTGTTATTTGTCCAATTAGTCCAATAACTCTTCTATATACACTTGTCTATCTAGATGTATCTAGATTTATTTTAGAACATGATATAAAAATTTAGCTGTTGTAATAATGTTTCTCCTGCATCTATATCTACTAATTGTTTATTTATGTCTCATAGCTCATCGCCTGTTCCTTTTTTCACTCTATCTCCATCTTCCTAATCCCGTTTCCAAATTTCATTCATTAATTCACGAAAAGCCAGGAAAAATCCAAGAAAAGAAAAATTCACCAAAACTTGGCTGTGTGTTTTTAAGCCTTTGTCTTAACAAAAAGAATTTTAAAAAACAACTACAATTACACTTTCTATCTATTGATGATTATACAGTGTGTTTATTGATTGGGACAGTATCTATGGGGAAATCCGAAACCATAGGAGATACAGGGAAACTGTCCTTCTTTTTTATAACATCAAGTGACAGGACAAACAATCGTGCGTCTTGCGTCTGGTGGCAAGCGGAGTGCCTGGTCCTAACAGTTGCAGTGCCACTCAGAGCTTTAAATCACAAAAAATTGAAGGTGACGCCTTGAGACATAAGTTGACAAGTCCCATGTGCCTGTAATTTCACCAGCACCCTTACCCTTCAAAACCGGAACACAGTAATGCTGACATTACTGCTTGGCGGCAGAAATAGGTAAGGTGGCAGTACTCTATGAACCATTAAGTCTTTTTTGTGAAAACGAATTTGGTATGGTTAATTTTTGGTCAAGCGTGAGTTGTTTATAAAAAAAGAATACAACTGATTTTTTAGTGCTAATTGACTCAGTTTCATGAAATAATCATTTCACTGTATTGCAAGAAAAATTGGGACAGTAGAAGTTGATCAAATTTAATAAAATGTTTTTTCATACAAAATGAATAAAATTCCCAGATAAGACACTACATCATCTTTCACACCACAAAGCTTTGACTACACAGTTCGATATTATGTCTGTAAGGTATGCTCCAAACATAGGTAACGTACAGCACAGGTCAAAGCACTGTCATTTCTACAGTATACACTCTACTTTCATGCTTCTCCTGCCAAACTCCACTTCACTGCCGAACTTACATAGTTAATGTTAAATTCACCAAATGTTTACACTAGTTAACAATGTTTCGATATGTTTTTTCCAAATAGTGTGGCACATTCCCTTTCAATAGTATGACGTCATAATTCGATACGACTACAATAATTCAGTACACTTATCGACGTTACTGATTAACAATAGTAATGCCTCATAAATAAACATGATAACATAAGAATGTACAAAATATGTGTTAAAGAAATAAAAGATATAATCCGAAAATATGGCGCTGGCAATAATTTGCGAGCCACTGAAGCTTACGGCGCACTATGGGAACCTTGACTCCTTTTCATATCATAAATCTATAACTTCCGTGTTTTTGATGATATCTACCTGATTTTTTTTCTGGGTATACCTAAATAGATATTCTCTTAAATAATATACACTTTATAAGTCAAATTTTATTTATTATAGTTATAAAAAATTAAGGAATAAAAAAGTATTAATTTCTTAGATTTAACCATGCATGTTCTTATAAATTTATAGATTAATAAGATGAAGTACCTACTTTAAATATCAAGAATACATAAAAACATAGCTTAATAGTCACTCAGGAGCTCTTTTGCTTCATCAAGAAGTTCCAAATATTTATTGTTGTAAGGTTTTCTCAAGCTTGTAATGTATGGATCAGAGGTATACAAAAGTGTGTGTATAACGTCTTCGTTGGTGGCTGCCCTCGAACATTTTCTTACATGATGAAGTCTGAACTGCTTGTAGTCTTTGTTTCGTGACTCTTGAGCATCTTCAGAGAGTTGTCTAAGAGGCAAGACAGAAAAATGACGTATGACACTCTCACCATGAATCAACACTTTGTGCACTGATGACGGCATGTAACACCATTTATATTTATTAACATACAGCTGTGCTGTATCGAATGCATACTGTCCAAATTTCGTGGCATCAATACCTCTACCACTTGACATGACCTGAAGTATAATATAAAACCGTTTTATTAATTCCTCATTTATTCCAGTGATTTCTGATGAACAATGGTAGTTTTGGAAAAATCTTCTGGCTGTATTACCGTCATTAGTGTTGCCACTTACTTGTTTAGGTTTATCTATATTCAATCCAAGTTCTTCTCTGAACCTTCTTTGTACGTAAGCTTTCTTTTGCTTTTTTAAATCTTTATTCTCTGTTGTTGTGGCAGACCATTTTTCAAAACCTAGATTGTAAGATAAATGTAAAATAAGTTCCATAAATCTAATCCAACAATGCAAAGTTGAAAGCCCATATTGATAAGAAGCTTCATCCACAGGTTTGTTTCGCACTCTTTCTAAATTATTCATTTCTGTAGGTCTTGCACTGCAAATAGTGCACACAGCACTTGAGGAAGTTTCTGACAAAACTTGGGCCTGTTTCCCATTAATCATAGTTAAAAACAACGTGTGTTTTATTTCAATACCTTCTCCATTGTGATTAATTAGGGAAGGATTCAGGGCTAAAATTTGAGCATTAATTTCGCTGACTACCAGTGTCGTTTTCTCAGCTGTTTCTTTTGAAAATTCTATCAAAATTGATCGGCAAAATCTCACTGACGAAGGAACAGGATTATTCCACAATACTTCATTAGTATTGGTATCAATAAGTCGCAATGGCACTAAAGATGATATAAATAAAGTAGAGTTTGAAATTAGATCACTCTCTTCAGACAGGGGTAGTTTGTATTCGCTTTGTCCACTTGATCCATCACAGCCCCATTTGGAATATAGCATTAAGTGGGTTGAACCCACTTTATAAACATCATTAATTTTTAGAAGTCTGGCTGAAGTGTGATCTAAAAGATCTTGTAGTTTTATTTGTGCTTTTATGTTAGTAATTTCAACGCTAGATTCTGGTGGATAGCACATTCGCTTAGCTTCAGGAATCGACTTGTAAGAAGGAAACAATAAGCAATTTTTTGTAATTAAACAATTTCTCATATTGTCATACTGTGCCTTGTTCAGATTTAATTCTATAAAAATGCTGAGTGCTTCGTCTTTTGAATACGCTGTTATATGTGCTGGTTCATTAAGAAGACTATTGCGTATTTCACTTTTTTTTCTGACGGCAATGTTCGTAAAACTTCAACAATTAAGGCTTCTTCTACTTCGCCACGAGACCTTAAGCCCTGTATGTACGAGTTCAATATGAAATCAAGTCCACATGAATCAAGCAATTCCTTGTTTTTACGTTTTTTTGTGCTCACTGAACTATCTTCGTACGTTTTAGAAGGTCTTCCTCTTTTTTCTTCTGATGTAGAAGGTTCAGGTTGGCATGTAGGTTCTTCTAGTTTCACCGTGAATATGCCATCCAACCAATTGCTGTTTTTACTTAAAAACAGATCTTTCTTTCAACCCGCTTTAGAAAAGCGTTGACGAAACTGGTTTATGAAGGATTTTTGAATATTTGCTATAATTTTTGCTATGTTTTCATCTGAAGATTCTGTGAAATTGCTTCGTATATAATGTGTAATAGAAACAACATAATTCGAATCATTTTCAATCAACACGAGACTTAAGTCGCGTCTGGTGCACGAGAATTCACTCATTGCGGAAAGTTACTGCGTAACAAACTTTTGCTAATAACAAAAACTAATGAAGAACTGTAATGTTTAATGAAAAAGTCACTGTTTTATACTAAATAATGACAGAAGACGAGTGCAAAATTACTTGATAAAAACTAATTTATCATAATGCGGTTATGCGGTTTTTAATGGTACTGTTTGTCAATTGGAATCAAATTCTGTGAGAAATATGTGATAAAAATACCGCAAAATATAAAATATAATCTAACAATAGTGTCATATGCGTTTTTTGACGGTACGGGCAGAAAATTCCGAAAAATAGAAACTCTTAATGTACGAAATTAAAATTAATAAAAAGTTTACTGCATATTTTACAAAATTAAAACATGTTCCGCACTGAAACCGCAAGAAATTTTTGTTTGCCATCTAAGTATATCATATTTCTTACAAAATAACACAAAAAATAGAACTTCGGCAAGCTTCGGCAACTGTCATATCTCAAAGTCAAAGATTAGAAAAAGAAAATATTACATATGATGTTTATATATTTTTCTTTAAATAATGTTGTGCTAAATTACACATTTTTTATATCTCAAAGTAAAGTACACATTCCAAGCTTTCTAAAATGGGGTAAAACTTCTATGATTTCTATTGTTTTCATACTAGAAAATCATATCGAAGAAATAAAAGTTACAAAGTTGTTTTTGTATTTGTTTTATTCCTTATCTTCAAATGATTTCAACTGCGCCATACGAATGGTTAGAGATTTGAATCTTATTTATAATAATAGAGTAACTATTCAGCTACGATTTAAGGTATAATACATGCATCCCCGCATGCTTTTGTAAAAAGCATTTATGAGATGGCTCTCTTAAGAGGGTTCCCATAGTGCGGCGTGTCTCTTACACCTCAGGCGATAGTTTTTTTCTTTTTCAGTTGCCTAATTAATATAATTCTTCAGTGTATTTCACAGAAAATATCTTTCTATTTAGTATTCGACGCCTAATAAGCCTATTTGTTTTATTAATAGCTTTCAAATATATCTTGCTCATCCGTCAGCTATTTACCAGTTTCCCTGTTTTAATCTTTTATTGCCTAAAGTGTGAAGCATGAAATATGTGTTGATATTTGGGTATTCATAATAATGCCAACTTTCAAAGCATCTTTATGTTTTGGCTAGTTAGATTAGCACAGGAAATGAAACTATTTTTCCGGATATAAATCGCGTATATTTTATATCGCGTACATACCTTTCTATTTTAGATTAGCTATCGTATTCGTTAGATATTTGAATAAAAAAATTGATGGTATTTACTTACATATTAATTATATTAATAAATTTGATATATAAACTTTGATATAATAACATCTCACATTTTTATTACTTAGTCATTACATAACACACTGTTTGTTAATTTTGTGTATTTTGATTGAGTAGGTACACAAAAATGTCTGTGTCTCGTTTGTGGTGTTTGTTTGGTGCGTCTGTGGAGCCCCCACATAATACCAGCACCGTGGCTGTTCTCAGCCACGGCATATGCTGAGTGGTGCCCTTTCAGTATTTTACTTTTAATTTAGTTTTGTTTATTTTGTAAGTACAATTTAAAATTAATGGCACTGAATAAAATGTTCTTTCTTTCTTTTTCTTTCTTTCTTTCTATATTTGTTTTTTCACTTTATCACTTTACCACCTCAGTTAACCGTGACCATGGGGCCTGTAAGGGGCCCGAAACGTTGATTTGTTTGAAAAAACAAATATGACGCGATTTAAATCCGGAAAAATAGGTCACTTCCTATGTGTAACAATCGCGAAAACCTCATTCTTACGTACTCTACGTACGTGTAGAAATACCTCACACACAACAGCACTACACACAGATATACTATTACTCTCGAGTTCTTAGGTTTTCGCGATTGTTACACATAGGAAATGAAACTATTTTTCCGGATTTAAATCGCGTATATTTGTTTTTTCAAACAAACCGACGTTTCGGGCCCTTTACAGGTCCCATGGTCACGGTTGACTGAGGTGGTACAGTCTTCAACCAGTTATGTCTAATATTGATGCAAACCACCCTATTTTTTCACTATAGTTACAATAGTTATTAATTAAATACCTTATTTTTAATTTTACAAAGAAAACATTCCAATTTATATAGCTTCTATCCAACTTAATATAGCGTAAACCGTCATTTCCTATACTATTACTCTTTTACATAAAAACTTATTACGTAAACGTATTATTTTTGATTTATTTAGTAATATTGTATTTCCTCTTTGCTGTCTTGAAAGTCAGAAGACGATAATCTTGGGACTATACGAACTAGACCCACGTTGTATTGAACTGTAGTAATAAGATACTACAACATATTTTGGTAAGTATAAGTTTAATACGTAATTTACTATCATTATCCGACTTATCTTTACATTAAAGTTAATAGAATATTACAAATTATACAATGAAGTATTGCACTGACAGCAAAACACTTTAATGAATATATGTTCAATTATTAAAATATGAAGATATCGAGTCATTTTTAAATGAACCTGCATTTAATCAGTGGTGGTCACGTAGACACGCACGCACACAGGTACGCACTCATATGCACACACACGCAACAACACGCACTTGAACCCGTTCACGCGAACGCATACAGACACTAAGGACACGTGCACCGAGTTTTTTTGAACGTTTAACACATAAGTCCCAAACTTTATGGCAAAACTTAATTCAATTACAATGGATCAGCTATGGATATACAATTTTAGTTTAAAGCTCCATAATATAAAACAATTGATATCTAAAAGTGTGATGAATAATCATTATCATGGTGCCAAGAAAATGTATAATATTCTTATTCTTTCAAGAAAATATTCTTGTAATACAATATATTGTATATAATAATGTAAAGTTCACAAGATAATAAATAAATCTAAATCGAACCTTAGAGGATGGAAAAAAAAGATAATATTTTTATATTGTAATTTTTTGCTTTGGAATAAATCAACCAGGCCTTATGTTCAAGAAGTTCTTGCTTCTTCAAACTGACGAAAATGTATAATTTGGTAGGAGCTGCCTTAACATTAAAGGATGGAAAAAAATTGTTTTCTCCGTCTACGGAAAAAAATAAAGGAAAGGAGCTGCCTTATCTACGGAATAACCGTCCCTACCTAAATCAAAAATGTCCACCACAAATGGCGGATTTAGTGTTGTACTATAATCATAGATAAGTCAATATCGACATGCAAATGTATGGCGTGAATGTTGAAACTGTTTTTTATCCTTGCAAATTTGTACAGTTTACTGTAATCTAAGTATGATTAATATTAGACTATTATTACTAGGCAAGTAATGAGCCATTTTAACATAAACAAAACAAAAAAAAATTAACATAAAGTGTTTGACATAAATCAATGTAGCGCTATTCCTTTTGGTAGGCCAAAAGAGATAGCACGACGGCACGCAGTAGTTAAATGAAGACGTCATATAACGTCTGACTTATATATGTCAATATAACATGATCTTTGGTTTCCATAGTCTAAGGCCTTAACTAAAGAACGTGCATATCTAAAAAATTGAACGCTACAAATGGCGGATTTCTTTAATGTTGTACCATAATCTATCGATAAGTCATTATCGACATGCAAATCAATGGCTTGAATGTTGAAACTGTTATTTTTTGTTTCTTTAGTTTGCTGTAACCAAAGTATGATTAAAACGTTTAATTAAAGTAGATCAATATCCCATTTGGGAATATCTTGTTCTATTTCTGCGAATAATCGATCCTGATTATTCGCAGAAATAGAACAAGATGACATTTTGTTAATTTATATGTAGTTTCTTTGTTTTGTGTTAATTGTGGCAATTTTTTGAATTTTAAAATTAAAATTAAATTAAAAATTATTTATTAGACAACAAAATTGTGAAGGTACAATGGAAATTAAATTAAGTACACAAAATAAAAGAAACACAATTTGTTGCAGCGACTATCGTGTACAAATAAAAATGACACTTGAATCCTGCACTAGGCTAAGCCTGTCTCGCAGGTAATCAGACTTTCCCTGTTACCAATTTCACGAATAAAGTAGCACAAATCATGAACGGAATATAATAAAAGAGAGTATTAACCAATTGTTTGAAAATGTTTATATGTGTGTGCGTGTGTGTGTGTGTGTGTCTGTGTGCATGATTGTTGTGTACGATAGTGTGTGTGAGTGTGTCAGTGAGTAAGTATGTGTGAGTGTTAATAAAGTAAATGTAAGTGTGTGTAGCAGTCCGCTGCACGGGATAAATAAGGATCCAGGATTTTCGCTCAAGGTTCAGCAGCAGCACTAACACACCATACTTAAAATATTCTCCATTTCAGAGTATGAAAGAGTTTCTAAGTAACGCCGGACTTTGTGCCTGAGCTCTGAGATCGAGCAGGACTTAATGCAACACAAAGAGTTTATTTTGTTGTAGATGTAGGGATGCAAAAATTTCGGAAACTTTCTGGCGAAGGTAGAATTTATAGTGGGGAGCGGTAGACCATAACGTCTTTTTTCAAGGGAACAACCATAATGTGGCGAAGAAATTACGCCTTTGTGTAAGTGCACCATGACCCGGAGCAAGAAAAGGCCCCGAACCGAAAGGACCTCACTTTCCTTATACACAGAGGCAGTTGGATATCTAATAGGTTTATTCAACATAACTTTTAACACGGATCGTTGGGCCCTTTCAAGTATCATCATGTTGACCTTACCAGCACCACCCCACACAGTAACACAATAACTGATAACAGATTCGCAAAGCGTCACATATATCATCCTCAGAAGACCCAGTCCCGCTGACAAACGCAGATTCTTAAAGAGGTATATCAATTTGCGTAATCTTTTTGCAGTGACAATCAAGTGTTCTCCAAAAGTGAGCCTCTCGTCAATAAATACGCCAAGATATTTTACGCTAAACGCCCTGGTAATGCTTTGACACTTGCAAGGACCTCTACCTTCAAGTCCACAAGAGTGAACCGGAATGTCAGGAGAATGGGTGGGCGCGGATGCACCAGTCTTGTAGAAACAAAGGAATTGAGTTTTAGTTAAGTTGAGTGTCAGGAGATTGTTCCCAAGCCAGGCAGCCATACGCGACATACCACTTTCAACCCGATCATAAACATATTTCCAGCTCGGACCACTGAAGATGATGGCAGTGTCATCTGCATAGCAAATAATGTCTGCCTGGTCCAAGTTTGAGTGAATAATGTCGTTAATGTAGACAATGAAAAGGGTAGGACCAAGCACGCTGCCCTGTGGCACCCCAAATTCGATAGATCTAGGATCGCTCGATTGATCAATGACTCTTGTGGACTGAGAACGTCCCGTCAAATAGCTCACAAACCAATCAAGCGCAACACCACGAATACCAAACAACTCAAGTTTACGAACAAGAATGGGGATGGATACGGTATCGAAGGCTTTTGCCAGGTCAAGAAATACTCCGATGCAGGCCTTTTTGTTGTCGAGGTGTTCCGATATTACGTTTGTAAGTAATGAGACCGCATCCTGACAAGATTTCCCGCGTCTGAAGCCGAACTGTCTATCAGATAGTAAGTTCTTTTCCTCCAGAAAATCGGTGAGACGTTTGTTGACCATTTTTTCCAATATTTTAGAAAAACAACTCAAAAGTGAAATTGGCCTATAATTGCATGGATCTGATTTACTGCCAGATTTGAAAATGGGGATGACAGTAGCAGATTTCCACTCAGAAGGAAGTTTTCCTTCAGTAAGGCTTAAGTTGCAGATGTGCGTGAGTGGCATTAGAAGATTGCGCTTATTAGCTTTTATAAATTTATTAGTGATGCCGTCTTCACCTGGAGCACTGTTAGGTCTCATGGCATCAATTATTGAGCCAATCTCGTCTACATCAGTAGGACGCATGAAAAGGGAATCTGGAGGTGATACCTGAAGTTTGACTCTGGCTGCAAGCGATCCTTGCATTAAAAAACCAATACGCATTTCATATGCGGACGGACAAACGTGTGAACACTGGCCGAGCGCCTTTGATTTGTGATAAGCGCCAAATGAGCTCTATATAGATGACGCTCGCCTTCACTCGGTCAGCTAGGCGAGTGACATCGAACGATGGCAAGGCAAGGCAAATAGGCTATCTATACGTTGGTATTGGTCTTCACCCGGCAACAATGGATAAACATATCATTGTATTGTTAGCTTTAAAAAATAGTTATTTTAGTATTAGAGTTGTTAGTGGGAAAAAATCGGAAACGAGTGATTAATGCTAGTAATAATAATTACTAGGTAAGTAATGAACCATTTTAAGCAAAATTAAATATAAAGTTATTTACCAACAAATGTAACGATGGAATTACATTATCATGTAATATGTCCAGTTACATTCAAAGTTCTATTAAAATTTGTCTCTTCAAAATGGAGCGAACAAACGAAGATACTATTTGATCCAATGTTTATGTTTCGACAGTCCTATAATTTCCAACCATTCTTCTTTATTTTTTAATTTGTAGGTAAACTTTAAAAATAATAATAATTAAATAATAAAAACCTCGTAGTGAATTGTTTTAATAAGAGGATATCGATAATATGTCTGCTTACAAGAACAACACTATCTCAAAATAATCGTCATCAACAATCATCAAAATATACTAACAAATAGGCAATCTAAAGTAACCAAAGCAAAATTGCGCAAGATTTATGAATAAACTATTTCAATGAGTCTAATTATATGAGATATTTGAGCTATTGTATGATTTATAGGCAGAAAAATGACACATGTGTAATGTAACATTCGATTGATTTCCGCTTTTTCTGTTGCCGCACCCCTTAATGCTGTAGCGACGCATTTTTAATCAATACTTAATTGTTCTCACTGTCAATATTTTTCATTCCATTATTTTACAGTCCATTTCATTACAATCCATGCGAATAATTCATTAAAACATTTGGCCAAACATTGGTTTTGACATTGGATGTACTGCCCTACTACTACAAAAATTGCAAAATGAGGACAGTTGGCATCTAAGAAGACGTTACGTATTTTCAGTCCCCGTGTTTGACATAAATCAATGTAGTGCTATCTCTTTTGGCTTACGACGGCACGCAGTAAAAGACAATAAAATGTTTTTGTTTTCAACGTCTAAATGCATCATATATGTACATATAACGTCTGATTTACATATGTCAATATAACATAAAAACAAGAACAACACTATCTCAAAATAATCGTTAACAACAATCATCAAAATATACAAATAAACAGGCAATCTAAAGTAACAAAAGCAAAATTTGGCAAGATTTATAAATAAACTACTTAAATAAGTCTAATTACATGAAATATTTGGGCTATTGTGTGATTTATAGACAAAAAAATAACACATGCCTGTGCAACGTAACATTCCATTGATTTGCAGTTTTCTAAAGCCACATCCCTTAATGCTGCAGCGACGCATTTTTATTAATACCTAATTAATCTCACTGTCAATATTTTAGTCCAATTTAATTATAATACATGCGAATAATTCAATGGTACATTTGGAAAAACATTTGTTTTGACATTTGATGTACTTCCTTTTGACAACGGTATCATATACCTCATGTACTGAGAAATGGACACGGTTGGCATTTAAGATGACGTTACGTATTTTCGATTCCCGTGTTTGACACAGACCAATGTAATGCTATCTCTTTTGGCTTAAGACGGCACGTAATAGTTAAATAAAGACAATAACATGTTTATGTTTTCGACGGCGAAATGCATCATATACATATAACGTCTGATTTATATATGGCAACGTAACATGTCCTTTAGTTTCCATAGTCTATGGATTTATATATGTCAACATAACACGTCCTTTGGTTTCCATAGTCTAAGCTTCATCCTCACTGAAACTTTTTAAAGATAGTAAGTTGTTATTTTTTAGAGTTACGTTTTACATATATTATCTTTACTTATACATATATTATTGTCTTTTTTACAACGATAGATTCAATATAATTAGATAACGGAAGTTATATGGAAAAGTAAGAAATCAAGGGAAACTAAAATATAAATATGTACAACTCCGATTGGGTAGCGTATAAAATTCATATAACCCGTAGTGACCTTGAAGAAAACTTCAGGGAAGACCAAATAATTGAGAATGGACATTTAAAAAGGCAACAAGAAAACCTTAAAAATATATGCAGAGTATTAGATACTCGAAAAAGCTTGCTAAGGGATAAAGAAAGCATAGTACCAAAAATACAAGCTGAGGAAAATTTCACACAAAAATTGTTGACATTTGGAGACAAGACTAGCAGAGACAGAAAGAATACGCACTTAATAATGAAACGAGCAAGTTTTGAACAGGACCCTGATAGTAAAACTGTATTCAGAAATTACAACAATGTTAATAAAAATGGTGTTCATGACAAACTTGAAGATAAAGCTATAGAAAAGACACAAGAAAATAAAGAGTCTTCTATTGACGAAGACGAAATTAAATGCACTTGTCAGACTTTGGAACAACAACTTCATTGTGTAAGTCATAGGCCTCTCGTTTAAACTAATAGTTCATTATCATAAATTCATTCCATAGTTACTTAGACCAGACCGTCATTTCGTATTCATCCTATACAAACACTGACTATAAGAAAACTATTTCCTAAAGCATGCTGTTACAGTCTAACAATTCCTTGCTTATTACTACAGTCATTCTTTTTGCTATTGTTACATGTGTGACGTAACACGATAACAAAATTATTAGATGCAATAATACTACCATATAATAAATTCCAAATAAATTCCAAATTCCATTCCTCAAATTCATCAAATTCCAAAAAAAAAAAGCAAATAAATTCCAAAAATTGTAAAGTAAATTAATTTCCTCTCATAATATGGTAAATATAGTGAATTGAGGCATTAATATTTCTATACTAGACAAGCCACTTCATTTTCCTGATTAAACGATTGGTCTACGACTTTATATAACACCTTGACGCAAAAGTACAGGTTTCAAATAAGTTAAGTAAAGTACAATCATATATAACGTCGGACCATTTTAAAGACCAGCTTACAAACATAAAAGTCATAGAACCAGAAACACACGACAAAACAACGCCGAAAATACCTTTAGAACCTAGAAAGATGGACAATCGAGTGATCAGAAAACATGATCATTTAACGTCTACATCAGATACTAGAAAGAAAACATTTAATTTGTGCGGAAAACATATAAAGCCAACATTATTCGATAACATGGCAACAAATTCATCCAAAACTGAAATGAGTGGTATAAAAATTACAGTGAAATCAAAACATAAAAAGCCAGGTTTATATAACGAAACGATAAAAACGTTGCCTAGCAAAAATTTAAAAAAACCTGTGAGAGGAAAACAAGAAAAGTCAAGTAATGGATCAATATGTACTTGTTGTACATTGGGTAGTAAAAATGTAAAAAGAACAATCTGCAAAGAAGGTGTAAAGCCACAATTATCAAACGAATCAATGACAAGTACATCAGCTAGTGAAATTATAATTTTAGTGAAAAGAAAGCATAAAAAGCCAAAATACAATGAAATGATTAACGATAAAACTTTTACTACGAAGGAAAGACATAGCAAAGATTTCGAATTATCTGAAAAAACAAATATAAAACTATTAGATAAAGAAAATCTAGTGAATAGAAAACATAAAGAGCAAATTAAAATCGACGAAATATGCAAAAAACCGAAATTGCTTGAAAAAACAAAAACAAAATTATTGGATAAAGAAAATCTAGTGGATAAAAAACATAAAGAGCAAATGGAATTCAGTCCATCAGATTTCGGTCCAAATAAACGAAAATGTGATCTGACCATTGATACCCATGAAGTGAACAGAAAACATAAAGACCAAATGAGAATCAATGATATATCCAAAAAGTCGGATTTGCCTGAAAAAAAATATACTAAACTATTAAATAAAGAAAATGTAGACGATATAAGCAAAAATTACGAATTGTCTGAAAAAAGATGTACAACACTATTAGATAAAGAAAATCTAGTGAATAGAAAAATTAAAGAGCAACTGAGAATCAACGAAACAAGCAAAAGGTCGAAATTGTTTGAAAAACCAAAAACAAAGTCATTGGATAAAAAAAATAAGGATCTGACTATTGATACCCGTGAAGAGGAGGAATCTGTTAGTGATGTCAAAGAAGATGACGATAACAGCTTTGACAATTTACCATCCGACCAACTAGCCCAATGCGGCGCAGCTAAGCAAGTAGCAAAACCGTTCAAACACACAAAGTTCAAAGTCCCGTGGTCTTGTAGATCTTGGTTAAATAGTCACTTACAAAGATGTCGAGAATATCATGAATTTACTGAATTAAATACTAGACACCAAAGGTCGTTACAACAAAATTGTCCCAACCCCTTTGGATGTTCACTTCAATCACCGATATGTAGCTGGGATAGACCAACACCGAAAATGCCATGTTTATGGCCAAAGGCACAATATTGCAGTGATGATTACATAAAGTCTTGTACTCCTAAGTTCCTGCAAGATACGAAGACATCTCCCACATTTTTTCAGGTTTTATGTGGAACTATAGCAGTATGCTTTTGTTTACCGTGTCTAATTCTCTATTCACTGTTCCATGTTCGTGGTTGTTGTAAATTTTAAATAGTCTCCAATACATTGTAACAGTAATACATTTTCAATGGTACAAGATCCCTGTAATTGATATGGTTTGTTTTTCACATCCATTATTTTATTTGTATCGTCCTACCGTCATTATATGTCCTGGCTCTATTGTTAAAGTAGACAAAAATGGAGTGACTTCTTTGGGTTCTCCGGTAAAAATGGGTGTTCCGCAGGGCTGAATACTTGGACCTTTCTTATTTCTGATTTATATTAATGATCTGCCATTCTTTGTTAAGGACCATAGCGAAATAGTATTGTTTGCTGATGACACATCATTGATTTTTAAAACAGACAGACATGATACCCTCTCTAATGTGTTATAAATTTAAACGTATCTAATGAAAATGCAGTTAAAATAATATACAAATCATAATTATCCTGTCTTTAACTACCTTGCACACATGACAAGTTCTGTGGAAAATTATATAAGCACCAATAAAATTAAATGTTAACTACTATCAACTCTGCCCAATTGAAAATAACGTACGTACGCGACAATCAAAATAAATATGCCATTAAAAAGACACAAATCGATAACTTTAAAAATGAACCATGTTGCGATGGTATTCAAAGAAGACAACATGAACTACAAACAAAAGAGAAAAAATTGTGTGCACGTGAACATAAATTACAAGAAAAGGCTCGGAAATTTAATGAAAAGGCAAAACAACGACTAATTCAACGGGAAATTGAGAGACAAATGAAACATATAAAAAAAGAACGCAAATGTTTCGTGGATGAGGCCATTAAAACTCAAATGATAATTGATAACTTCAGCGATGCTCCCGTAAACATAAAATTTTGCAAACTACGAAGAAGCTCAAGTTCCGTTTACTTCCATTTGGGGATCAATGTAGAAGTTGTGAACCTGACCGCAAACATGTGGTAACCACAAACACACCACTATGTGGTAAATTGCGTAGTTCTTCAAAGAGTCTACACTACCAGTCACAGTAGAGCACTACCAGTCTTTTGCCAACTCAAAAAAAAGAACAAGAAAGCAGTTTTTGATTAGCTCAAAAGTTCCGAAATTGGTATAGGGCGATAAACCCAGGAGACCATTACAAAGCTTGGAGAGATCGATACAAGTCGAAGTGCATACCACTAATTGGCCACGTCACTGTGCAGCAGACTTTGTTATACATTTCTATAGCTGTGGTTTGCTCTCCATGGTTTTTTTAAATATATATTAGACGCACGCTTGGCTACAATCTCACCTGATGTTAAGCGACGATGTGACCGACGACGGGACGCGTTTCCCTAAAAATGCCTATTCACTCTAGCCTTGAATAGCCCGAAATTGTACTTTTCGGGAGATACAGAGGTAGAGCATTCCATTGATTTGCCGTACGCATCAGAAAGGAGGAAGCAAAGCGCTTAGTGCGAATAGGTGGAATATCAACGACATAAGAATGGAGTGCTCCGGATCTTCTAGTCGACCAAAGGAGGAACGGTGAGGGTGGAACTAAATTGAAAAGTTTCAGCGCACACTCCCCGAAATGTATCCGATAGAAAATCGACAAGCAGGCTACTTTTCTGCGATGATCGAGACTTTGTAGCTTCGACTCCACAAGAGAATTGTTGTGAATAAATCTCTTTGCTTCTCGCTCCACCGAGTCCAAGGCAGCTAACTGGTAATGGGCAGAGCCGTCCCAAAGGTGGCAGCAGTACTCCATACACGATCGAACTTGTGCTTTAGACAGATTTAAAAGCTGTTCAGGTGTGAAGTACCGCCTGACCTTGTAAAGTATGCCTAGTTTTCTGGCAGCAGTTTTTGCCAAGCACTCGATGTATCGCCCAAAGTTGAGGTTGGATGATAAGTCCAGACGAAGTAACTCAAGATGGTCGCTTATCGGCACGAATACATCTCGGAAAGTCGGAGTAAGGTGTAGGGGACTCCGTTTTGATGTGAAAAGACACGCCTGTGTTTTAGCCGCATTAAACCTGACCTGTTCGCATCTCCCCAGTCGGAAGCTGCTTTCAGGCTCAGGTTTAACCGGGTGACCATCGCCTCTCGTTTACACCGGATCTTGTTTTCGCTATTGTCTCGGGCGTCTGGCACATAACTCTCTATACCGATACCGATCTAGATACCGGGCATCAGCAGCAGGTCGTTGATATGCAGCAAAAATAGAGTGCCGAAGAGGACAGATCCCTGAGGTACACCGGCATTTATACCATGATGAGTAGACTAGTAACCATCTACAACTACATGGATTGACCTATACCTCAGAAAATCGCCTATCCACGTACAAAAGCCAACAGGAACTCCGTAAGCTGGAAGCTTGTTTAACAGGCTATCATGCCAAACCCTATCAAAGGCCTTTGAGACAAGGCAAGCGACTCATCGCGTTTCTCGACAGACTCGCCCCATACATGTATGTCTTGTCCAGAACTCATAGAGAGGCGATACAGGCTAGTCAACACCTGAGACAACTCGAGTGCACAGTTCCGCAGGACAATCGCTGGGATTCCGTCAGGGCCACTGGTTTTGTTGACGTCTAATTTGCGTAAAGTTTTCAACACCTTTTTTTGATGGATAGTGATCTCGGGAATTTCCGAGTTACAGCGAGGTAGTGCAGGTGGTATTTGCAAAGAAGCGTCAAGAAGGGAGTTGGAAGCAAAAAGAGAAACAAAGAGATTTGCTTTCTCCTCAGCGGTGTGAGCCAGCTATCCGTCAGCTTTCATTAAAGGCGGAAGGGATGACCTGCAGAAATTAGCTTCGACCGATTTAGCGAGCAATCAGAATGCTTTACTCCCGTTCCCTGAAGGGTATGAAGATAACCTGGCCCCAATACGACTAATATGGCCGAAGCGAGCTTTCCGTATCGCTTTTTTGCAGGATCTAGCTTATTATAGGCTTTCTTCAGACGGAGAGTTTCCGGTGCTTTCGATTTCGAGCATCAGCCCAAGCCTGGTACGCAGATTGCTTTAGCGTTTCCGTAGAATCATACTCAGCGTTAAACTAAGGGCGAGCTTTGCCGCTGGAGAAGACTTCGAAATACGGAATAAAGTATTCCATAGCCCGAATAATCACCTCAGAGACGGCAGACGCGCAGCACGTCGGATCGTCAGAAGAGAAGCATAGCTGCTACCAGGGATAAGATGCAAAGAAATTCTGCATCGCATCCCAATCTTTTGACTTGTATCGCCACATTCTCCTAGTACCTCTCGTACTGAGATCGGGTGGGGAGAGAACAGATACAGATTACCAGACAGTGATCGGATGTCCCTGGTGGGGACGAGATCGATACTTGATGGCGGTCGGGATCAGTTGTCAGTAGAAGATCCAGGCAATTGGCTGTGTGGTCGTCAACGTCCGGTACCCGGGTAGCGCAACTCACCATCTGGGTGAGGTCTAGCGATAGAGCACATGCCCGCGCCTTTCTTCCAGAATGATCGGTTTTTTTTGGTATGGGAACAACCATTCCTGGTGATGGGCATTAAAGTCCCCCAAAAAGACAAGTTACGCTTTAGGATACCGTTGTTGGACTGTTTCCGCCGAGCTGCAGAGGTAGTTGAACAGCCTAGTCGTTTTCGGGTCTCCAGTATGCGACCGGTAAACACTAGCGGAGACAATTATTTCCAGTCCAGTGTCCACCAGAACCCACATTACAGAGAGTTCGGGGTCTCCGAGGTCACGGAGACGTTTAGAACAGATGTCATCACGAGCGTAAACGCAGGTTCCAACGCGCTGCTTAATTTTGTGCTCCAAAATGTAACCTGTCTCCGTGAGGAAGAGCATGTGAGGCCTTTCAGTCTCAAGATGGTGGTGGACAGATGAAACATTGGAATGCTGATCTCGGATGTTTGAGAGGTGGACTTTAAGTGAAAGGACATGCATCCGCTGTTTAGCCTTCCTCAATTTCCTTGACCTTTTCATATTAAGGGTAGAGTGAACGGGGAGAGCGAAGGCAGTTGTACGAGACACTACATTGAAAGTCATGCGGCGCATACCCTATATGGTACGCCGATGGGAAACTGGAGTGGAGCGCGCGGGGACGCCTGAACTCCCCCGGGAGTGGCCATTAGGTCCTTTCATCCGGTCGCCAACCGGCGCGATGGAGCACCCCGGGATTTTTCGCGAGTTGGAGGGGCAGCCTTTCACTGGAGACTAATCAGCTTATTGGGCGCCCTACTACCTGCGGTCGGCCAGCGGAGCACCGTGCTTCGGATCCCGCTACCCTTCGCGTCTAGGTTCCCAGTGCAACAACAAGGGAGCCCCGAGATCAACCAAATCAGTGCAGTGCAACTGTACAGACCCTTCACTCTAGAGCGGGTACTCTGGGCGTCAAGCCGGAACACAGCCATAGCTGTTTGGCGGCTAGGCTTCGCCCAGAGGGTGGTCACCAGTCACGACCAAGGTCTACCACCGGAATTTGTAGCTTATTTGGCACCACCCAGGGGTCACATGTAGGATCTCGAGGGTACAGCCTACGAACGCGAGCTACTTAACCCCCTAAAACCCGCTTGCTGTTTGTGTTAATATTATGCAGTTGTTTTTGGAGTTCGTTAGTTGAATAATAAGCAGAAACTAGTACCCTTGCTTATGTAAAAACCACGTGTGATAAAACGTCATAAGAGCTTTTATCACACGAAAGTGATAAAAATTTGATAAATAGGAGATTTAAGCAAAGAAACGTTATCGACCAATTTAGTTCGTAGGATCTTTAAACCTCAAAAAGTTGTCATTTTACATATGCACCAACATTATAATTTATCAACCGACTCCAAAAAAAGGAGGAGGTTCTTAATTCGACTGTATTTTTTTTAATGTTAGTTTCTCGATAACTCTGAACTGTGAACCGATTTTGACGATTCTTTTTTTGTTGAATAGTGGTCCCATTTCGATTTGAAAAATATTCCACCTCTAAGGGTGGCAAACTAGGAGATGAATTCGGTTTTGCGCACTTTCCATTTTTTTAGTACTCTGTACTGAGATTATTTTTGTATAAAATTGAGCTCCACCTGATGTGTGTTGCATATCATGTTGCATTAGTAGCAGTAGGGTGCCTTGTTAAAGAGTTCGTCCAGGGAAGTACTGCCTGCTTACCTATTTTAGCCGCCAAGCAGTAAGTGAGCAGGTCAAATTACAGGCACATGGGACTTGTCAGCTTATGTCTCAGGGTGACGAGCGCAACTGCAATGCCCCTCAGATCTTTATGATTTAAAGCTTAGAAAGTAACTCCGGTCGAAGACTAATCTACATTTTATTAGAAAAAAAATATCATATTAAATACTTAACACATTCGCGCCAGTTACGCATAGTAATGTTGCCCTAAACATTTGTAAGTGATGTAGAACGACGTACTATTACGTAGTTTAATTTCTTTTATTACATCGAAGAACGTAAGAGAACGCCATTTAGCCTTGCATAATCTTAGTAGGAACGTTATTACTCTACAACACATCAAAATATCAGAAACAAAAAAAATTATCATTAGCGACACACAGTATCAAAATTTCACAGGAGGACCTAAGCATTACACCAATCACATATACCAATGATCGCTGGAATACACGCGCAACGTGGGTTTGTATAACACGTCAACGTTTATTGGCGTCAGCATCATTGTTAGTTGCATTCGATTTATAGCTTGTGTAGAAGAAATATTTTCATTATTTTATGAGAAAAATATCTGCCATAGCCATTGACTTACAAATAAATGGACGACGGGTCTAATACAAAAACCACGAAAAAAATGTCCCATGTCAACCTATTTAAACGTAGTGACATGTAAAGGAATATGAAAAAGCTAAAACGTTGAATTTAAATTGTAATGTCATCGCAGTACTGTCTAATTTTGCTTGCTGACAGCGAACTGTCAGTAGAACAAACGAAGACTAAAGCGTGAATGACGCTCTGTGTACGATTTTAACGCCCTATAAGTTCGGACACTTTTTAGCGCGGACCCGACGTCCATATAATTGTAAGTCAATGGCCATAGCGCTTTAATCGGCAAAACCAAGAAATTCACGCGAATATGTAGTAAAATTCCTGAATAGATAATAGAACACCAATGGCCAAGTAATTCCGGTCGAAGACGCAATCTACATTTTACTTGAATAAAATCATAAATATAGGATTTGGATACCTGCATGAAGCTTAAATTGAAAATTGCTCCAAAGTAAATAACATACGTATCTGTTGTTTGTCTAAAAAACATTATGCACAGGCCACCAAATGGCTGCGGTAACAGCCATTCGGAATCTTATCACGTGAAACCAAGGCCTGCTTTATTACGGCCATTCTCACAATTTGGTGTTCTCAACCTAATTACCGTAGTCATTTTTTTTCTCGTTTATTATACCGAATAACATTGAAATAACAACAACTTTAATCTAAGCTATTAAAATGTCTAAATGGCATTAGAATAGACAAAGTAGTTTTCGAGCTATTACGACACAAATATTTTATGGCAATGGTAATTAGAAATTGCTATTTTACATGACTGGGGTAATTAGAAAGTTCTAACATTTTTAAGAATTAAATTAATAATATACAACTAATAACATAATATACATAAGTTACATTTCGAAGTTCTACTTTTTCTGTAATTAATTATACAAAACACTTTGTAAGTGGTTGAAACGCTAACCGCGACAAGCTAAAAAAGAAAGAAAAAGAAGAAACACTGAAAGGGGCCGAAATGTTAATCGCGAAAAGACGAGAAAGAAATAATGCCGGGTGCACGAGTTCTTCACTTGCTTGCGTGACTCGTTTCGCGCATATGCAAAGAAAGATCTGTCTTGGCGCAGGTAGTACTGTTCACGAGTCGCTCGCTTGCGTCGGCCGCTTTGCGTTGGATTTTTTTGCGTTGCAAATGCTTGATATGTAGCATGCTTGATATTTCCACGCAAGCAACAAGGAACGTTTGCGGAGAACAGCATCACTGGCCAATCACAGAGCAGCAGTGTCCACGCGTCCAATAAAACAAAAACAAAGACAAGGCGCCGCGCATGCGCTCAAGTCTGTCCGCAACGCAAAGCGAGACACGTGAACGCCTTTGTGCGGAAAGCAGATTTTTACGCCGTGACCCAGCGAACGCAAGCGATTCCGCGCCACGCGCCACATACATCATAGAGGATGGAATAAATTAAGGAACATGCCACTGTCCCATAGAAAAAAAAAATCCGTAATCTAAGGATTGTGCGGTGACGATGAGTGATGAGTGGACTCAAAGGACTTGTCTCCAAGTCAAAAATATTTAAACAAAAGTAAATGTTCTTTTTTTTTCGCTTCAATTTCAAGGTATTGAAGTAGGATCAGAATTTGCAAAGCAAGTGAAAGCTTCAAAAGTGTAATTTTTAGATTGCGGTTGTAATATTTTGTAAAACACAAAAAAAAATATGAATCCAAAAAATCCAAATATTTTTTAATTAATAACAAAATGATTCAAAAAAAATTAAAAGCATTTAGGTCTATAACAGCGCTTTTTATAGTAGCAATAAGGCCTGGAGATCGTGTACTTAAACTGTACACAAAATCATCCTGGGCTTGAAGTACGCCTGAAGGGTGTATAACCCCGATAATTTAAACTACATCAAAATGAGACACGAAAGAAAGAATCAAGCCCAAACAAAGTCAGATTTTAAAAACACAGAAAAAGATTATCTACAACATCGGACAATAACTTCAAATGCAAACAAAAAGATAATAGAAAATAATGAAAACTTCTGCAGTTCTAAATGTTTATTAGAGAAAATAAAATCCAAATTACATTTCAGAATGAGTTCAATAGTGACACAAAGTATGAATCCATATAATAAAAGCTCGAGTTCTCATTTAAGTAAATTAAGTAAAGATGGTCGGTATAGCCATATACACTTCTTTGCTTTGAAAGGTAACAGCAAGAGAATTAAAAATCAAGAGTTCAATGTATATCAAGCAATACTCAATGACAAACAGATAGGCAACAGCAATGATTTAACAGCTCATTTCAAGCCAATTCATATAGGGGATTCAATCCATACCTCTACGCCTGTGACCAAAAAAGATTTCGATTTCATGACGCTACTTAATTATTACGGCGATTTCAGAGAACTTATCAAGAAAACCAACACTAAGAAAAACATCACAAAGCGTAACGAGAAGGACAATTCTATCGCTGGTAGAAGTAGTTTAACCAGTGACATAGCAGATATTTGCAATACGAGTGATATATATTTCTTAAAAAAGCGATTACCAGTTAGAATGAACCAAAAAAACCCGTATAGGGCGAAGATTATACAAGATTCCATTGCAAGCCCTGAGTCACACTGTCCAGAGAATAGTGCCCGGATATTACCCAAATGTGTAGAAAAATTTAATAAAAAACACGACAATCTAAGCACAACGTATGACCGACAGAAAAATAAAAATATGAGTTATAAAACACAACATACGTGTAAAAACTCAGAAATATCTGCAGAACCAAAAAGTCAAAGCTCTTATACTACAGCAGATTCGGGTTACATACAGCCAGAGATATATAAAGACAAACGTTTAAAAACAAAGAGTACTAATAACTGTCCTACTCTAACTAATAACTGTCCATTATTTTACACAAAACATGAAAATGCTCTAGAAAAGAAATATAAACAAATGTGTGATAATTACGGGAATGCTAGTGACTGCTGTACGGTATTCACAGTAGAAAACATTTGTACAACACCAACACTATGCACAAAAAATATAAATGCACTAGATAACAAAAATAAAAAAATGTGTGATAAGTCCCATAACACTACTTGCTGTTGTTCATCATTCACAGAAGAAAACTTTTCTACAACACCAACGCTATACACAATAAATATAAATGCACAAGAAAACAAAAATAAACAAACGTGTGATAATTCCAGTAGTACTAGTAGTACTACTAGTTGCCGTTGTACATCATCCACAGAAGAAAGCATAGTTTCTATGGACGAAGAAGATACTATTAGCAATAACAAAAAAATCACTGAAGACAAGTGTTGCAGTTGTGATACACTCGTAGAAAAAAAGAATGGAAATAACGAGGAAAGTAAAAACGAGATTGAGAAAACACTGACAAATGCCGAAACAATGAAATGTATCGCTTGCAATATAAAGCAAAACTGTATAAAACTAAAACAAAAGCTTATAAAGAGGATTTCCAAAGATGTGAAAGTAGAGGTACAAAATAACGAACGCAAGGCCAGTGCAGTCTGCTCTCGTGAAAATCTCACAGAACAGACAGTGCCAAAATATTATCTCAGTGGGAAAGAAAAAAAACTTGGTAATGGAGAAAACAATTCTCTTAATTCCAGAGAAACATGTGAAATAATGTGTGATAAAAGACGGCTTACTATTGAACTTAAAGTACCCGATTTAGAAGAAGCTGTAGAAACACAGATAAACACACCTGAATGTGTTAAAAAAGTCACTTGTGAAAATGAAAATAATAATGAACCTGTTACAGGCAACGTTCGTGTAGAAAATATCAAGGAATGCAACGCTGATGCTGACGAAGACAAAATAAACTGCCCTGTGTGCTGCGTTAAAAAACAATATACGATTCGCGGGAAAAAGAAAGCGGAAAATCAACCGCGATTTGGCGCACAAGGCTTTGCAAATAATTGGTCTTGCTCTCCTCCGAGGTTTATGCCATTTGGAGACACCATCACACCAACACCAACACCAACCACCAAGAAGCAAGCGCCACGAAATTACAACATCAACATTGATCTAACGTATTTGAGATCGACATTGAAGCTTCTAATAATAGCGTTGGCCTTGTCTCCTTGTATTTTGTGCTGTTTATGTTGCAATGTGTGCATTTCAAAATGAAATTGACCGTTATTTAATGTTTAGTTTTTAACACATTTGTTATAGTAAAGAAGTGCGCGAATCATGGTTGTATTTTTTTACGTCTATTTATACTTCTAGCCTGTACAGGCTAAAGTTTAAGTTAGTTAAAGAAGGTACCTTCTTTAACCGACTTCAAAAAAAGAGGAGGTTCTCTTTTTGACTGTATTTTTTATGTATGAAAATTGGGCAGTGTTCGTTGATCTACCAACAGAGTAATGAGCACTGGGCAGTTGGCTGTATGAGTTTTTCTTTTGCCTGTTCATTATTAACAGGTACATTTCAAAGTTTAAACAAGTAGACAGTAATTTTTTTTATCATTATTAAAAAAAGGAGGGTTTTTCTTGATTAGAAAATGCTTAAAGGTGCCTACAGATACGATCGACATCGATCGACAATGTCGATCGACATTGTCGATCGACAATGTCGATCG